>NC_136546.1:18979762-19392262 GCF_910591455.1 Pholis gunnellus | reverse complement strand
CTAATATACTACATGCCTCATCACGTCCCTAAATACTCACATACACACTGAATCACACACTGAACGGTTGACACACACACACACACACACACACACACACACACACACACACAGACACACACACACACTTCAGCAGAAGCAGATGAATAAACAAAGACAAACACAATAACAGGCCACCAGAGTCCACCGAGGCTGCACGCACACACACACACACACACACACGCACACACACACACACACACACACACGCACACACAGCCATTACAAAAGACGGTCATGTTCCCAAAAACAATATTTATCCATCAAGGCTTTTCACTGAGCCTCACAATGACCGTCATACAACACAAAACATGTCAACAACACAACGTCGTGCTGCTGTTACATTTCCAGGCTGATGTGGAAAACTCAGTTCAGAAGCTGCACAGATGCTTCAGCCTCACACGGCGCGACGCCAACTGTCATTTTTGATTTTAAACGTATAGTTAATGGGCGACAACCCCGAGAGAGATGTTTTCTTTCAGACTAGAAAACATCTCAAATACATATTTAAGTGTTTTTACTACTTTGTCTGTTTACGTCTGTAGATTTCTACTAAACTCACCAAAAGTCACCATTACATAAAGCCTCATTTGCATATTCACACATAATCCAGAAAACTTGTAACACAATAAATCCTCTTCTTAGTGTGAGTGATGAAGTGGTGAAGCTTCATGGTGATATCTATGAGTTCATGTGTTGACCCTCTTCACCTGTAGAGTCTCTAAACGTCTGTAATGAACTAAACGTCTCTTTAAAGGACGTTTTCTCTCAATGTTCTCAGACTCTGATGATAAATCTCCACTTCAGCAGCTCTTACATACAAACGTTACACGTTCACTCCTCTCTATGTGCTGAAGGTTCACACAGAGACTCATTTATATGACATTTAAATATAAAAGTGATATAAAGAGACCTTTGACTCTAATATGTCACCAAACAAAACAAGAATTTAGAACCTGTGTTTATTCAATGTTCAGATTTATGTTCTGTAAATAAGCACATTATCCCATATTTAGATAATAATAGTAACTATTTGCATATTTAAACAGAACATTTCAGAAACCCTTTGACACAAAAAGAATCCTCTTAATGTGAGGAATGAAGCGAAGTGTGACATGAAAAACCACCCGATACGTACAGCATGTAGCGCTGCTGAAGCGCTGATGAAAGCAGTGTTGAAGCGTTAAAGCCACATTATTTATTCAGTCTAACAGACCAACAGATCCACACCTACGGCTTCAAAATGATTTATTGAAGCTCAAAAAAAAGGTATATTTCTAATATGCAAATGTCTCACCGGGTTGTTAATATCTGTGATGAATGCCCTTTTCCTGTGAAATAATAAATGCCTGCAGCCTCTCGGCGTTCCTGCTTTTATTATTGGGATTAGAAATAAAGAAGCAGGCAGCAGCATGTTGGTTTCAGCTCAACGTGCAGCCGGTCAGTGAAGCAGCCGGTCGCACAGTCGTTAAAATTAGTCACTAAGCAACTCGGGAGGGAACGTTTCCAGATCGATCACACAACAGGAAATACATCACCGCTTCCCTTCTTATTGTGCTACTGCTGCACACAGACGCACACCATCACTGTGGACCATCGCTGGTCTAGTTTGTCTAATTCTCTTAAGATGCAGACGGAGCACAAACATGAATTCATTCATTTGATGATTTATGTTTAAAAAATCGGAAAACAATGGAATCTATATATCTCCATCTATCCTCCATATCTTCAGATGGTAGTTTGACAGGCACAAGGGGCCAGAGGCAAGTTTCTGGGATCAGGAATATCCGCAACCGTGACGCCCCAAAAGCACCACGAAGCACGAATCTACATTTCTTCCATCGCCTTTTATTTTACATGAATTAAAAAAAATACCAGCAGCCAGTAAGTCACTCATTAAGTCAGCCGGCAGCCAATCAGCTCATTAGTCAGGAAGTCCGCAGATCCACTGTTACAGGCGGCTCGTTTGGGACGACAAGGGTTGTTCTGTTGTTAGGGAGCATGCTCGTTAGTCATAAAACACACACACACACACACACACACACACACACACACACACACACACACACACACACACACACACACACACACACACACACACACACAGAGAAGAAGAAGAAGAAGCTGCAGTCCCTGTGGACCTATTAGTGTATCTCTGTGTCATCTATCTGGGCTTAAGTTCTCTATTGTTTGTGACACACCAGACACACACACACACACACACACACACACACACACACACACACACACACACATACAGATGCTGAGATACAAGGATGCAACCTCCCCCTCGACACACACACACACACACACAGAAAACACAGCGGCACCTGTCAGTGGCCCCGGGGAGCGATATTGGTGTTTAGGAGCAGCCGTTACAGAAGAATATAGTCTAATTAAAACACACTCCTTTCTCGACAGGCTCCACCCACACACACACACACACACATGCCAACACACACTAAGATCAGAAGAAGAAGGAAGCTGGAGAGTGAGAAGGAAACACAAAAGGGAAACACTGATGCTGCTATCAGCAGTGTGTGTGTGTGTGTGTGTGTGAGTGTGTGTGTGTGTGTGAGAGGTAAACCAAGAGAGACAGCAGTAGGTAGCTGAGGGCCACGCCAGGTGGTGGAAGTGCCTGTTTGCTTAAATCACAACATGTTGATGTGTGTGTGTGTGTGTGTGTGTGTGTGAGCAGATGGTGCGTGACGACTGTATTGCTCGCAGCAGCACAGCTGTCCGAGGCAATGCAGCCCAGACACACACCTCTTCATCAAGTTAAATAGCAGACCAGACACGCAGACGCACAAAACGAACACACCTCGGCCTCTCGGTAATCTCATCTTTAGAGGTTTCATCCAACGGGCGGGTCGTGAGAGAAAGGCTCCACCACCCCATGACACACAGAGTTGTGTAGTATGTTTTTGTCGTAGTTTTGTGTGTCTTTTTGGTCATTTTGAGTCATTTTAAGTCTTTGTGTAGTTCTTTTGTGTCCTTTTGTAGTTTATTTGTGTCTCTTTGTACTCATTTGGTGTCCCTTTGTCGTCCTTTTGAGTCTTTTTGTGGTCATCTTTTTAATAATTGAGTGTATTTGGAGGTGTTTTGTCTCTTTGCAGCCGTTTGACATCACTTTGTCATTGTATTCGTCCTTTTGTTGTCATGTTGAGTCTCTCCCTGATCGATACACGATCCTTTGAGTGTTGAGCTGCGTCCAGGTCGTCCCGTTCAGTAATCCATCTGTGGTTTCACCCCAATAAACACGGATAACAAAGGAAGGGAAACACAAAATGCATTTCCATCCACCGGACTTGTATGCACATTTTAAAGATGCAAATAAAAAGAGTTGGAATATCAAAAGGTTGCCATAGTGGAGAACACAAACATCATCTCAGGGGAGAAGTATGAAGAACCATAATCAGTTAATTATGTATTCATGTGACATCCTCTTGAATATATTCGTACAAAAGGTAAAGCAACGTGCAACATTTTAGAAATTAGCTTAAAACGTGTGCTACACTGTAACGGAAACATCACTTTAGATGCGGTTGGTGACACACACACACACACACACACACACACACACACACACACACACACACACACACACACAGATATACATCAGAAGTGTGGCTGGCAGTTAAACGGATTCAGCAGCCGACGGTGACTGAACTCATCTGATGAGGTGAGAGGAATACGGCGCTAACGCTATTAAGTGGGATTATTTACTCGCGGTGTGAATCTCTGAGAATCGCTGAGCGGGCGTAGAGGGAGGAAAATGCTCGCTGACACGCTCAATAACACACATTAAACATCTCACACCGGCACACATGAAAAATAAATACATCACAAGATATTAAACAATCAGCCCTGCTGCCACACAGAGGAGGAGGAGGAGGAGGAGGAGGAGGAGGAGGAGGAGGAGGGAGGAAGAGCCAGCTGGAAGAGCAGCAGTGATTATGATGATGATAATAATAACAAGAGGTCGTATTAGTTTACTCGGTGCGGCCCACCTGCTCTCCTTTGACCACCGCTGGTGTGATGGATTGATTCTATTTCTAATTTCAACGTTACTCCGGCGTTGTGTGTGTGGGAGGGCTTCAGGCGGCAGCGTCCTGCCTCCAACAGCTGCTGAATCCACCTACGATCCACGAGGATTTTTACTGTTTCAGACTGAAGCTCAAGAGGAAATGTCGAAAGTCTTCTGAAAGAGAAAAACCCTACCGGAACTTAAAGTTTAGTGTCTGGATGAAGAAACTTCAACACATTATTCTCACTCCAAACTCATCAAACTATACGGCGCCCTTCGTAGCCCTCTAGCGTCAGTCAGACCACATGGGTAGAGTTAGCTTTAGGAAAAGAGTGTGGTTTAAGTTTCCTTGACTGAGGAGTGACAAACTAAATGTCAACATTTACTTTGATTTTACACAGGACTCAAACAGTGGCCTCCTGGGTGAAAGTCCTGTGTTTGTTTCACCCACCTGCTCTGTGTTGGCTGTTCAAACATCAAATAAGATATATTTAATAAGCTTCAGGCTGTACAACACTGTACCTCAGACAGAGCGCCAGACGCTGCTCTGGGTCCGTAGGATCCCGGTAGTTGGTCCTGGTAGTATTAAAAGTTGCACAAAAGCCTAAAAAAGGACCTTTAGCGAATAAAGAAACAGGCGATAAAGGACTCACCACATGACTGGTGTAAAACAAAGCATGTTTACAGATGTTCATCAGTGAAACGCTGATCTTCATATTCTCTGAACTGTTCCTTTATGTGCGTTCGGCGGGATTCTTCCGTACATTCCACTCATTAACGCGATGAGTCTTTTGCTTAAGAGTTTAAACAAGACTTATTTATTTCAACATGAAACAAACAGACGTGGTGCAATTAAGCGGAGCAGAAGAAGAGAACGAGTGGAAACAGCAAATGTTGTTGAGATATCGCTCTAATGCGCCTCCCTTCGTGAAAATTTAATTTCCATTTAAACATGAACGGAGTCAAAAGTAATCTAATTTAATCTGCCCTCTCCTCTCGTTTCCGCCGCCGTCTCCTCAGCTCCTCTCCTCAGCTCCTCTCCTCTCAACTCTTCACCTCTCTCCTCCTCTTTCATCTCTCTGCCCTTTTCCTTCTCCTTTCCCTCTTCTTTCCCATCTTCTCCTCTCCCTATTTTTTTTACCTCAACGAGGGCTTATTAATGAAGTAGATATATATATATATATATGTATATATATATATATATATATATATATATATATATATATATATAAAGTGAGAGAGGAAGGGAGGCGGAGATATAGGCTAATAAAAACCAGAGCGAGTGAGAGAAATAAGAGGGAGGTAGAGGATGAGACGAGGGGGGGAGAGAGGAAGGAAATGAGTGAGGCAGATAGAGAGAAAGAGGGAGAAGGTGGCCGTTGGGTTTTTATAATTGGCTGTCTGTGACTCAGAGAGGGTGACTACATCCCTCTGCCTCCACACACACACACACACACACACACACACCCTCAAAGAGATCACATTTCCTCCCCTCGCCTCCCCTAACATGACATGAAACCAGCTTCTGAAGCCTCAGGGCCGCCGAACATTTAAATTATCTCCCATCTCCTCCGACTCACTGTGGGCTAAAGATCACAGATTCAGCCTCACAGCAGCATCACACACTGTCGCTTCCCTCTGATTCGCCTAATTAGCGTCGCTAACGACTTCTCCGCACAATGTCCCCATTCTAACCCCGCATCGTAAGCCGCGCGGCGACATTGTGAGCAGCTTATTGATGGAGAAAATCACCACCGATGGCTGCGTGGAGCCTGTTTAACGCGTTTTACATGTGTGTATTTACTGTCAACTGTGAGAAAAGTAGTGCTGTCATTTTGCACTTAGGGCTGTAACATCAGATTCTACTTCACGATTATCGTGGCCAGAATAAATTTAAATAACAATTTTATTACAACATCTATAGAAATGTAAAAAGAAGCAAAGCATAGGTGTGCTAACGCAAATTAATAGCGTGCTAACGTACTCTTTAGGTATAAATGTTTTTTTCCGAAAACAAAACTTTACTAAATTACATTTGAACGCATCACGATAACGTCATAATTAGCTTTCGCCCCAATGCTCATTTTTTTCCTGAATAGAGCTTGAAGGCATCATTACGTAACTCAATGCAACCCCCCTTTAATGTCAGCTGTTAGCGCCGTTATTTAGCCAAGCAGGACTGTGCCGCTAACCGGCTGCAAAACAGTTATCGTTATCCAGCTCTCCTCCTCCAGATGTTAACACAGATTGGTTGTTCACAGTGTAGCATTATCGGGGATTTCTTCTTCTATCCTCTCTGGGACACCGGGACACTGATAGTCTCGAGCCGATCTCGTAACGTCTCTGAGAGTGTAGGGAGATTTAGAGAGTCTCTGCAAACAGCACAGATGTCGGATAAAGACATTAAAGCAATAAGAATCCTATTAACATAATAATCTAATGAGTTAAACAAGCCTGCAGCTAATAAAGTAAAGATCCTATATACTGTATGTTTGTCCCACTCGTAAAATAGGTTGTATGTAAATGTGATGTAAAAACACTAGGTGGGGGGTAGAATCACGAAGAATATCGGATGATTGTTACTCATCAATCGTATCGTAATTAATGTGAAATATGGAATGAAAACCGTCAAACCTTTCTCATCATTTTTGGGGTTTAATATTGTAAGCCAGAGTTATAGCCAATGAAGTAAAAGTGGAGGTCTACAGGGAGCGACTGAGAGGGAGTGATAAGGGAGCGGAAGGAAAAACTTGTGCTGCACTTTAATGAAACATCCTACATACATCAGACTCGCTCTGCTAGGTAGCTGCTTCTTAATATTCCCAAGGTTTTTTCACAGATGTAAGTAAAACTGGCTCTTCTTGTAATGGACCCTGGGCGATGGAAGGAAACATCTACAAGGCCTAATTAAAGAAGACACACTACCTTCTGTTCAGGGCTTTAAGAACCGTAACGAAGCCAGTTTTCGAGGGGACGTTTGTGTCATTGTTTCTGATTCTACCACGCTAAACTCTCCTCTTTCTGTACGTTCAGCTGGGATTGTTATTGATGGTACTGCTGGTCCACAGTGTGTCTGTATCTCGCGGGACTTTCTTGGGAAATAAAAAGGTTGAATAAAAGTGATCGATAAAACGGAGAGAAGCAAAACAAACCTCCCCGGGCAGTGAGAGGGAGGATGTATATGTTGTCTCTGTCGGCTCTGTGGTCAGACAGGAATGTAGAGATACTGTAAAGACCTTTAGCCCAGCGGTGTCTGTGGGCGGAGTGCATACTGTGGTTGAATTGAGCTATAATAAAACTGACCAACACGACCAGCCTGCTGCTTCTGGATAATCCAAACTGCACTTCTCACATTTGTAGAAATGGTATATTTCGTGACAATAGTTTCAACTTTTGGCAGAGTTTGAACAAGGCAGCAACCCCCGGTTCTGCCGAGTGAAGCCGATGCTTCATGCCTTAAAGCTGCATTCTCTCTAGTGTCCACCAGGGGGCGACTCCTCTGGTTGTATAGAAGTCTATGAGAAAATGACTACTTCTCTCTTGATTTATTACCTCAGTAAACATTGTAAACATGAGTTTATGGTCTCAATCTCTAGTTTCAAGTCTTCTTCAACACAGCATGATGATCATTTAGTAAATGATGGTCCATTTAGAGTCACACAGACCATAAAGCAGGGGATGCTTTAGGGGCGGGGCTACACAGTGATTGACAGGTCTCTACCAGAGACGTATACGGCGTCTCTATGTCACTCCTCAGTCCAAATATGGTCACTTCTGTTTATCGGTTGCAAAATATAACAACATGACAATGGCCGTAATCCAAGATGGCGACAGAGAAATCGCCGAACTCAAGGTTTTAAAACAATCAGTCTACAAACCAATGGGTGACGTCACCACGACTGCTTCCACTTCTTATATACAGTCAATGGTTTGAACCAGTGGCGCACGACAAAAAGCACAGTGAATGTCCGACAGAGTGGTTTTTCATTATCTTCACTTGACGAAGGGGTGTCTTCCATTTTACGGAAAGAAAAAAACACGGTCTGTATTTCACCCAACTGCTCTGTCCACAGCCCAACGATTATCTGTAGATACGACTGAAACATAATGACTCACCGTGCAGCGGAGTCAGAGGAGCCTCTGAACTGGCATCCGAAGTACTATCGAAGGCCTCATTAATAATTTACACTGCAGCCTCCAAAAATTCTTGACCCAGAGGAGGAAGGAAGAGAAACTCAACAGATGCCAAGATACTGATTCACACAGGCTTTATTTTGGGAGAAGAGTTTGCTGTGTTTGTGGACATATGTTCAGTAATTTGTTGTTGCATTTTTAATTCTCAGATTAAGGCCATTGGCAGATTTGCATTAAACACATTTGACTACTGCAGTTATTAGAAACCAGTTCAGGACTTCTAGAAGGACGAGTCCCTCGTGAAGTTTATTTTGCAGAAGTGAACACGTTTGCGTTCCGTGCTACTGTTGTTATAGAGAAGTGGGTCATGAACAAAATGTTTAAATAATCCAGTCTGAGGAATCCGTAGACACCAAAGCTACATCTCAACCTTTGTTACTGAGAGAGCCGCGACTCCTTCACGTTAAATCACCAAGAACGGGAAGTGAGAAGCTGCTCTCCCAATGAAAAGCATTTTCTGAGGCGTTTTCCTTTTGTATACTTTCACTGGTTTCTCCTCTACTGTAGCTCGGTAAATTCATTTCTTTGGGTGAAATTGTTGACACGGAGATGCTATGAGAGGAAAACAGCCGAGTCAGCAGGCTGTAACCCACTCAGTGAATTGATTTACAGGTACATGAAATGCACCTCATGGTTCACCAGGTGACCGGAGTAAGAAACACAAAATCACTGAATGTGTTTACAGTATTCAGTTGTATGTTTGTCATAACTGGCTCAGGAAGGCTGACGTTTGATTTTGGTTCTGAATAATTTGTTCTGGTATGTGAGGTAACTTTTCACCCTCTTGTGTTCCTTAGCATGCCATTACTTTGCATACGTTACTTTGCGTGCGTTACTTTGCGTGCGTTACTTTGAGTGCGTTACTTTGCGTGCGTTACTTTGCGTACGTTACTTTGCGTGCGTCACTTTGCGTACGTTACTTTGCGTACGTTACTTTGCGTGCGTTACTTTGCGTGCGTTACTTTGCGTGCGTTACTTTGAGTGCGTTACTTTGCGTGCGTTACTTTGCGTGCGTTACTTTGAGTGCGTTACTTTGCGTGCGTTACTTTGCGTGCGTTACTTTGAGTGCGTTACTTTGCGTGCGTTACTTTGCGTGCGTTACTTTGCGTGCGTTACTTTGCGTGCGTTACTTTGAGTGCGTTACTTTGCGTGCGTTACTTTGCGTGCGTTACTTTGAGTGCGTTACTTTGCGTGCGTTACTTTGCGTGCGTTACTTTGAAATATTTTGCGTTACGGTACTTTGAGTTCCTTTGCGTTGCGTAACTTTGTGTTGAATTGCTTTGTGGTGAAAGGGAATAGAAGAAAAAAAGAACAAAACACATTAATGCTTAAAAGAAACAATAAAAAGTTGACAATAGACTTTCCCTAACACAACATATAATATATATATACAACACCACACTTTTCCATAAATGTGTCTTTTTACCTCCGCCGTCTCGCTGAAACAAAAGGATCTCTGTAATTGATCCCCACACCGGAATAAATGACAGTGATTTTTGTTCTACATTGTGTTCATTCCTGCAGCGCTTAACACAACCCCCAGCATGCTGCATAAAGTGATGAACGCACACACACACACACACACACACACACACACACACACAAACATACACACTGAGCCGAGGAAATAATATCTTCCTGTCCTCAGGACGAGATATTGATTGTGGCGCGCTGAGCACAGAGTTTCGATTTACACATTTAGAGGTTTGACGGCAGCCGTGTCGGCCGTTTGGCTGTCGTTAGCGGCGGAACGCTCATAACTTACACCATAAATGGCTCAACAGGAAATATAAAGCGCTAAACACGTTGCTTAGTCTAAGAGAGGAAAGGGAGAGACAATGAGATGTTTGCTTGAGTGCACATTTATGAGATTAGAACACGAGCAACATTGTTATGAGCAGAAATCTCGTTGTTTTTTTGTCTCACTGCGTCTCACATTCACGGCTGTTTGCAGGCGGCAGAACACAGCAGACGAGGGTCATCTGTGTTTGTGTGGGCTGTTTGTTTTCCCTGTTCTCGGCTGTGCAGCTGTTGCAGGTGAGCGTACGTGGGAAGCTGGCGAGCTGCTCATGTTTACGACCGTCCTCTTGTTCGGTTGTGAGATGTCTCATTAATGTTCTCATTGCGCCTGAGATTTGAGAAGACGAAGTCATGAACTCTTTGGACGATTGCCTTAATGACATCCATCAAGCCCGGATTCATAATACGGTGCTTTTTAAATGGTTTAACACACACACACACACACACACACACACACACACACACACACACACACACACACACACACACACACACACTCATAAGTCTCACACACAGAACAGAAGAAGGCCGTTAATAGTAAAGTAATGAAGAGTTACAGCATAAACTCTTTATAAGCCTCTCATCGCTCATAAATCACTTAGAAACCAATTTCATACCAAAGCAGGGAAAAGAGAGGAGGAGGAGGAGGAGGAGAGAATTAGCAAGAAAGAGGGAAGAAGAGATCAAAAAAGAAGTATAGATTGATGCAGAGGGAAGAAGGGAGGAGGGACGAGGAGTTTGAGAAGGAGAACGTTGAAAGAGGAAGAGTGTAAGAGTTAAAGTGTAACTTCAGCCTCAATCCATCCACTGCATCATTTAGAACAGTGGGAGATGAGGGATGAGACCACGCCCACTCCGACTCGCTAAATATATTTATTTACAAATGTCAATATTAACAACAGCATCGTTGTGTTTCATCAAAGCAGATTACAAGGAGGGATGAAAAGGAAGGAGTGAGTCAGGGATTAAGAGAGGACGGGAAAGAAGAGAAGGAGAGGAGTGAGGGAGGAGAAGATGTGCAAAGAGCCGAGGGTGAGAACGGAAGAAGACAGAAGCTTTATTGCAGCTCAAGATAACAGAACAAATGTTCTCCTCGTTCCCAGTGTCACTTCATCCCTTTGGTTATGTTTTTAAATGCATTTATTCGCCTTATGTTGCTTATTGACTGCCATCTATTGTCATTTAAACACTACTTTTTTTCTATTTCCCATATAGCCGACATAACTTTTCTGGATATTTGAAAGTTATTTGAGAGGTTTCTTCACCACTTTCCCCAAAGTTTACTCATGAAGAAAGAAATAATTACACCAGATATGCTCGTTAATCATCTGATATTAAAAAAATAAAACAGCGTGAATGAGGAGATCCGGCACTTGTATGATACCGATATGAGCACCTTTTGCCGACAGCTTCAGGCAACTAGAGTGAGTCCTCGCTTTCAATTTATAGCTTAATTTCAGAAATGAATCTCACGGGGTCTTCAGCTTAGTGCAACGCAGAGCTATTTCATTATTCATCCACGGCTGCCTCTATGATACCAAGTACAAAGTAAGAGTCATTTCAATGGGCGCATAAAAAACGACGCGTGTCGGAAATGATGTCTTGAATTATATCTGTTCAGCCCGAGTTAGGATGGAGAGGCGGGGGGTTCGGTGTTGTTCGGAGAAACACGGGGAACTAGCTGAGCAAAATGTTTAATTCATGGGTGGATTTAGTCACAGCAGTTGGAAAATATCATCGCAGGTGGGAGGACGCGCAGCTGTAGCTGGTGGGAGTTTGATCGCTGTTTGATCTCTTGTTGTGCAGCGGTACGTGAGGTCGCGGGGAGACTCGGCTCCATCACACAGCGTAGAAGACGAGCTTTCAGAGTTCAGGGTTTTCTTAAGAGAGCGCGAGAGTTGTGGAAGTTACACTTCTTCACGTGCATCGCCGTCTGATTGGAAAACATTTTTGTACATTGTGCTATGAACAGATGAGGCGACAGTTACGGTATTTTTACAAAGATAATATCACAAACATGTGAAACACGTCCCCCTCGTTGATGCACCGTTGTTCTGTTATCATGCAGCTGGTTCCATGTGTGAGAGGAGGAATTCTAACTTGGAGGAAATCTTGTTACTTTCAGTTACAAACTAATTTATTGTATAGAATTTACTGACGCTGTTAGCACGTACAGACTAGTAGCAAACTAAAAGAAAAAAGAGACTTATTTCTTGGGCAACTCGCCCGGTTAATTCAGGGTTAAAAGTATAACAAAGACAGAGGGAGATTTAGCTGAGCAGGCCAGAAAAAAAAGTCCACTCACACACAGAATCACAGACTGGAAACGGCTTGGAATAGACCTTGTATTAATCTGCAAGCAGAGCCAATGGAGAAGCTCCTGGGAGGCTATTAGCTTTAGGACTATTCAGCGCTCCATTTGGATTAGGCTGCACTGGGACAGGGATTAAACCAACTCTGCTGCCACATTACAATAGATCCAGCAACCCTCGCTCTGCCTCCGGGTCACCTTTGCTGCTACAGTCTTTTGAAAACAGAACAAAGACCTTCAGATGCAGGAGATCTTCTAATAATCATCACCTGTTTTAGTTTTGAACAGAACTTCATTTAATCTGGTTTTAACGTCTGCGTAGGGCAGGTGGGAGGTGAGGACGAATGGGTATAAAACAGAGTCCTGTTTTTATTTGACTGTAGTTTTTCTTCTGTAACTTCCAAACTTTACTAACAGCAATGACATAACGAGCCTCATTATTCTACATAACAAACGTAGTTTAAAATCAGATTCACGATGTTTTCACGAACGTAACCGAGTAGTTTTGTTGCGTAAAGTACACCGACGCTGGGAGTTCATTTTGAGAAGAGTCTGCAGTAACGAGCGTAAACGGACTCACTAACGGGGAACCAGAGCGCCGTCGTTTGACACGTAGGGCCGCTGACCAGTATTAGAGGAGTTGGGAGAGAGAATGTGTTGCATTGGCATGACGTTTAGTAAATCCAGGTATATTGTGTTATTTAAACATTGAATTATTTTAGCCCACATCGTTATTAAAGAGAGTTCTGAGCAAGTTGTAACACTTAAAAGCATTCGGCATCGTGCTCAAAGGCACCTTTAGACGGATGCTTGAAGAAATGTGAATAAACAGTTGCTTTGTCAGTGAATATTCAGGAGTAATAACATAAAAAATAATAACACTCAGCACTGGCTGTAAGAAAATGAATACCTGCGGCAGTAAAACCATTGTGTGGAGGTCTTAACCCCACCGAGGACGTCCGTCACTGTGATTACAAGTTCAGCACTGCGGCTGGTTCTGCCGCACCAAAGCGCCCATAATCACAGTTAAGGACATCCTCGAGGAGTATTATGGTTTTTTATTCAGCAGTCACCCATGCATGTGTGCTGACGGAACCATTTTCTTTAAAGTAGTGCGCATACATTACGGCTGGGGCCATCCGGGGCAGCTCACACTGGAGAAAGGTTATTTATTCACGCGGGACAGTAGAGTAGAGCTTCAGGATCGGCATTTACATTTAGAGCTTTTTCAAGGTCCAGATGTGATTGTTTGTCTTGCCCGAAAGTGTCGCTGCACATGACCTTCAACACAAAGTGTGCCATTTTATATCAAGGAAAGAAGAAGATAGTTTTTCAGATATAAAGAAGCATCAAACGGTCTCTTTTATCTGAGCTTCAGAAGTCACTTTGTCTATCAGGCCACCGGCCCAGCAGTCAACAACCAGCTCTCTACATTTACATCCTTTATCTGCTCGCAGGGGAAGCGCCAAAGAGAAAGAGAGAATAGAAAATGAAAAGTTAAAAAACAATAAAGGGAATGGGAGAGCGGCAATCAAAGCGAACAATCAGAGGCTCACTCCTCATTTCCTGTTCCAGCTTCAGAGGTCTGGCAGCCATGCAGGGGGGGCTCGGTCCGCTCCGCTTCGTGTCGTTGACACTTTCAAGACGCCACACTGCTGCCTGAAGGCACCAATCAGCAAGAACTGGAGTCACCAGTCGGCTCCACGGCTGTGAACAGAAGGTGGCTAGGGAGCGGGAAAGGGTGCGACCCTCAACGAGAGAGAGAGCAAACGAGAAGGGCTCCTTCATACCGCCCTTTAAGTCCCAGACGGCAACCTCGGGTTCTGAAAAATGAAGCCACTGCGGAAGTGCCTTAAAGCTGCATTCTACTGACCACCAGGGGGCGACTCCTCTGGTTGTATAGAAGTCTATGAGAAAATGACTCTACTTCTCTCTTGATTTATTACCTCAGTAAACATTGTAAACATGAGTTTATGGTCTCAATCTCTAGTTTCAAGTCTTCTTCAATACAGCATGATGTTCATTTAGTAAATGATGGTCCATTTAGAGTCAAACAGACCATAAAGCAGGGGATGCTTTAGGGGCGGGGCTACACAGTGATTGACAGGTCTCTACCAGAGACGTATACGGCGTCTCTACGTCACTCCTCCTCAGTCCACATATAATCTCTTCAGTTCACTGGTTGCAAAAAATCCAAGATGGCGACGGCCAATTCGCAAAACTCGAGGCTTCAAAACATCAGTCTCTCCTCCCTCCATTAAACTTTTATTACGCCCTTCTCTCTCTCTCTCTCTCTCCTGGTTCTCCAAGCTGCACTATATTAAAGGCAATAAAAAGCCCCAAAATAACCAAGCTTCTTGCTGACGGTCTAGTTATGCAGGTTACTAATAGTAACTTTAACAACAATTAATCCCCGCCTACTGAAATTACAAGTTAGAGAATTGATTTGTAGCTAAAACCTTGTAAAAGCAGGCTACGCTAAAAATAGTGGAGAATATTTTCCTCATTATTTCAGATGCCTTTGAGCGTTTCAAAGTGGAAATAGCTGATTTTTTTTTTGGCAGCAAAACACACATAATTGCCAATAAAAATCCTTGAGAACGCCAACGCTGACCTTAAATATTTTTAGAGTTCAGGAATACTACGAATGATACATTTTCTTTCAGTGAGTTGAAACTAAAGACATTTAATCAGCGTAGTTCTGTAAATTCTTGAATTCATTCCTCACTCGTGCTCATCCGTCCAGCATAACTTTGCAGCAGTTTACTCTGAAATTCAATCAATCAACATATTTTAGCCTCAAAAGAGGTGCATACAATGATGACACCTCTGCAGCAGTAATAATGTCAATACATACAATAATAATACGTTTACAACATAAAAATGGTAATAGTACTGGCAATGAAAATTGTGTGTGATATATCAGATCTTATATGTACCATGATATCTCAGTATGTTGCAGAGTTTAATGGATTTTGTGTTTCTAATATGTCGACTGTCTGGGGAACAGATATGTTGTACAGATGCTTGGATTTCATCAAAATGACATGCTCCCCTTCAAAACTACTACAATCTTTTCATCATCAGATATGAAAAAATAATCATAGTGCTCAGGCTGAAAACAGGCTTTCCTACAGGTCTGAAGGAGACTTAATGCAGCTACAGCAATATGTATATGATTTACAGTATTGTTCCACACATCTGCTCTCTATTCGTCGCTGTCTTCAGTGGACTCAAAACATGATAAAATGCTCTCTTGTTCACCCTTCAAGCAGAAAAACAATGTGATGAACTGTCATCTAGGGGCCCCTTCAGTGGAGAAAACATGATGAAGTGCTCTCTAAGCTATTTGTCTCGTGGAGAAAACATGATAACCTGCCATGTAGGCTACCCTTTAAGCAGAGAAATGTGATAAAGTGTCCTCTAGTCTGTCTGTCTAGTGGAGAAAACATGACAAAGTGTCCTCTAGGCTGTCTAGTGGAGAAAACAGGACAAAGTGTCCTCTAGGCTGTCTGTCTACTGGAGAAAACATGACAAAGTGTCCTCTAGGCTGTCTGTCTAGTGGAGAAAACATGACAAAGTGTCCTCTAGGCTGTCTAGTGGAGAAAACATGACAAAGTGTCCTCTAGGCTGTCTGTCTACTGGAGAAAACATGACAAAGTGTCCTCTAGGCTGTCTGTCTAGTGGAGAAAACATGACAAAGTGTCCTCTAGGCTGTCTGTCTAGTGGAGAAAACATGACAAAGTGTCCTCTAGGCTGTCTGTCTACTGGAGAAAACATGACAAAGTGTCCTCTAGGCTGTCTGTCTAGTGGAGAAAACATGACAAAGTGTCCTCTAGTCTGTCTGTCTACTGGAGAAAACATGACAAAGTGTCCTCTAGGCTGTCTGTCTAGTGGAGAAAACATGACAAAGTGTCCTCTAGGCTGTCTAGTGGAGAAAACATGACAAAGTGTCCTCTAGGCTGTCTGTCTACTGGAGAAAACATGACAAAGTGTCCTCTAGGCTGTCTGTCTAGTGGAGAAAACATGACAAAGTGTCCTCTAGGCTGTCTGTCTAGTGGAGAAAACATGACAAAGTGTCCTCTAGGCTGTCTGTCTAGTGGAGAAAACATGACAAAGTGTCCTCTAGGCTGTCTGTCTAGTGGAGAAAACATGACAAAGTGTCCCCTAGACTGTCTGTCTAGTGGAGAAAACATGACGAAGTGTCCTCTAAGGTGGCCTTAAAATGTAGAAAGCATGATGCCATAAAGGTTACCTAACATGCTAGAAAACCTTCTGCGTGCTGTTGCCCCACCACATGCAGCTGGTGTCCACCACTGTCTGTCTTCGGCTCCCTGTCCTCAGTCACACCCACTTTATTACAGTAGTAGACTTGATTAGAGGGAATTAGCGCTCTGCAGCCTTCGGCTAGCAGAGGTTGAAGCCTCTGTCACTGCAGGGCAGATCGATGCTCAGTT
The DNA here is from genome assembly GCF_910591455.1 of Pholis gunnellus. Classification (NCBI taxonomy): domain Eukaryota; kingdom Metazoa; phylum Chordata; class Actinopteri; order Perciformes; family Pholidae; genus Pholis; species Pholis gunnellus. Next base: position 19,375,434 of record NC_136546.1, on the reverse strand, counting down.
AGCTCCTGTCAACGCAGCATGTTAACTCCGCGCTGCCACGCAAAGGCACACATCCCTGCACTGCTCTGTAGTCTTAAGGTCAGAGGCCACGGACAGTGATTAAGTGTCACATTAAGTCAAATAAATTCACAATTGCTGATGAATTACGAGCCTTTTGTCTACGAGGGAGATGAAAATGTTAATCATCGGATTATTTCGCCCAGTGAGAGGTCACGAGGAGAATTTATTGTTATTTCATACGACCACAAATTAGGCTTATTTTACTTTTATTTTAATTTCTGGCCCCTTTATATACTGTGTACCACCAAACACTGTTGGGTAGATGTATCTCACCGTACCTGTGAAGGCTTTACGCTGGCCTCATTTGCGCCAAAGTGTTAAGAATTTGAACAGATATACATTAGTGTTTAAAATGCAACACGGAGCACCTGCTGAGTACTGATTGCAGCTGTCAGTGTCCTGCATGTACAGTCAGTCTGCTGGCTGTCTGGACCCACCAGGCCGACGGTTATTTTAAGATGCATCATGCTTTCTGTTGTGTGTGTGTGTGTGTGTGAGTCTGTCGGCTCTATATTGAGGCGGTGACAGAATGTCTTGAGGTAAGAAGAGAAGCTGTTTTCTCCGCCAGCAGAACGTGACCCTCGTCTGTCTCTCCTCTTAACTTCATGTCCTCTCTTTTCTCTCCTTCGCTGTTCCAATTTTAGTCGCCTTTTGCGAAAGATCTCTTGATCTCACAAAGCTTCTCTAAAAGTCTCACAATTTCATTTGGTTCGTTTTCTAATCGGGAGTTGATGTTCACCCGAAACCAACAGCCGACTTTACTTGATGTCCGGCTATGGATGCTTGTAATAAGTATCACCACATCTGACAAAAACACGATTACACAAACAGTTAGCGACCTCCGCTCCACGAGTTGTTCCAAAGGTTCCATCTCTTTTTTTGGGGGGGGAGGGGCTACTGAAACCAAATTTAGCAATGTCTGAACCTGAACTGATATTTCTGGAATTGCATCTCAAGAGGAACAAACTTGCGATTGAATCAAAATGATACCGAACATTTTTATTAATTAGCTAAACAACAAACTATTATTTATTTATCTTTTCATCCGTAAAACAGCGGGAAAAGGTTCATCAGAGGATTTCTTTGTGTTGTTGTTGTAATACTCATGTTGGCCACAAGAGGCTGAAGCGCACCACTACCTCATGTTCTCCTAAAATAATTCATGTTTTCATCCAGCTGCTGAAACACAACATATGTACCGTGTGTTTAGAGTGCAGAAGTTACTGTAACTCAGCTGGAAGAACACATGAGAGCGTTTAGTAAGTAAGTTTGAAGGAACTATCGTTATCATTGCAAAGCCTTTTTTTCACCTAAATGAACTTGCCTTGTAAGGCTTCTGTACAGATCTGATGTGCGATCAGATTTAAAACGTTTCTCTACGTATGTCCAAAGAAAAAGCGTTTAAATGCAGCTGTGGCCTCCAAGAATACGAGTAAATCTCGTTGCTGCTGCAGCCTGAACGCACCGTTTTAGATTTAGAGCACTTAAATGCTAACATTTGCTAATTAGCACTTAACACAAAGTAAAGCTGTGGCAGATGGGAATATCATTAGTTTTAAAAGGTCAAGGGAAGTTCTGTGAATGCATCCTCTAGAGAGCGTGGCAATCCAATCCAATAGTGGTTGAGATATTTCAATAAAAAAAAATTAAAAAATGTCAAACTCACGGTAGCACAAGAGGGAAAGTCAGGGGGTCACGAATGTCAAAGTTGTACGGCAATCAGTAAGGGATATTTCTCCCTCTCAATCTGTGACAACACATAAATCATATATATTTGTAATAACCTCGAGGGAGGATGAGGAGGATTTAGTTGTTCTTTTATTTCCCCTGTAGGCTACAGCTTATGTTTAGCATAAGTCCAAGCTGACGCTGTAGCAGCAGCAGCAGTGTAACACGCCTGCATGCGGAGGGGAGGGGGGGGGGGAGACGCTGGACGGCTGATGTTATCTCTCCCCTAACCTCCTCCTCCCTTCTCTCTCTCCCGTCCCTCGCTCTATTAACCTGAGATATTTGCATGGACTGTTCCATTAAGACGAGTGGACGGCAGAGCAGATGAGACCGGAGAGAGGAAGAGAGGAAGAAGACGACAGACAGCAGCAGGATAATGATACAACACCCGGAGATCCTGACAGAACAATTTCCTCTCTCTCTCTTTTTATCTCTCTCTCTCTCTCTCTCTCTCTCTCACACACACACACACACACACACACACACACACACACACACACACACACACACACACACACACACACACACACACACACACACACACACACACACACACACACACACACACACACACACACACAGTTGTCTGATGAGGCTGTCATGTTGGGAGATCGGCTGATCCATCTCTCTTTCTCTCGCGTTCTTTTTCTTTCTGTCCGTCTTTCTCTCTGTCTCTCCTCCCTCCATTAAACTTTTATTACGCCCTCCTCCTCTCTCTCTCTCTCTCTCTCTCTCTCTCTCTCTCTCTCTCTCTCTCGCTCTCTCTCTCTCTCTCTCTCTCTCAGGCACTCTGTTCCCGTTCGGCCTAATTCAGAAAATTACAACCCATGAATTTATAGAAGAATGTAATGTGGGGGGAATGTTATTATCACCTACGGTCAGTGATCGGTGGCTGAATGGATTTTTCTTTCCTTCTTTTAATCCGCTTCTGAATTACGGACACAGATCCTCCATTTTCATAAATTCTTGTTTTAAGTCCAGTCTGCATGCTGATCCGTGATAATGAAACCTGATCTTTTAATTATTCTGGGGTTCAGAGCGATCCATGATCTGACGTCACCTTTTGTGCGTCAACAATTTAGATTATATTTTCGTTGAGATAAGGTTTTAAGGAAAGATATTTTTGCAGCTATAACCTTATTTTCCCACCGAGAGCACTGCGGTGATATCAAATCAACATTAATCTCATCTAATTAAATCTAATCTAAACAGTTCCCTCCAACCTCTGAATGTCTCCGGGTCTTGTAATCCAGACGGAGTTCAGTAATTGTGTTAATCGCCGTGTCGAAACCAAATGGGATTAAATGATGCTGCACTTCTGTCTGGATGGGATTAGTGTTGCATTAAAAAACATTACTGCTAAAGTAACTTCGGACATTTTAATGAGGAATACAAACGGTCAAACTCTCCTCTAGTTCCCTGAGGGGAGCATTAAGCCTGTTACATTTAGTTTAGATGTTAACTGCAGGAACATGGGAATTATGATTATCCCTTTTCTTTTTGAGGAGCAGTCATTGGAAAATGTTTGGAAGAAGGCAGGTACCTTCAAAAAAAGACTTGGCAGGTGATTGGACGAGGCATCTGTCAATCAAACTCTTGGCGGAGTCCATTCGGGAGAAGAGCAGAAATGGAGAAAAGCCTTCGGTATCTTCCTTTGTTCTTTTTTTAAATGAAGAAATACTCTTCAGTTCTGATAGAACTGATGCTATTGCAGCATTAACGCTAAACCTCTTCAGGCGCCGCCATTGAGGTTCTGAACGCTCACCTAAACCAGACCATGTAGCTCCCCACAGGAAGCTGAGGGGTCCCGAATCACTGTGCTGGATTTCCACTAGATCTCGTGACAACGCGAGAATCCAGCTGCCGTGCAACGTGAGTTGCTGCTGCACAGGCTGCTGCAGCTGGAAAGCTGCTTCTCTATACATGTTATCGTGCACAAATGATCTAGTTTGCCGAGGCTGATGCGCCTTAAACATCGAGGTGAACTGAAGCTCCATCGAGTTAAAAGCACCGCGTACTGATTGCTCGACTCTGTGATTAAACCAGGCGGCAAACCTCTGGTTCTGAGGAGCGGAGCTAATGCGTTGTCTTATATGTCTTAAAATTGCATTCTCTCTAGTGTCCACCAGGGGGCGACTCCTCTGGTTGTATAGAAGTCTATGAGAAAATGACTCTACTTCTCTCTTGATTTATTACCTCAGTAAACATTGTAAACATGAGTTTATGGTCTCAATCTCTAGTTTCAAGTCTTCTTCAATACATCATGATGTTCATTTAGTAAATGATGGTCCATTTAGAGTCACACAGACTATAAAGCGTCTCTACGTCACTCCTCCAGCGTCCTAATATGGTCACTTCAGTTCACTGGTTGCAAAAAGTAAAGATGACGACAACTATAATCCAAGATGGTCGACAGTGAAATCGTCAAACTCAAGGCTTCAACACGTCAGTCCACACAAACCAACGGGTGACGTCATTACATACAGTCTGTGGGTTAAGCGCTGCATCATGATCTCAGCGGGTTGAAACGGGTCAAACCGGAGGCGGTCAGACAGACAGGGACAGTCTGAGCCAGCTCTCCTCTCCGCCTGCCAAACAGCCCCGACCTGCCAGCCGCTAACTGAAACTGAACAGCGTCTGAGTGGACGCCACTTGTCCTCTGAAAGCCCCTCTGATTGGAGTAACATGCTCGGTGCCTCAAATTTCAGTCTGCTGCTCCACTTGGCCCCCCGATTCATTCCAGCACTCGCTCAATACGAAACATTTTCCTCATCTTAAACCCCCGATACAAAGCCATTAATACAAAGTGATCACTGAGTGGCTGCTACATGTACGACATCCACAATGTGGAGACAGCAGCTTGGAGGAGCGCCATCATGCCATCAGAACGGATAAGAAGTCTTCTCTGTAGCCCTCTGGTCGTCTGTCACCGTGAACTCGTCTTTTTTTAGTTGCTTGTGATGATGCTGATCTGAGATCAGCCGTTACACTTTGTTGATTTGAAAGAAAAGGCACCGGCTCAACACCTTAAGAAACAAAGTCACAAAACCACTGGAAAGCTCGGGTAGCGTTTGTTTTCGACATCCTTTGGTGTTAACATGGGTTTGACAAAGTCTTCACGCCCGGGCGAGCCACTTAAAAGCCAGTCAGCTAAATGTAATGCAATGCGAGGCGATGTTTCACTCGGCAGGAACATCTATATATTTCACCACGCTCGATTTGAGCTGCTGAACGGTCGACTTCCGACGTTAGCCGCCGCGATGATCCATCTGCATTCTCCGTATTTCTCAGCTGTCACTATTGATCACTTCAAACGAGGAAAACACTCTCTGCACTTTCTCCTTCTGTGTGTGTGTGTGTGTGTGTGTGTGTGTGTGTGTTGGTTTTATTAAAGCACTCAAATGCTTCTGTTCGTTTGTGCCGGTCCTCATGTACTTGTATCTGTTTGTAAGCACATGCACAATACATGTGCAGGTTTATGTGTTTGTATGTGTCTATATGTGAATATATATGAATTTGTGTGTGTGTGTGTGTGTGTGTGTGCGTGTGTGTGTGTGTGTGTGTACAGAGCAGGGCTGAAGTAGCGACTTGGGACTCAAAACCAAAAGGGGCCCCATTGATCACACGATTTAAAATCTGAATGCTGTTTGGGTTCCTCGTGTTTTTTGACATATTTGACCGGAAACAATGAGCTCATATCCCCCAAATCTTTCAACAACTGTTTTTTACGAACACCTAAGCCCCGCCCATGTGAGCCAGTAGCTCCTCTGATTGGTTCGTGCTCTGGCTTTCACACACACACACATTGCTTGAAGCCTGAAAAGATGGATTTTCTTGTGAAACGTTATCACGCGATACTCTCACTATTGTGAGAACGCAGCTGCCACACGGTCGGCTGGACGATGCCTCCGACTCTGCAACTCTGTGTGCTCGACCACCAAGAGGACATCATCTCTCCAATTACTTATTGGATCTATCGATGCACAGACACAAAGCATCGGTTTGGTATTGTGCTCGCTGACAGCCGGTTCCCTTTGTTCCACAGCTTTGTAGGTCATCTGATAAAAACAAAGATGAAACGACGATAAGCGTTTTCATTTCCTTTGAGTTGGAAGGTTCTGGCAGTCTGCGATGTTGACTTCTTCTCTTTGAGAATCTGATTAGCTTGTTGTTTCGTGTGTTCATTGTCCTCTTTGTTTACCTCCGCGCTGGCGTGGCTCATCGGTTAATTATTCATCTGATCTCGTTAATCAGTTCATTTAACTATTTACTTATTCCATCTCACTAATCGCTTCATACCAGCGTTGCAGCTTCTTATACATCCGTTTAATCCGTCCGTCGGCTTTTCCAGGTTTTTTTGTCTGAGCTTCATCATCTGAAAGTTAGAAGTGAAAGCTGCTCAGAGAACAGAAACCCAGCAGCTCCAACTGCAGTAAAACTCCTGTGTGTGTGTGTGTGTGTGTGTGTGTGTGTGTGTGTGTGTGTGTGTGTGTGTGTGTGTGTGTGTGTGTGCAGGTGTGTGTGTGTGCGTGTGTGTGTAGGTGGGTGTTTACTGCAGTGTTTTACTTGTAATTATCAAGCTCAGCAGGGGACACCGGTGTGTGATTGTGTGCAGGTTTTGGATGCTGTGTGTATGTGTGTGTGTGTGTGTGTGTGTGTGTGTGTGTGTGTGTGTGTGTGTGTGAGGACGACGTTGGGGGGGCTTCAGCATGAAGGTGCATCCAGCTGTTTGCAGGATGATCAACAGAAACCCTGCACTGCACAAATCCAGACGAGCACAACGTGTCTCCTCTTTCATCTGAAGACACTTGATGGACACACTGAGATAATATATGCAGCACTAATAACAATAGTAACAATAATACTAATAAACGTCAAACAGTAACAAAGAGCTGTATGGAGAGTGCTGGAACACATTTTGAGAATATACAAAAGAACAGATTTTGAGGCACCAGACCATATTTGGTGATTTTAGATTTGGTACGTACAACAACCATGAACTTTACGGACGTTATATCAAATTCAATTAATCATTAAAAGTCGGTTTCCTCCTTGCTGAAAAATAAATAAAGACACGGGCTTCTTCTGCAGAACAATGCGGTAGTTTGAACCAGACAACATACAAACATCTAGGACTTAACAAACTCTCATTGTCTTATTGAACTGAAGCACTGAACCCTTAGTTACTTTCATATTTGTAGAGATGCTAACACACACACACACACACACACACACACACACACACACACACACACACACACACACACACACACACACACACACACACACACACACACACACACACACACACACACACACACACACACACACACACACACACACACACACACACAGGGATCAGGCAGTATTGACCGTTGCCTGGCTCCAGCTCAGCTTAAATACGGCCTGAAGGACAGAAGACGGAGGAGGAAGAGGAAGAACAAGATGAGGAGGGAAGGAAGGGAAGGAAAACAAGAGAGGGGATGGAGAGGGAGGAGGGGAAGGATGGGTGAGACTGTCTGGACACGAAGAGGATCAGTGGCGCTCAATATATGACCAACACACACACACACACACACACACGCAGCAGAAGTGGAAGTTACAGCGATCTTTCTTGTGACAGGATGGTTGACAGGCACTTATACCAGCCAATCAATGAAGACAGATCAATATGTGACTGGGCCAATCGATGGCTGCCACAACCTGTGTGTGACACACACACACACACACACACACACACTCTTATGTACACTACCATTACACAGCCCTATTTGGAGCCATGTCACGGTAGTCGGTACATCAATTGCACATTAAAGTGTGAAATAAGTGCATTGTGATCGTAATTATCATATTTCACAGCATGTGATTGAATTCATGTATTTTTAATACTGATGTGTGACATCGGTCTTTGGGCCATAAGCCATGTTGGATAACACCGAGAGCTTTCATTGACTGTGACATTCACAGATCCTGCAAACAGACGAAGGGCTCGGTCCACTGTTCTTAATGAGCGGATGTTTTATTCTCATGTTAGACCTCCGTCACGGCAACACAATCTTTCAAATGTTTTCTCAATCTGCATCCAAATACATACGATAGACAAACAGGGAATCAACGCTTTAAGAGCTGCAAAGATTCATTTATTAATAGATTAGTTGTCAACTATTAAATTAATAGCCAATTATTTTGATAACCGATTAAGAAATAAAAGTAAATATTCTGATTGCAGCTTCTTTAATGTGAATATTTTCTGTTTTCTCTGTGACAGTAAACTCATTATCTGAAATTTAAAAGGACGTCATATTGAACTTTGGAAAAATGTTACAGACCAAATGACTAATTGATGAATGAAGAAAATAACAGGTAAATTAATTGACAAAGAATATTGTCTTTTCATTAATCAATTTGGGGAATGTTTGGTTGAATAGTTGACACTGGGATTGGTTAGGGTTAGGCAACAAACTAATATGCAAGTTTAGAAAAAAACATCGTGGTTTGTGTTAAAATAATGTAGCAATGTAATGTAACAAGTTAATGCAACAAGGTAACGATACAACGGAACAGTGTAACCTAACAACGTAACCTAACGCAACAACGTAACCTAACAACGTAACCTAATGCAACAATGTAACCTAACAACGTAACCTAACGCAACAATGTAACCTAACAACGTAACCTAACGCAACAACGTAACATAACAACGTAACCTAACGCAACAATGTAACCTAACAACATAACCTAACGCAACAACGTAACCTAACAACGTAACCTAACGCAACAATGTAACCTAACAATGTAACATAACAATGTAACAATTGCGATTCATTGGGAGGGTCCAGACCCCTACACAAGGCAATCTTTATTTATAGAGCAACACACTCTATGTGCTTTACAGTTAAAAGAACATGAAGGAAGAAAGAGAGAAACAAATACAAATAAAATAGTAAAACATTTGGAAGCCACTGCTCTACACACCAAATACAAACAACACTATCATCAGTATCGTTCTCCTGTGTTGTTGTGTGATGAGACGTTGTACTTGAACTCACTGCTTTGTCTTCTTCTACCGAGAGGAATAAGACACCACAATGGACCCAGCAGAGCAAAACACAACACCATCAGCTGTGTGTGTTAAAGTGATTCAGGCTGGACTGTTTCTTTAACTTTCACTATCCATGCCTGAAATATACGAGGGATTAAAAACTCTTCCTCTAATCTGCCTCCTCCCCTTCCTCTCCATCTCGCCCGCACGACTGAAGTGGATTTAAGAGGTGAAATCAATGAGACGTCAGAGCTTCACTGGATCCACCGTCTCCGTCTATTTCAGGGACCGGCTGTGTGTTTCATTCTCACGATGTCATTTCCTGTAATTCTCTGCACTTATCAACAAAGCGCATAACACAAAAAGAGGAGTAGGAATTTGGAGAAAACCACTTCACAAAAAAAAGAGGACAGAATCCAAAAGCTTTGAGGAAAAATAAGAACCAAACAAATGTAATCAGGTATCAGAGCAGATACAGTTGTAACGCCGCCATTGTTTCCACACATGCAGTCGTCTCAGAGGCAGAGCGGGACGGTTAGCCGCGGCGCTAGCTGCCGTAAAGCCGCTTAGCGTCACTGTCACTCCGTGCTGTTGTAGAGCACCGGGGTGCTTCAGAGCTCAGGTTCCACATCAGCAGATTACCCACAATACACCAAGGGGATTTCCTCGCCTCACAGAGAGCTTTCTGCCTGGGTGTGTGTGCCGGGGGGGTTTTAAACTCAGTGTAAACAGTGACAAGAGTCACAGAAACAACTTGGACCAGTAAGAACACGCTCAAACTCAGATAGTTAGATTCTGTCTGAAGAGTCCGTATGATCACTACACCGGGAGGATGTGACTCTGTTTGAGTTGGATCTCACTCAGTCAAACGTCATCGTCTCGGGTGGGAATTTCTACTCATACTAAATCATAAATCATACTAAACTTTTGTCTTTTTATCACTTCATCATTCAGTCTCACATCATCTTCATGTTAGTTTGTTTCTCCAAACAAGGAAACACAATCAGACCTGTTTTTATCAGTGAAGTATCAACCAGACTGGTTCAAACACGTAGATTTACATGTAATCCAGACGTCTAAATGAGCATCTTTCAACCAAATTCCACCTTTAATCTCTGATCTAAACTCAAAGACATAGCATGAAGTGCATATCACCAAATCAGAGTTTACTTGGAGGAAGTTTTTGGAGGTCAAACGAGAGTTTTCAAATACTTTCTTTGCAGAACCAAAAGCCTCGGGGTGTTTAGTGTTTCCTCCATCTGCTTTTAAAACCAGACCCTGTGATCATTCATCACCGGAGCAGGTAACGGAATAAACGAGCATTACGAGGGGAAATAAAACTTCATCCGGTGTCAGAGTTCAGAGTTATTTCTTCTTCAGGGTTCGTGATCTGAGGAGGATGAGCAGCGTCTCAGCGTGGGAGGCGCAGAGCTAATGCAGTGATGAATGTCGAGCTGCATGTTGTGACTCATGGAAACATGACTAAGTGGTTGACTTAGTGTGAAAGACGCTGATGCGCCACACACACACACACACACACACACACACACTTTGCAGACACAAACGCACAAAGACACAGACGAGGTCATCGACTGACTGCATGATCTAGTTGGTGATGAGCGTTCAAGGATCACAATGCAATGAAATAATTACTAACCACCAACCAGGACGATGCCTCCGTGTGAGGAGCAGTGACAACAAAAGCACCGGAGCGTTATCACATCTACCGCCCTGCCAACAACAAAGGAAATGACAAAATGTGTGCAGGTTTCTTTTTGTTCAGTGGTGATGTGAAGTGATACTTTCACACCCTTTAATATCCTCCTTCACCGACGGACCACTCTGGTGATCCCTCTGTGCGTCACATGAAGGGTTGTGCTGCTGAGTCACAGTATTGTCTTTTATTCAAACATCACTTTACGTGTGTTTGATCTGAATATAAGTCACATGTTGGTCAGTATCAGACGCCTCGGATTCAGCCTGAAATGTGTGATGAGGTGTCTGCGAGTACGTGAGTCCACGCACCGATCAGATATCACTTCATCAGCTCATTTAAAGCGATGCAGGAACAACAACACGTGTCACTCGCTCCCTGATCCCGATCGCTGCTACACGAGTAAACTAGTGCGACACTCTGCTGGTGAAACACTCTCGTGCACACACGTTTCTTTTCCTGATAATATTACGTTACAAACAACAAATCTGTGTTGAAATAAACAGACGAGCTAGTTAACGTTAGCTGTTAGCTGTCTGTGAGTATCACAGTCCTGCTTGGCTTAATTAACGGAGGATGCGGTGAGTTACATTATAATGTGAATTAATTGTTTGATGGCAATATTAAATAGATATTAGAGAAAGAATTAGGACCTATTTAAACTTTCTAACACTAGCTCTAAGCAGCTTATTATACATAATTAAAACTACTAATGCAAATTAGGTTTTAAATATTGAAATAAAAATACAATTATGTACGTTCTTCTCATTTGAATTGTGCGTTTATGCAAATAACCAGTGTAGATGACAATAGCGAAGTTAAAGGATAACATTTAGGGTTTTTTTAGGGTTTACACTGACTTCAGGCTGCATTTATTGGTCGGGACGGTGGTGAAAAAATGTGACGTATTAACAGCTGCAGTGAATCTGAATTACTGTCGTAATCTACTGCGACTGTTGTGACTGCAGGCAGTGATGATTGAGCCAAACAGGTGCCGTGGAGTGATCCTTTAAAATCAGATTTGATCAGATATCGTAACTCTTTCCTCCCGGTTGCCATATCAACCCGTTGTGTGGTGCTGCAGGACTCCGTACTGTAGCAGCTCATTGTCTCCACGCTTGGATCCGATCCCCGCGGCGGAGCGGCTGTTGGGCTTATAGACTGCCTGTCTGTCGGGCAGCAGACGGAGGGAGGTTCCCCTGTTCACAGAGATAATAGCAGAGCGCTGGAGTGGAGTGGCACACACACACACACACACACACACACACACACACACACACACACACACACACACACACACACACACACACCCTATCAAGCTCTGCATGTGGTAATTATCTCTCCTCTCAGCAGCTTGTGGCATCTCCCCCATCTCCTCTCCTCTCCTCTCCTCTCCTCTCCTCTCCTCCTCTACCTCCCCTTCTCTCCTTAATCTCTACTTGACTTTTTCTTCCTCCTCCTCTTCCCCTTATCTCCCCATCTTTCCCCTAAGCCATCTATTGCGTCTCCTTCCTCGCCTCCTCCTCCTCCTCCTTCAAACTTGAGATGGGGGACAGAGCCCTCTTCCCATACACAACAACGCCCTGAACCATCTGCCCAAGAAACAGCTCTCTCCACACCTCGCCGGTGCTCCTTCCCACCCAGAATGTGGCGACTCTGTAACAAAACACATCCGAGCAACACAGCTGATCGCCTCAGTGAACAGACGCTTTGAAGATTAATGTCAGAACCAGAAAAACACTCGACACAAGAAGCTTTCTGTAGAAACACTTTGGGCTTTGTTGCTGGAGCACAATCCAACAGCACGAACAGAAGAGAATGTCGCTCACGACACTTATTGTAAACATCGTATGTAGTGACTTTGCATTCTGACGGAGAAGTCAGTGGGTTCCCGTTTAACTTGAAGTTGGATTTACGTGATTAAAAAGGAAGGAAGTGGAAACTGTACCTGCATCACAGTGCGTCCATAATCTGTCCTGATTGGTTGCATCCTGCAGGCTTTTATGGAGACCGACCGTGCATCTTCAGGTCAAAAGCCTGCTTCTGTAATCTTCAGGTTAGCGCCGCCCCGCCGGGACAAATATCAGACTCCTCTGTAGACCCGCTGTGCTTCCTCTGCAGGAGCTTTCCTCTGGAGCGGGGATCCACCAGGTTCTCTGTGCTGGTCTGCGTCTTCACATTTGGTTTTTCAGGGCTCGACTGTAACGGTTGCCCAAGTTTTTGAGAAATTTGGCAACTTAAGTCTTGGCCTTTTGGTTGCCATCAGTGGACAGCGAGCAGTAAAACCAGCACTCTAGAATGAATTAGTGATATTTAAATATTTCTGATACAGTCAGAACAGACATCTTTGAGCTGGAACATTGTACTACAAAGCTCGTTCAACACACACATGACATGTAGATATTAATTACTCAAAATATAAAGTGATCACAAATGGCAATGGCCTGAAAACCCTTTTAATAGTTAGTGTTGAGGCCTGTTTTTCAGGCTCATTGTACAACACCCAGAGGTCACTAGAGGTCACCTGTCAATCAAACAGTCTTTCATCAGGTTTGAGCTTCTGTTATCCGTCGCTGCTGATTCGCGCTAAAAGGTTTCTAATGTGTTTGTTCAAAACAAAGTGGAAACGTTTGTTTTGCAGATTTGGATCTACGTCAAACTAAACTAGAGAATTAAAACGAGATAATCTCCTGATTCAGATTAAGAGCAAACACTTGTCTGAGGACAGATAAACGTTCTCCGAGCACCCAGTCGATCCTTTTCACACCTTTTTTTCTCAGAAGCGATACGTTACAGCTTGGTAACAAAAGGCACATGTGATGTAAAGTAACACTGCAAATCATTCAGTCAAAGAATTATAATAAATCATTTTCCTAAAAGCATAATAATGAGGCAGGTGAGGGTAATGAGCTCAAGCTTCATTTCCTGTAAAGAATAAAACAACATGTGCTGACGTTACTGATATGACTCCATGAATGTGAGGAGAAGCAGACGGTCGGTGTGTCTGAAATAGATTTGTATTGCTTCTCATTTACTTGTATTTATACATTTATTGTATCATATTTGATAGTTATTATCTTTCTTTTAAGGAAAAGCATTTCACACCTTTGTACTTAACCGGAGTGGCAACAAACGTCTTGAATCAAACGTTTAGATTTACTCAAAAACGGCCGATGTTCAGCTGCACGATGCCCACAGTCACATCCGGTGTTTCATAAAGTGCCGTGTCATGTGTCAAACCTTGATATCTTTAATTGCGGTGTAAAATAAGGCCTGTGTAATTACTGTTCCATCAGATCATTTCTTAAAGCTTGGTAACCAGCAGGAGACCAAAGTCACAGATCACGTCTCAAAGGGATGAACGTGTAACAACAACAGCAGCAATGAGCAACGTTAGCTCAATACTCACTAATGTAAAGTAAGCCTTCTGTAATGCTGCTCATGAGCAGCATTACAGAAGGCAAAGTTAGACACAACACATAGAAGTGTGATAACTGTACTTTAGTATTTCAGGGCAGACGTTGTGAGGTTAAAGTATAAAAAGTTGGGTTTTGAATTTACTTTTGCACGAGTCGGCTGAGGTGGCCTCTCGCTGGTCTACTGGTGTTTCATGTGTTATTGGAAACCGTCATTTAAAGATCTTAAAGCCCTGTAGGTCCATGAGGAGAGAGCTGATTAGTCTGCTGTCCTACTTATCCTACGAGAAGTTGCTCCTCATTTTTTAAGCGTTTTCCTACGAAAGTCCAGCAACACGTCCACTCGTTACGTGCAGACAGTCTTTTCAAAATAAACCTCGTCTTCAGAGGAGACTACGTAGTCAGGTTTAGAACACACTGCGGTCTCCTGGCTGAAGGAAACGCCGTTTGTTGGACCCATCCCGTCTTTATACGTCCTCGTCCAACATTACGTGGATAACGTACGAAAAAAGTTCGAATTTGGGAGCATTAATTTGCAAGTGTGTGTAATATTTCATGAGTTAAAAGTAGGATCTCCGCCCACATTTCATTCCATAGAACGTCTTATTGAAAAATGTGTCGGCTGATCCGAGATCAAGACAAACGCTCGTCCACGACTCCGTCGTGTTCGTTTCTGGATCTCAGCCCTTCAACGTTTGCTTTGCCTCACTTTTCTTTTTGTGCTCTTTCTACACATTTCGCTGGTTTTGGGAGCAGAGCCAAAGTGTAGGAAGCGCCTCAGTGAGTCTGCAGTGGAGGAGAAGGTGTTTCTAAGAATAAAAAAATAAAAAAAACCCTCAGTGGCTTCAGTCGAGGATGAAGCCCCCCCCCCCCCCCCCCCCCCCCCCCATCCTACTATCATTTCACCAGCCAAGCGCTCCTGAGATGTACAGCTACACAGTAACTGAGTTAACAGATAATCACGTAACAGCAAACCCCCACCTGTCCCCACACACACACACACACACACACACACACACACACACACACACACACACACACACGCCCTTCATCGCTGTCCTATACAAGATAAATGAGCACCATCAGCCCCCTACCTCCCTGCGAGCAGATTAATGTGTAAGCGTATCCCTGGTTTCCCGCCTCCTACACACACTTCTCACTTCACACACACACACACACACACACACACACACTTTTCAGCCGCCTTATGTCAGCTTGACAGCGAATTTCCCTCCTCCGGAAACACAGCAGATGATGCAGACGGTCGACACACGACGCATTTAGTTAGCGAACACATGTGTAGTGTAGAAACACACACACACACACACACACACACACACACAGTTTGACAAACACGCTGTCAGGAGCTGATTGAGTCAGACATCATACATCCTATAATCTGCGGGACACATCTTGAAAACATCTCACACATCCCTACACACACACACACACACACACACACACACACACACACACACACACACACACACACACACACACACACACACACACACACACACACACACACACACACACACACACACACACACACACACAGTGATGTACGTGCCAGTTAACAGATTTGAGCTTCCTACGTGAGTCGTAGAGCCGTACCCTGCTGTGCTCATCACTATACCACCATCTACCACCGCCACCGCCGCCATCCAGGGCTTAGTCACGTTCACTGTATAGCTGCCAGAACGAACAGCCGCCCCAATGAACGCCCACGTGCAGCTTCCTATTAGAGAGCCGGGTCACCACGAGCTGCCCGCTCACAACACTGCGAACACCGGCTGAAGGCCGCGCTGTCACAGCGGGCAGAGCTGGATTTGTTCCTCTTTTGTATTAATCAACCTTTTTCTGTACTTTTGCAGTCGCTTTTAGGTCACTACAGACGAAAAACAATCAGTGGCGATGGCATCTCTAAACCAAAAATATGGACAAGAGAGTAAAATTATTTAATAGAAATGTAGTAAATGAACCTCCTGAAGGGATGAGGATGACGAGGTCCCGCCTCCTGAACATCAATTTCTTTAAAAGCTCTAAAAAAAAACAACTCAACTAAAAGCGGAAACAGCTGCTTCTAGTAAAGGTTACACAAACAGGAGGAGGTAGTGCGTTTGTACGGGACTATTTTCAGCAGAGGTTTAATCCACATTTGGTGCTCTAGTGAGTATTTGGGGCAGCAGGATGCTGTTTGTGGGGTTGAGTCAATAGAAACTCACATTTCCGCACTAATTTAAAAAGGGTTTCAGTCTCTGTGCCTTCTGACTTCCTGTACCTGTTCTGTGGCTCTCGGCACAAAGCCCATCGGTTTGAACACTTTCTCAAACAGCCGGTCAATGTAGGCTTTAAATCAAACAAAACCAGAGAAAGTAGTGCATTTGCTGGGGACTATTTTCACCGGCGGATGAATCCACATTTGGTGTTCTAGTGAGTATTTGTGGCAGCAGGACGGTGTGTGTGGCACTGGGTCAGAATACACTGCAGTGTGTGTGTGTGTGTGTGTGTGTGTGTGTGTTCGTGGTGCTCCTTCATGTGTTTTAATGGAGCTCTGTGGCTCAGAGGAAGAAGACGTATCAGGCTTTAATACACACACACAATACTCGCTGGTCGATTGGTTTTGTTGACAATAAAGATAATAAAAAAAACGTCCTTAAAGTCCATCAAACAAACCTGGACGGAGAGAAAATACCTCACATGACACAATTTATAATTCCACTCAGAAAGTTTAAAAGATTTAAAATGCGTCGGGGCTGAATTTGAAGGGAAATAGTGCCGTAAATATATATATATTTATATATCTTAATCAGTTTAGACATGAACTACATAAAGTTAAGTTAAGAGCAAGAACAAGATTCAAGAGACTAAAAAATAAACACTTTGTCAGCATAAATCTATTAAATCATTAATCGCAACAAGACAGTAATCCTCTGATGTGATCCAGTGAAAGACGCAACTGTTCCATAAATATGACATGAACATGAAAGATTAAAGGACTGAAGTGCCTTGATTGCGGAGAGCTTGATGGAAACAGTAGTTCAGGACGTGAGAGTGTTTTGTGTGTGAGATCCCGGCTACACGCTGGAAGACTTTTACACACAAGTGCCTGGAAGTTGTGTTTTATCTGCTGGAACGTGCTGGAAGGCGGCTGCTGTCAAAGAGACGAGCTCCTTATCTTCCTGCCGAGCGTCGCTCCAACAGAGGACGGCGGGTTTCTATTTTACTGTTTAATTTAATTTCTTAGCGGACAGACGGATTGTAACTTGCTGTGTTTTTTTTTCTCTCTCTTTGAAAAACGTGTTAATCTAAATTTGTTTCAGACGGGAGATGAATAGATTGACGGTCTGTGTGTGTGTGTGTGTGTGTGTGTGTGTGTGTGTTCATACCTGTAACACTGCAGTGTCGTGTGTGTGTTCTGATGTGTTTGTTTGTGCCTGCAGGATTGTGTACAGATAAGCTTTATTTCCATGCAGCACACCCTCGACTGATTCATCACATCGTAGAGAGTGTGTGTGATAACCGTGTTCCTCCAGAGCACACTGCTGTGTGTCTCAGGTTGTACGGACAAATGGCGCCACACGGGATTTGTGTTTTCTCACACATTTGTGTTTTCGTGTCTGTGTGTGTGTGTGTGTGTGTCTGTGTGTGTGTCTGTGTGTGTGTGTGCGTACCTGTAGTGTCGCGTGTCTCTCAGGGCCCGGTTGCTGGGGATGCGCTCGCTCTCCCTCTGGTTGAAGGCGTACAGGGTGTACGGGTCGTCGCCGGGCTTCCAGCGCCGAGCGCTCAGGTAACCCCGCTCGTCAAAACCCTCCAACATGTCCTCCCACTCGGCATCCGACATCTGTCAATCAAAAAGTAAGAAAGTCCGACAATTAGTACCACAATTAGTTCATTAAAAATAATGATTTGCTTGTTTGTCCAAGCAGCAGTTGTAGATCTGCACATCCGGGCTACTGTACCTCATCCTCCGACAATAACACACTTTATTTATATCACGTTTCAGGACAAAGTGCTTTACACGGTGGAACAAAACATTTCAGGACTGCAATCAAATCAAACCAGACAACAACAAATTAAAATGGAAAAACAATTTCCCAAAAGGAATATATAAAAAAAAACAGAAAGCAATAACAGACAAACCGTGTGAAATGAAACGGTGCGCTGGAGTTTAGATCAAAGGGCGCAGATGCATCCATGCAGCCTTTGCAGCTGCTGGGTAACACTTATCTGCACAATAAAACAATATTTTCTCATCTTTTTGTCAAACCAGATCTCACAGGAAGGTGTATAAATAGCACAAATGTCATTAATACGCAGTTTTCACGTGTCATTTAACGCCACATTGTTCTAGTACAACAGTCGCGGTTATGTTTAGGCAACAAAACCACCTAATTAGGTTTAAGTAATACATCCCGGTTAGGCTTCAAATAATGACTTCAAACGGCGATCTTTCAGCCAGGAGACATTTTACAAAATGACTTGCAACTTGTTGTGTCATTCATTCGCCGATTGGTGTCAGAATAAATCCATAACTCGAGTGAATTGTCAATCACTCAACTACAGTGAGGTATCAGTGAATCAGAGATCCTGGTCGCTGGTCTCCTTCACAAGAGGAGACCTGTGTTCAGCTCTCAGGAGGGAACGTTTGGTGCTTTCAAGCAGCTTTTGATGACATTTTCTTTGAATCAGTCATCAAACTGGATGACAACTGAATGTGAGATTTAGTCATGAATCTCACATTCAGTCTGGTATTGCAACCTGTGATCATCAAAGCACAGCTACACCGAGTGTGTGTGTGTGTGTGTGTGTGTGTGTGTGTGTGTGTGTGTGTGTGTGTGTGTGTGTGTGTGTGTGTGTGTGTGTGTGTGTGTGTGTGTGTGTGTGTGTGTGTGTGTGTGTTGGCTCTTTAAAAGCACCAGGAGAGCTTTTAGAGGTAATTTTAGCAAAAGAAGATTCAGAGGCTGTTTAGCTTGCTGCTCTTTGGACTTTAACAGGATGAACGTTGGACTGAAGCGTCTCATCGTCTCTGGTCTCTCCCGGTGTTGTGACTGAATGCTGCACTTTGCCTCTCGGCAGCTTTTTACTGCACCGATCTGTGCCGGAGGCTTTACGCCGGTTTGTGCTTCAACGTCCCAATTCTGCATCTTCTGATCATTGAAATAAATACTCTCCTCAGACTGCAGTCCATCAGATCACGTCCCAGTGTTTGCAGACTTTACAGGCACAAAACAAAGACTCTGAAAATATGAACAACCGTTCTTAATTTTGCTGGTGTTTTATTGGATAACAAGTTGTAAGTTTGTGTCTTAACAGCATTAGCAGCAGTGCTAATCAATACAGTCATCATGCAGTCATTCAATTAATCATAGGCTCAGTCTTCCAACCTAATAAGTAGCTGGTGTGCGTGCTGATTATTATTACTATGATAGTGGTATTGGGTTAAATATGAGACTCAAGTATCCTCAACATACTATCGGTTCTTCCAATGACGTATCATTTTCCATACTGAGCAATTTTCAAAGGTCGCGATTGTTTTCACACCTGTAGTTTTGTTTATTTGGCCCAAAATAAAAGAAGAAAAGTCGAACACGTTCTGATCCGTTTCAGTTCGTTCTCATACAGCGATCATCAGGAAACCTACAGCAATGAACGCGCTGCCATTCTCAGAGATCTCACAACATCAATTAGTAATCCACGTAATCATGAACCAAGAAGAATAAAGAGACATAGTTCAAAATAATAATAAGAACATGTGCAGTAGAATAAGATAAACAAAGATGGAGTCAGTGGTGGTTTATCTTGGGCAAACACACCGGAGTCCGTTTGAACATCACCAGCCTGAGCAGGTTTGAAACCGTCACTGAGCCTTTAGATGAATGTTCATCAAGACATTCCTTCAAGGAAAAAAAAAGCCTGATTCAGCGCTTTCTGTAATGTATGAAAATCACACGCAGAGGCTTAAAAAACGTGCTGGAGATGCAGAAGGTGATCCATCTTACCTTCATGTTGTTGGTCACTTATCAGTGAGTGGTAATGAATGAGCATTCCATTCATTGTGACGTGTGAGGATTGATGTCTGGCTGCTGAACTGCACTGCATTGATAAATCAACCCCAGAGGACCGACAGCGGAGACACGAGGACGCCTGCAGCCTGAATAACGTGGCAGGCTTTTTAAGCAGAAGTTTGTTTTTTGAATTTGCAACTTTAACCAAGTGTTTGAAACTGTTTAAAGCTGCGACCGCAGTAAAATATGTCTTCCTCCAAACGTAATCTGTTCTTTTCTTGCATTTACATTTTTTTATTTTAGCCGCTCACTCTCAGATGTCAGGGTGTCCTTGAACACATCATTAAGGGAGGACAACACAAACACAACTTGGACAACAAAATAAAGATAATAAATGTTCACTGTGATGAATTTTTTTTGCGCTGAGACTTGTTTGAGATCTCTGCTACTGCGAATAAAATGGAAATCAATACGACCGCCCGGAGGGAAGGAAATCCCCCTTAAAAACGTAGAGAATGCGTCGGGAAACAGGCTGCAATAATGTGAAACATGTGCAATCACCAGGTAATGAGCTGCAGCATGCAGAAGCAGCTGTTCGGCCCTTTATTATGCCAATCAGAGGACAAGTTCTCAGTCAAAAAGAAAAAACAGTTCTGCTTCATGTCATTCTGCAGAAGAACCAGAACGATCCCAGTGTTGCAGAGAAGAAACCACCAACTCTGCAGAACCCCCCCCCCCCCCCCCCCCACACACACACACACACACACACACACACACACACACACACACACACACACACACACACACACACACACACACACATCTCTCCAGAAAAACCCAAACGTTATAAAATTAGACGTAAAATGTTAATGTTGCACGTAAATCCTGCTCCGCTCCGAACAGCTGGTGGAGGAAAACACAAGGTGGCAACGACTTAAAAATATATATATATAATAAAACAGCTACAGCTGCACTTTCTGCCTGTCGGAGCTCTGCTGTGAGTGTAGTTTAAGAGAGAGGAGATCATTTATGAGACAGTACAGATGCCTCTGTGTGTGTGTGTGTGTGTCATTCATGAGTGCAGGTATCTCTTTGAGAGGCTGAGGAGTGTGTGTGTGTGTGTGTTTCAGTTGATGGAGAGTGAGTGTGTGTTTATGCAGGTTTGTGCATAACAGAGAGAGAGAGAGAGAGAGAGAGGAAGTGTCTTTGAGGGCGAGATACGTAATGGATTATCATTCTCTCTCTCTCTTTTGCCCCATCATAAACATAACACACAGGAGCTTCAGCAGAAACCCCGGAGGCCATATTTCTCCCCAACGACCACACACACACACACACACACACATACACACACACACACACACACACACACACACACAGGGGGACAGCGCTGATGGTGTGTGTAAGAGAACAACATTTACGGTGGAGCAGCAGTCAGGATGGAGGGATGCAGAAAAAACGACTGACACTCCTCCTCATCTTCAGCTTCTCTTGTCCTCCTCCTCATCCTCATCCTCCTCCTCCTCCTCCTCCTCCTCCTTCTTCTTCTTCTTCTTCTTCTTCTCTGCTCATTATTCAGCCATACGACTTGCTGATGCGACACATTGTCTAAATGGGGCCATTAGAGGGCTGGGAGTCAGACTCTTTATATGTGTGTGTGTGTGTGTGTGTGTGTGTGTGTGTGTGCGTGTGTTAGTCTGTGTTTAGTTCTTCCCCTGGTGGCTGTAACAACCAAGCATGAAGAACAAGAGGGAGGAGAGAGGGGAGGAGAGAGGACACAATAAGTGAGAGAGAGAGAGAGAGAGAGTGGAAGAAAGAAATATGGCAGAAGGGAAAGAGGAAGAAGAGGAGGAAAGAGGGAGGAAATAAAAAGAGAAATAAGGAAACAGAGGAATGAGTGGAAAGATATTAAGAGAGGAGAAGGAGAGGAGAGACAGAGAGAGAGAGAGCATAGAATAACACTGGAATGAAGATAGGAAATAAGTAAAAAAAAGATGACAGAGGGATGAAAGAAGAGAGGAAGAGAAAGTAGGAGAGGAATGAAAATGGAGGGGAGGTTGAAGGACACAGAGGAAAAGAGGACAACAGAAGAGGGAGGGGAAGTGTGAGGAAGAAGGAAACATAGAAGTAGAGAGGAGAGAAAGGAAAAAAGGGGCAAAAAAGAAGACAGGATGGAGAGAGAAAGAGGAAATGAAGGGAAATAAGGACAGAGGATGAAACAGAGTGGAAAGAGATGAAGAGAGGAGAAGGATTGGAGAGGAGGAGAAAGTAGAAGAGGTGTGAAAATGCCACACCAGAGAGAGGAAATAAAGAAGAGACACAGAATGAAAGATGAGGATGTAGAGGAAAGAGAAGAGAGGAGTAAGAGAGAGAAAGGAGTGGAGTGAGAGAAGAAGACAGAGGGAGACGTAAGAAGAAATAAAGAGGGGAAAAAGCAGAAACAGAAAAAGATGAAAAGTAAAGAGACGAGAAGATGAAAAGCAAGGGAATGACGGGGTGGAAGCAGAGAGGAAAGAGGATGAGAATAGAAAATGGAGAGGATGATAAAGTGGGGAGAGAGAAGAGAGGAAAATGATAAAGAAGAGAAAAGACAGGAAGAGAAAGAAAGGATATAAGAGCCGTACTGACGGCAGGCAGGGCTACAGGGAGGACGGTAAGGAGCGGAGAAGATGAGGAAGGAAGGAAAGGAGAGGAGGAAACAACAAGAGGGAAGACAGAAGACACTGAGAAAAAGAACATAACGAGTAAGAACAGCAAAGAGATGAGAGAGCAGGAGGAAAGGTGAGGAGAGGACAAGGTAGGATAAAGGAGGAGCAAGGGGAGGAAGAGAGGGAAGAACATAGAAAGAGGAGGAAAGAGGAAAGAGGAGACGGGATGAGAGAAGAAGCTAGACAACAGCGGCGGGGTGCGATAAAGCATGTCTGACACACACACACACACACACACACACACACACACACACACACCTGCGGCCTTCTCGTCTCCCCGTGAGATTTGTTTGCGTCTCGTCTTTGCTGGGAGCTCAGGAGAGGCTGCGTTCAAGGTCCTCGGGACGCTGTCCTTATTTACAAGACGCACACACACACACACACACACACACACACACACACACACACACACACTCACACACACACTCACACAGCTTGTCCTCCTAATGCAGCGTGGCATCCTCTCAATGCCTCTCACGGCCTCGTACATGAACACAGGCATTCAATTAACCAACCTGAGACACGAAGCGCCGGACAAACGAGAGCGTGTGTGTGTGTGTGTGTGTGTGTGTGTGTGTGTGTGTGTGTGTGTGTGTGTGTGCGTGTAGGTGTGTGTGTGTGTGTGCCAAGCTACCAAGGAAGCTATTAATTCATCCAGACGAGACAGACCGATACATTTAGAATCATAATGAGAAAGCTGAGGCCTTCAGACACACACAGCCGGGTGTCACAGACATTGCGTCGTACTTTTTGACAGCTGCATGGCATTGGAGACAGACAGCCGAGGTAGAGAGAGAGAGAGAGAGAGAGAGAGAGAGAGAGAGAGAGAGAGAGAGAGAGAGAGAGAGAGAGAGAGAGAGAGAGAGAGGAGCATGAAGGACATTGTGTATTAAAACCAACAGGTCTTGTAACAGACACGTTCCTCTCCGAGGCAACACAGCCGACCGGTTTGAGCCTCGGCTGATACTTTCCACAAGGACGGTCGCACACATGCAGCGTCGTGACGTCTGGTCGACTCTCCTTGCAGGTTTTTTCTACAAGGTATAAGCCGACATGGGCTTCCAGACACTCGCCAATGCAGCGTGCATAAATCTAGCCTGAGATCGGTTTACTCGTGGTATTAGTAGTAGTGCTACCGGCGAGCAACAAGGTGAATGTTCTGCATTTGTAATTTGTCATTTTGCCCACTGCCATCGTGGTTTTTGGCCGTCGCCATCTTGGTTTTTTTGCAACCTGTGAAGGAAATTGACCGTATTTCGACGGTGGAGGAGTGACGTAGAGACGCCCTGTAAGGCTGTTAGCGACCTGTCAATCACCGTGTAGCCCCGCCCCTAAAGCATCCCCTGCTTTATGGTCTGTTTGACTCTAAATGGACCATCATTTACTAAATGAACATCATGCTGTATTGAAGAAGACTTGAAACTAGAGATTGAGACCATAAACTCATGTTTACAATGTTTACTGAGGTAATAAATCAAGAGAGAAGTAGAGTCATTTTCTCATAGACTTCTATACAACCAGAGGAGTCGCCCCCTGGTGGCCATTAGAGAGAAAGCAGCTTTAACACATGAAGCTTTAGATTCACTTTTCAAAACTGGCGGTTGTCCCAACGCTAACCCAGTAGCACAAAGAACACCCAGAAGGTACTTTCATTAAGGCTATTTGGCTTGTGTTTATATGATTGCTGCATGCAACATAGTTTATTTATTCTTATATTACTAAGAACAGCAGAGCATGTAGCTAACGTAGCATGTAGCTAACGTAGCATGTAGCTAACGTAGCAGCTGGAGATGTGTGCGAGCGGCGCTGGCCGACTCACGTCACTTCAGGGTTCTTTTTGTGATTTTTTTTAGATCACGAGAGAGCTCCCCAGAACTGTTTGGTCCGAAAGCGCCAAAAGCGCTTTACAATTTGCCTCTCACACACACACACACACACACACACACACACTGATGACATCAAGCTATCAACAAGCCTCACCATCAGGGTCAATTGGGGGTTTGGTGTCTTGCTCAAGGGCACAAAAGCTCAAGTCTGTGAATAATCGTCAACCCGCTCGTCTCAAACGTGGGTGTTATTGCAGACGAGCGTGCACGTGTGTCCACATTTGGTGCAGTTATTACATTTCCAAGGTTTTTTTGGGGGGGGATGTTGTCCTGCAGTCATGATTTATTGTGTGTGTGTGTGTGTGTGTGTGTGTGTGTAACAGGGACAAAAAATACTGGAAGATACAGTAAGAGAACGGTGTGTAGTTTTTAGAAAAACAGACATTACAAATCAAGTTTTCAATTTACTGCTCCTGTTATTTCTGATAAACCACACAGAGCTCAGCTCCCTCTCCCTCTCAGTGTCTCTTAACCTTAATATCTGCCCCAGTCAGATGATGAATTACCCATTATATCCAAGGCATAAATCATGTATGGAGCGTGTGTGTGTGTGTGAAAAATGACCTCTCTCTCTCTCTCTCGCACACACACACACACACACACACACACACACACACGTCAAGCCCTCTATTACAGTGTGATGTATCGCCTCCGTAACAACTGTAACAAAGCGGCAAAACAATTGTGATATCTCAATTATTTCTACGTTTCTTCTTATTTGCTTTTTCAAAGGACAGATTAAAGCCAAAGAGTCGGCGGTTATCTGCGGTGTTAGTACGCAGGTAATCCTTCAGCTCCTCCAGTTCCAGGATGATCTGGTTCGGGGTCACAGAGGTGGGATTATGGAAGAAAGGAGATTAGAATTCTTTCCCTTCTCGTGTGCTTTTCTTACTTCTCCTTCCTTCAGTGAATGTTGGTTCTGTAACATTACGTTGCTGCCATTTTGGTCTAAAAAAACAGATTTATATCTCATGAGAGTCTTCTCGCTGAATAATGCTTTGAATACAATAAAGTAAAGAAAAGATTGAATAAAAAGCTCGCATTTCTTTTGCTGAGCGTCGGTCATGCAAAAGAGGCAAAACAATAAAAATCCTCTGCAGCAATAAGACAAACATGAATATGCATTTTCAGATTAAGCATCACGCCGCGCAGACTGAGTGAATCCACTAATTCAAAACATCCGACGAAAACAGACAAGAAGCGAGGAGCCGCGAGTCAGACGGTGAAAGCAGAGGAATGAAAAGGTGGGATTTGTTGCAGGTCACAGGCTGCTTAAAACATCCATGTTTGAAAAATCCCTAAAAATGACTCAGAGCCAGACGGACCTGATCACACAGACTCCTTTTCCAATCCTGTCATCTCAAGCTTGCCAATTAGTTTCTGTGCCACGACGAGTCATCAAACGTTTGTAATCTTCAGGTCACGACTGAGCGTCTTTGTTATTCCGTGAAACTGAAAAACAGTTTTGTCAGATCGAGACTCTACATCTTCAGATCGAGACATCAGAGCGCCGTCGCCCTTCAAAGTCCGACTCGTTGGAGAGAAACCAAAGCGGTGGAGACGCCGAGCGCTTCACGCTCTGCTTTAATCCGCACCGAGACGTTCCATCACAGATACAATTCAACTGATGGCTTCTCTATTTTGAGTTTGATCTATTTTTTGCAGTGATTAATTAATTAGTGAAGATGTGCGCAGATACTCGGAGAGAGACGGTGAGTAGATGCGTCTGAAAACAACACATCCCTCCTCGTACGTATAGCCTCGATGCCTCATGATGCTTTTTAAAGAACTGAACCAGATCTGTTTGTCTTTACATAACGCCTGGCAGACAGTTGTTGTTAGCAAGCTCTGGTTCAGCATTTACACATAACGTGTGTTAAGAAGACAACAACAGAACCCTCGCAACCGATGAAAACATGATCCCTGTGCACATGTTTCAACACAACCGCGTTTTCTGCTGGATTTCAGATTCATTTCGTGAATTGAAACCAAAGAAAACCGCAACATGTTAGCACAACGTGTCCTCATACAACAGGTCGTATGAGATATTAGATATTATACAAACTGTTATACGAGGACACGTTGTTTTCCTACGATAGCCTGCAACACCAGCTAGTTTGTGCTCGTATTTTAAAATAGATTTCTGTCTTCATTTAGGTTTAGGCAACAAAACTCCTTCTTTATGTTTAGAAATAGATCGTGAAGTACGTAGTTAGGGTTTAGGACAAGATCTTTGTTTGTTTGAGGAAGCGGAGACGTGTCGTCCTTCTACGTTTACAGTCTGTGGTCCGACCCCGAACACCTGCAGGCCCCAACAAGATGGCTGAACTATGTGACGATGTAAAACTGTTTTGATTCGAGCTATTTTCTCCGTGGTTACTTGTTAGTGTGAGAGACTGAACACAGTGAAACATACTTGGTTCTGTCACATCAGGAACACGGAGTGAGTATTGCTCTCATCTTCCCTCCATCCTCACCTGTCCTCTCATCTCTTGCCCTCGTTCTACCCACATCACTTCTCCTCCCTCCTCTGCTATCGCCTCATTTATTTTTACCTCCTCGTGTCTCCTTCCTCGTCTCCTCTCCTCCTGTGTGAAGTGGTTGCTGTTTGTTTGAAGTCTGGGCTTATTGAGCTCAGGTCTGAGGAGAGCGCTGCTACGTCAATACTACACACACACACACACACACACACACACACACCGAGACAAACACCTTCTCCTCTTCCTCCTTCTCTTCTCTCAACTCTGTCTTATATAGAAGCACAAGAGAGAATGCACACACACACACACACACACACACACTGCTCAGTGATCAATTAAGGGTGTGTATAGATCTCTCCCTGCAGCAGTGGTGCTTGTTTGGTTTCTACATTGTTTTCTGTTCCAGCTCATACGTCTCTGTCTATGACACACACACAAACACACAACCCCCGTTTGTACGCTGCTACACGATGGGTC
This sequence comes from Pholis gunnellus, assembly GCF_910591455.1. NCBI lineage: Eukaryota > Metazoa > Chordata > Actinopteri > Perciformes > Pholidae > Pholis > Pholis gunnellus. The sequence continues at coordinate 19,347,915 of NC_136546.1, read as the reverse complement.
TTCTTCAATGTTTTTCTGGAACCTTTTTTGAAGCTCTGCAGGAACGTTATCTGCATTTTGTCCCCGCAGGAGGGAAGTTCTGAGGGAAGACTAACCGCTGGCACAGGAAAACCCAGTCGCCATGAAAAATGTTGACATTGTACGTTTCTACAAACCACGAGATAGAGATACAGGGAATCTGAAGGAAAAATAAGTTGCTTAAATAAGTTTCATAAGTGCAGAAACTGACAATGAAACGTTGCAAAATAATTGGTTACGTTTAGGCAACAAAACTACTAAGATCACGGTTTGTGTGAAAACAATGTGACAACGTGACAACGCAACAGCGTGACAACGTAACAACATAACAATGTGACAACGCAACGTAACGTGACAACGCAATGTAACGTGACAACATAACAACATAACAATGTGACAACCCAACGTAACATGACAACGCAATGTGACAACGCAACATGACAACATAACAACGTGACAATGCAACGTAACGTGACAACGTAACAACGCAACGTAACAACATAACAATGTGACAACGCAACGTAACATGACAACGCAACGTGACAACGTAACAATGCAACGTAACAACATAACAATGTGACAAAGCAACAATGTGACAACAGCGTAACAACAACAATAATGTAAATAAATAACTGTTATTGGTCGAATTTGTTCCATCTCTTGAGAAGCTGTGCAAATGAAAGACGGTTGCACTGAAAACAACCTCATACTGTTTGTTTTTCCCTTTTCACATTTTCAATGCAGACTAAGTTTCTGAATAGAAATTCAATCAAACTGTTTTCATGATTGATTTATAATTTGAGTGAGTTTTCAAGCAAAAATAACAAAATATTTAGAGTCAGCCCCATTTCAATGATAATCTTTCCACCTCAGCACGTCTCTTATTCAGCCTCCACTCAAACATCGCAGTCACAGAACAGGAAATTACAACGATTGACACGACGCCTCTTTGTTATTGTCTCGTCAAAAGCAAAACATGACAAACAGCTTTTTAATCCGGTCTGATTCCTGAACAGGTGCAAACACAAATCAGCATCCTCAAAAAGCACACACACACACACACACACACACACACACACACACACACACTTCATATCTCATAGCACAGAACTCTCCACTGAACCTGAAATGTACCAGCGGTGCAATGAATCATGGGAGCACAGGGACACGTGTGGAATTGGTCTGACAGCTGTTGGGTGGTATGTAAGTCTGTGTGTGTGTGTGTGTGTGTGTGTGTGTGTGTGTGTGTGTGTGTGTGTGTGTGTGTGTGTGTGTGTGTGTGTGTGTGTGTGTGTATTTTCTATCTCTGTATCTATAAGATGAGGTCAGGGGTTGAAAGCAGAAAACACTCGTCTTCCCTTTAAAAGCACAGAAATATATTCTACATTGAACCGTGTGTTGTCACATGACTGCACACACACTGTAGAACCCTACTACATACTATATATATAAATATATATATACTGTATAAATATATATATAGCTGTAATTCATAAAGACCGCTGAAGCACAGAGGTTAGGATGGAACGGATGTAGAACAACAAACATGTCCAACAAACACAGATCTTTCAGTCCGGAGATGTCTGTTCGTTCGCCATGAAGTCAACGTCGATGAATTTGTCACTTAAATTGCATATTTCAGTAACGACACTTCTGTAGTTATCTTAACTCAAACGACGACCTTTTCCTGAAGCTAACTAAGTGGTTTTGTTTCCTCAACCTAACTAATATTTCACAATATTTTCCAAACCTAACAAAGTAGTTTTGATGCCTTCCTGTGAAGACGGAAGTTTATTTTATACACACTCATTTAAACCTTTAGATTAAAAATCGTCCCTGAAATACAAAAAAAACAAACAACAAAGCCGGAGCCTTCCTCCGGCTCTTCGTGCCGTTTAGCAAGGCACTGTATGTGCAGCAGCTCAGTGGCTGCTCTGTAGCTGACCTCTGACCCCTGACCCCTGACCCCTGACCCCCACCTGTGGAGGCGGCAGGGCAGAGACAAGAATGGATCACATCGCATATTCATGGTGGAGCAAAGAGCCGGGGATAAAAGCCTCCACCATGAAGCACACAGAGAGAGGGAGAGAGGGAGGGAGGGAGGGAGAGAGAGAGAGAGAGAGAGAGAGAGAGAGAAAATGCTCGTAGGTGTTTACGTTTGGAGTATCTTCCTCCACAGCTCTGTGAGGCTTTCTGTCGTTGTTCAACTGAGCTCTGAACTGTAGAGGAAAACCAGCGAGGCCGTTCTTCTGTGTGAGTGTGTGTGTGTGTGTGTGTGTGTGTGTGTGTGTGTGTGTGTGTGTGTGTGTGTGTGTGATTATGCATATGCATGAGGTGACAGATGGGCAGTCATTTAAACGTTACCTTGTACAGATGCTCGTGTTACCCTTCACATACACGAGACGCCTCAGAATGAAAACTGATGCAAGAGATGCTCACTGACGCTGTTTTTAGTGGCCGTTAACGGAGCGACGAGTCCCGAGGCCACCGAGTCTGCGAGGTTTCAGAGTTTTTACTCATGTTCTAAATCGATTAGTCGACAAAATCCTCTGAGTGTTAGACGAGAAAGAGCTTCTTTGGACGAGGACAGCGCTAATCGTCGTCTACAACACATTCTACTTCTGCATCTATTTCATACATCGTTAGTTTGTGCTCCATAATATTTGGGGGAACACATACGGGCAAAAATCTTCACCACCAATGTCGAATATCGACCAATGTCTGAGCCCTACAGTTTGTCTCGTGATCCCCTAGAAGGTCAATCTGACCCCTCTGGCAGCTTTATGAGCGAGATCCTTCACTCCAGCGGGAGCGGATGCTGAATAATGGCCACATCAACAAACAGCCGGTGCACCGCGCAGGACTTCTGGAAGCATTTCGCAATCCATGACAGCAGCTCCAGTATGGTTGATGGTGAAACGGCGGCGCGGTGTCGTGGAATAACTCAAATGATGACGCGTCTAGAGCCTGTTGGTTAAGATTAGGAAAAGAACCGCGATCACGGCCGGATGATAACAAACGATCCTTCAGTATGTGCGACGTTTTGAAACAAACTGCAAAGTCAAAGCGTGACTCCACCTTTAAAGATGTAGTTTAAATAAGACAAACATAGTGCGCAGCTTTGACTTTGTGCTGCTGTTTCGTCCTTTTTCTCTTCTGTGTTGTGTTGCCGTGATGCAACTACTCCATCACAGCGGAAACCGAAACAAATCAGTGTAGTTATTCATGCTTCCACACTAGCGTGGTTGGAGCTTTGCAACACACGGTCCACTCGGCGAAGGAGAGACCGAAGGAGAGACTGAAGGAGAGACCGAAGGAGAGACCGAAGGAGAGACCGAAGGAGAGACTGAAGGAGAGACCGAAGGAGAGACCGAAGGAGAGGCCGGGCACGAGTCCAGCGTCGGAATCTAGAACTAAATACACAAAAATACATATCTCTCTCTCTCTCTCTCTCTCTCTCTCTCTCTCTCTCTCTCTCTCTCTCTCTCTCTAATCCATACATGTGTCCCGGTGGACTGCAGACTGGGGAAACTGTTTATTCAATCACTGCTGCTCAAAATTCCTCACCTTCTCCCACAAAAACCCTTCACTGGTGAATATAAATGCGTATAGGACTGCATGTGTGTGTGTTGTGTTGTGTTGTGTTGTGTGTGTGGGGGGGGGGATGCTTAGCAAACACTGCAGAGCGAGCAGTCTAGAAGCAGAGCAATAATTCACCCTTTGGAAAAGCCATGAATAAAAACAAACTTAAGAGAAGCGACAAAATACCAAATGTGCTCATTCTTCTCTTCTTTTTCTCTCCGTCTGTCTCCTCTCTCTCTCTCTCTCTCTCTCTCTCTCTCTCAATTCAACGGGACTTTATTTGCATTGGAAACATACGTTTACATTGCAAATAAAACAACACAAACATACAGTACACATCATAAGCAAAGATCTACTGGAGTACAGGAATGTGAGAGCAGAGCTGTGCAGCATTGCAGCATTAAACCAACGCACAAAGGTTTGTTCACTATTCAATTTACACTTGTTACATACGGTTTAGAAAGAATAATTATATATCTATATATATATTATACATATTTATATATATATATATATATATATATATATCTATATATATAAAAAAGTAGGGTAAGTTAAGGGTGTTAACTTGAAAAATAATAATACAAATTATGATTTTAAGGGATACATATAAACGGTATATATATATATAGATAAGTTAGGATGTGAAAAAATGTTTTATAGGATATAAAAAATACAAATACAACACATACCCACCCCCTCTCTCTCTCACACACACACACACACACACACACACACACACACACACACACACACACACACACACACACACACACACACACACACAGTGTTGCTATCAACCACGAACAGGAGAAGTAATAAAAAGTAATAACGACAGTATGCCCTCTCTGTGAAAACACACTCACTCTTTCACACACCCAAGGACGTAATCACAACAACACACACACACACACACACACACACACACACACACAGTCAGACATTTAATAATGAATCTGTGTGTGTGTGTGTGTGTGTGTGTGTGTGTGTGTGTGTGTGTGTTAGAGGTGTGAGCAGTGTTTAGAGCTTTCAATCTAATCCCTTTTCTTTATTGGCCTCGAGCAGCACGGCCAGTCAGGGAATACACAATAATGTGTGTGTGTGTCTTTGTTGCTGAGGAAGAATGAAAGATTTGAGTTTTCAGAGGAGAGCAGGAGGAGGTGGAGGAGGAGGAGGAGGAGGAGGAGGAGGAGTAAGAAGAAGAAGAAGAAGAAGAAGAAGAAGAAGAAGAAGAAGAAGAAGATAGGGGGAGCGCTCGTTTAAATCCTCGTTGTAATATTGCTTTCTTCACTCTCTCTTGGCAAAGAGATTAACTGCTAATGGAGAGGATGTGTCTGCTATTAGCCCAACAACAACAACATCAGCAGCAGCAATGACGAGCGCACACACACACACACACACACACACACACACACACACACACACGCAGAGAGACAACGCACTCTGTTTTCTGACTAAATGAACCAACCCCCAGTTTTATGAAACGGTGCAGCTTCAGCTCTGAGATTACAAAGGCAGCGCTGGAGACTTGAGTCAGAACCTAAATCACAAAGACGTGATCGAGGCAAAAAAGAAAAATCCGCTGGACGTGTGAAGTGTAAACTTTCAGAGCAGCGCATTATTCATCCAGTCTCCTTCCTTCTTGTAGATGAATGGCATGAACCTTCAAAGACGTGAGACTTTAAAAGAAGGCAAAATACATCCATTTGACCTGATAAAGTACCGGAACTATGAGGACAAACATGAAGCGAGGCAGCTGCTCATGAGGCCGTGTTATACATTCTAAACACAGCTTTCAAAGGGAAACGCTCAAACGCGGCGTGGAACATTCACTTGTGAGGGTTTCATTGTGTTCGAGGCGACCGGAGTTCTCAAATGTTTTCTTCTCTCTGATCACGATGTGAGTCTCCCGCTGGACTGAGCCGGAGACAGAACCGCATCAAAACCTCTAATTTAGAACCGGTTCCCGTTTAGAACCGGGTCTGCGTCAATGTTATTGACGACCGAATGGTGCGTTGCTTTATTTGTTGCTGTCGCAAGGAATTGACGGTCGGCTCCTCTCCTTTCATGAAGTAAGGTCCGTAGTAGGGATTTCACGATAACAGAAATTTAGTAAAAAAGTGAAGCCGATGCTTCATGTGTTAAAGCTGCATTCTCTCTAGTGTCCACCAGGGGGCGACTCCTCTGGTTGTATAGAAGTCTATGAGAAAATGACTCTATTTCTCTCTTGATTTATTACCTCAGTAAACATTGTAAACATGAGTTGAACTTGAACGCATCATAACGTAACTCAATGCAACCTCCAGTTAACGTTAACAGCTGGTAGCTACAGCAGGACAGCTAACGTTAACTAGCTCCCGACTGTTTCGACTTCAGTCAGCTTTGTCGTTCGTGTAGCATCATCATGGAAATGTAATATCGTTTTCAGATACCCCGTTGGTTAGAATGTTGGCATGGACTCCTGAAGTTATCTGTTCACTTGAGGAAAGGAAGCATTGAAGCACCTTTCCTTATCTTCTAGAGAGTTCGTCCGGCTCTCATCATGGCTGCCACTTCGACCTAGTCGACCCGTTTACATCCAGGACGTCCACTGCGGATCGAAGTGGGACGACAACTGATAAAACTCACCTAAAAAAAAAGAGTCTGCAACTTAATGAGTTAAGAGCCTCGTGAAGAGTTTGTCCTGCTTAAGTGGCTTCTCGTGCGTTTTCCCCTCGATTACCTCGAACCCGCCACGCGTGCAGAGCGGCAGCAGTATTGACACGAGCTCGTGCCAACAGCGAGGCGGTGACGGGAGAAGCTGGCTGTAACCGGCGCTGAGCGGAGAAATGACACACGGAGCACAAATGACTGGCGACAGCGAAAACAGCTTGTTCTCTGTCTGCTTTAAACCAGTTCATTTGCTCCCTGTCGTCTCACTGTTGTCCTGGTAGTGTGTGTGTGTGTGTGTGTGTGTGTGTGTGTGTGTCGGCTATTTCTCCCTATTTCTCCCTTTTCCTCCTCCCTACTCTGTATTTCTTTGTTTTCCCAATATTTCTACATCTTTCATGATTTTCTTTGCTTCTTCTTTCTCTTTCTGGTCATCATCTTGCATCACTTTCCTCATCTCGTATTCACTTTTCTGTCCTCCCTTTCTGTCATTGCTGTTTGCTCTCACTACGTTTTTTCCATCTTGTTCTTTCCTTTGTGTTCTTTTTTCTCTCTCCCATCTCTCAGTCTTTTTGACTTTCCTCTTTGCCCTCCCCCCTCCCCTCCCTCCCTCCCTCTCTGTTATCTTTCTCCCTCAGTCTCTTTATCCTCACTTTACCCTCCACTCTCTATAAACTAGATTGATGGCTTAATCCTACATGCATCAAGGTGAGAATTACAATTTTTACACCAGCTCTCTCTCACACACACACACACACACACACACACACACACACACACACACACACACACACACACACACACACACACACACACACACACACACACACACACACACACACACTATCCTTCTCTCTCTCTCTATGTTGACATTCACAAAAGTCACCAGGCTGCAGAAAATCAGGATATCAAGAGACGGTGTTTACATGAAAGTTGTGGCCAATATCCAAACTCCCGAGATTATTTCAACCAAAAACAGGCATGTAGTAAATGTAATAGTGTTATTTACACCACGGCTCACAGGTGTGCATTAAGATCCTCAGGACTGGGGATTTAAAGTTGAATATGCATCAGAATGCTGGTAAAACTATAAATCCTACCACCATTAAAGAGTTTCTATATGGCTGTCAAAGGGAGATTTTACAAGTTCTTCCAAAAAATACAGAACACCAAAATACCAAAAAGGTCAACTTCATGATAAGAGGTCGCTTGACGTTCACAGGTTGTTTTAAGGACCAATGTTTCTGATTGAATGTCTGATTGTTAGAAGCAGTTTATCATCTCTGCCAGGAGATTATGTATTTGCATCTCTGTGTCTGTCCGTCTGTCTCACACACTGCTGGACCCATCAGCCACATATTTGTATGCTCAAGCACCGCTCATGGTTGCAGAAGTCTAACAGAGCTAACAGCCAACGGGGCGATTACAGCTGATAAAGCTAGCAGCTAACGGGGCTAATACAGCTAACAGAGCAAAGAGTTAACGGGTCTAAAATACGCAGCAGGACTGACCGTTTCTGTTCAGAGGAAGCGTGAAACAGTCAACATGAAGTGAACCGACGTTTAGCTGCACAGAGCCGGTGCAGTGAGCGGGTCTATGCAAGTGAACAATGCGTCCGATACACAGACTAGACGAGGGTTAGCGCTGGTTTGTATTCATTTAATCTAAACAGGACAACACTGGTCGTTGCAGACACACCTGCACTTCTGTAGTCAATTCATACTTTTTATTTGAGTTGTACTTTATGTCTTTCAAGCAGATGGTTTGATACCAGGACGCACCGCTACACGTGCTGCTCTTTCCTTTTCATGCACCTGAGCTGCTGCCACAGCGTCGACTTCCTCGTCTGAAATAATCATCACGCACATGATGCGCTCTTGTTGGCGCTCTTGTTGCAGCCGTGGTAACCTGGTTTCTTTTCATCCCTAAACCCAATTAAGGAAACCAGGTTTGTAGAACTAAAATAAAAAAAACTGTCCACTGTGGAAAATCTGACAGACAACTGGTTTCTTAAACTGCGGGGATAATGGCGTGTGAAGGCGTGTGAAGGCGTGTGCCGTGTAGCGTAACACAGCACGTCTTTTCACTGACGGTTCATTTCCAGCGAATGCTTGTCAGTTACACAGACACAACATGTTTATGTGTGTGTAGCACAAAGCGGACACACACACGAGCACACGAACCGACGCTCACACGACACCGATATCAATAGAGCATGAACGACATACGTATGAATGTGATTTAAACACATCTGTAGTCGGGATTTATTGACACTGCTAATTATCAACTGCTTTCAGTCTTTCCATGCCTCTGTGTGTGTGTGTGTGTGTGTGTGTGGATAATTTTGCAGTCAAAGATGCTTGATTATGCCGCATCCTTAACTTAAAAAAAATCCCATTTATGCTGATTCTTGCCGTTTCTCCTCTGAATCATTTATAAAGGACGGAGAGATGAGGAAGGGAAAGAAGAAGCAAAACACACTTTCTTGTGCTTTTGTGAGAAACGTGCCTCTAAACGCTGGAACGGCGCAGTGATTGCAAATTGCCCGTCTGTGTATAACATCAGCGCGACTGCTCATTTAGCTGAAAAGCTAAATGAGCAAAAACAAGAAGTCGCCAAAGCTCTTCACTTATCCGTCGCAAGACAATATCGCCTGCTGTCTCACGACCTTTGACCCCCAGGAGCAAGGAGGCTTCAGGGTTTCCTACACGGAGGAGGAAAACGGTGGAAAGACAAAGAGGCGGGAGGAATATTCTCCAAACGCTGAATGACAGAAACGCTACAGATGAGATGGAGGAGGGAGAATATTTGTGGTCATTAGAGATGAGCTCACGCCCGACGCAATAATGTTGAAACGCCAGAAATGAAAGTGATCACAACACTGAGATATCTGGCAAAAGGCAACAGAGTTGGCTGGTTTATAGACCGGCCAGCGATCTCTAAAAGCTGAGCCGTTTCCCTCCGTTACCATCAAATAGATTAAGTACTAAACTTACCAGCATGGTAGTTAAATGTCCTGTGATTTCAAACATGGCGCGGGCTGCTTTCACTCCAACTCATCCTCGTAAAACTGCTCGTATGATATCTTACTAAAAGTTACTTTAGTTTTCCTACAAAAGGTCAATTTCAGCTCGTTACACGGGGACAGTATTTTCAAAATAAACTTCCGTCTTCACATGAAACAACTCAGGTTTAGGCAATAAGACTTCTCTGTTCATTTATGACACGAAGGACGTGTAGTTCAAGACGTTATTTACCAAAATGACAGAGAAATATGTTCTGGAGAAGTTAAGACAATAAAAAATGAGTAGAGTCAATGATTTCTTAATGTGTTCAGTTTAACATTGTATTCATAACATTACCTCTTCTGTGACATCATTTCTCTTTTTATATGGTTTTAAAAGGCTGGACTGGTGCCAGTTCAGCTCTCCTGTCCAACACAAATTACCACCAGAATATAAACCAATAACACTTAACATCTTGTCAAATTCAGCCGTTTAATTAGTATTGAATCTGGCAAGTGATTCTTTTTTCTTTGACGTCTCTCCGGCTGCCAAAAGGAGCCAAACTGTCCGGTGACTTTTGAGATTTATCAGCCACTGTGGCTGTTGGACCGCAGACGGGTTCATTTCCCCAACATGTTTCACAAATGAGGCCCTGTGAGCGCAGAGGCCAGAGTCTAGTTAGCCGACCTGTGGCCCCGCTGTGCAGAGAGACTCGTATAAAACATTGTTATTATTATTATTCCCTCCCCGGGAGCCGGTTATAGCCGCGCTGAAAAACTCATTTCCCTCTCCTCTTGTCCATGTGAATACCTCCCGATAGCGAGCGGGAAGGAGAAAGGAACAATGACTGCATTGCATATGACGGGGAAATGAATAATTTCGACCGCGCGAGCGAGCGTGTGCACGCGTGCACGTGAGTAAACGTGTGGCGTCGGGCATTGTGCGTGTGCGATTGGGCGTTGTGATGCACGAGGCGAGCACACAGATTGGTGCATCGATCTCGTTTCCTCGAGGAAACGGAAGAGAGAGAGAAACTGAGACAGCCATGGAAAGAGATTCAGCTGCAAAGGAAGTTGCAATGAATTAGTAAAAAAACCACTGAAACATGCTGATAATCGTACAGGGAAGGACATGTGGAGAAGAGAGACGTCAACATCTGTCTCTGCATCTCCAGACTGATGCTTGGTACCGTGTTCACAGTCCAGTCTGATGCTGGAAGTCATCAGCTCACAATGAAGGAACTAAACAGTAAATAATAACACTTATTAAGCTTCATTTGGCCAAAACACACAGACATCACCCGGCTGATGGAGAACAAATGACAACACGATGACAAAATGAAAGTTGGACGACATTCCTTCAGAACGGGACAAACTGGTGACGAACAAATATTCACACTTAAGTGTGGTTTGGTCAAAACAAAGCCGTAAGTCACAGAGTTAGATCTGCTCTCCTCAAATCAGACTCAAACACAGCGAGTGTAACTTCATTCAAAACTCCACAGAAACCAAGTAAAACTCATCAAACCCGTCTCGGTTACTCCGGTCTTTCCATCTCCAACAATCGCCACCACTGGCTCTTAAATAAAGAGCCTTACTCCAGAGATACGTGAACATGTGCCGGTGTATACGGCCTCACACATGTTTGAATCCGGTCTTGTAGATCTAGATCTAATCTCATAGTGCTTATTTTTCACAGTGCTATAAGTAGATTATAACACATTATAAGTGTGTTTATAATGCGTTATGGACGTGGTGTCGTAGAAAGTGCTGCACAGACAACAAACCAGCAGTCTGGGTGCGATCGCAGCCCAACAGTGTTAATGAAGCACCAGCGCTCACGATCTGCTGACACACATGGATCCTTCTTATCGCTTTAAAAGGCAGAATTTTGTATTGTGTCGTTTCGGTCTGGTTCCTCACACAGCGCCCGTCCACCACAGGTTCACCTTCATCCGTTACATAGTGTGTGTGTGTGTGTGGGGGGGAGGGGGGGGGGGGCACACTGAGAGGCAGAGTGTCCTTCAACAAACCAACAGATTGTTTCCTCTCATGTTTGGACTTCTGAAGGCAGAAACACCATAAAAGATCCCCCGCCAACCTGCCCGAGGACGCGGGCACCACACGGCTTCAAAGGCTCTCTCAGTGAGCGCGTGTGTGTGTGTGTGTGTGTGTGTGTGTGTGTGTGTGTGTTCTCCCCTCTGTGCAAGACACACCATTTTTCTTGTGTGCACATGCAGATGAGGGTGTGATCCTGCATATAAGCGCTTGTGTGTGCGTGCGTGTGTGTGTGAGAACAGGAGTGGCGTTCCTTACAGGAAGTAGTAGTCGTGCCGGTCGGTAAACAGGAGCGCAGGCTAATCCTGTGAGAAATGGGAAGTGTGCATTAGCATTTGAATAGCGCACGCGGTGCCACAAGTACTGCTGACAGAACTAACACATCCTCAGTCCTGGCTTGAGACTCGCACACAAATACGCTGCATATATTCAGAGCTGAAAGGGATTTAAATATATATATATATATATTTATATATATCTCTGCAGAAAACAAAACAAACACCTGCTGTTTGTCTTTGGCATAGTTATCCACCGGAGGTTTCACATTTACAAACCTGCATATTCTCACCTGCAAGCTGTGTGACTCAACCGCGGGGCTACATTCACATGCACATTAATAATGTGATTATACTGTAATTAGGCCAATAATGAGGGTAAGAGCCCATGTAAACAACATCTGATCACATGCAAGTTATGCATAATCGCGGGAACATATGCTGGTGTCTGGATGAAAACCCTGCTTTCCCCCGATTGTATTGTGCTGCCGTGTAATTAGGATTTAGACTTTTTCCAAACCAAAAGGATAAAACAGACAAAGTGACAAGTTCTCCAGGAACCTGAATTCTGCATTTTGTCAGCCTGAACCTTTTGGGTCGTAGTTCCTGCCCTCCAAGAGGTCTGTGATTAAAAAAACAGACTTCATGGAGGTGTGGAGTCAAACACACACAAACACACCAACAGCACCTTGTGTGCAGCATTCATTCACACAATAGATTACCAGAAGTATAAATATCATGTAGACTTCCCAACTGGGAATCAATTATTGTATATCTTTACTTCTCATACTGCAGCTGCGCTTACTAAGTTATTTCAAGCTCAAACACACACACACACACACACACACACACCCACACACACACACACACACACACACACACACACACCGACCGTAAAGAGCTGAACTGAACGTGCAACACACAGCAGTAACATCACTACCTTGCTGCACCTGCAAAGGTAAAAACCAGAGACTGTATGTAACAGTGAATGTGAATTCCAAATGTGAATGTTCCTTCAGACGCACTGGAAACGGAACAGAAATGCACAAGAGGGACTCTGTGAACTCCTGAGGCTCAGTAGTTCGTAGTAGTATCTGGTCAACAGGAGACATATGAGCCAGGACCTACCAGGACCGACCAGGACCTACCAGGCTGCTACTCGACAGTCGGTCAAACACAACACTGGAGACCGCTTGTGAACAGCAAACAAGCCGTGCTGTTAATGTTAGAACTTGAGAGCTGCGGTCGATTACATCAGTTTTATTGCACTATTTTACTTATAAGGGGGGGGGGGGGGCAGGTTGGCGAGTACGATGTCCTCGACAGAACAGACGCCGACTTGGACAGCAGGGCGCATACCTCTGCTTCTACTACACGAGCTTGTGCGTCTGCACACAGACGTCTCGACGCGTATTTGTCGGCTCGTACCTGCACGGCTGCTCACAAGAGGACGACTGAGGAACTTTACGAGGACACAGAGAGAGAGAGAGTGTTATGGCCTTAAGGAAACGACTAGCAGTGTAGAGAACATTAGGTTGTTACACTGAGACGGGTATGTATGTCATTTATTTCCCATTTAATGTATTGAGCGCGCCGCACACACACACACACACCTTCCGTGTTTTATAAAGAGGAACTTTCTGTTTTGGTTTCTATAATTAGAACTGTATCATTTCTCTGATCCCGTTTGAATAATGTGCCGCTGCACCAGAAGGAGCCCTTCGTGTAGGTTCTTTAGTAATGAACGGAACCGACTGAGAGCTGCTGGTGATACGAGGCGGCCTGTACCTGCTGACAGATCCTACAGTTCTACACTGGGTGTGAAAAACTGAAGAATTAAGTTGGCAAATCCGTATCTGGCGCAGGTATTAGCCGTGTTACAGCGTGTGTGTCCTGACTTGCAAATGATACACACACACACACACACAAACACACACACACACACACACACACACACACACACACACACTCTCTCGATCTCAATATCTCACAGAACAAGTCCACACACGATCTTCTGCTCCTGCTGATCGGCTAAGTGGATGCAGCTGTTCCTTCTACTGAAGTACTTTAATTACATTTTCAAATGTCACATGTGAGGCATTTATGTGGTCAACGTACAATGAGAGCAACAGCAGATTAAAGCTTCAACGCCTGAATTATCCGCCGCTTGAAAAGCACCTCCTCCTCCTCCGAAGTGAAGACGGAACAACGTCTTCAGAGCTTTGTTGACACATGATTATCATACCGTTAATAACTGGCTTCTCTATTTTTTTTAACAAATGTTGAATTATGCAGAGTTTCTCCAGAGTTGCAATCATTCTGTTATTTAACCCACTATATTTTGGTTTTTTTTTTCTTCTTCTAATCATTTTAATCTCAGCCCATTCCTCTCCACCTCCATCATTCCAGATGTGCGCTCCCTCACCGGTCCACTAAAGCAGAGGCTGATGCTCCTGAACAACCCCTGACCTCCTCCCCCTGCACAGCGGGGGGGCACACAAGGCCGCCACTGTGCAGAAATGTGTTTCAAAAGGTAATTAGTTAAGATTCATTATCTGGGAACCAGGAACCTCTGCACAAACATCTGTGCTGATCCAATTAGTGGGTGAGACATTTCATAGGTGAAGTGAAAACTTTGGGAACTTGAATATTCAAACCAAACTTCATACAATCCGTAGTTGAGATGTTTCAGTCTGAACCGACCGACACTGCCGTCCTCACTACACATCTGCATTTGAGCTCAACTTTTGTGTTCCTATCTTTTTGAACAATAAAACGACAAACAGCCTATAATGAAACATTGAAACATTTTATGAATCAGCTCTTTTGATTACAGAATATGAATTTGTGATGATATGATGGCGTTATCTGGTCCCATAGTAATAATAAATAATCATCCAAAATGATGTGAAATTGTTTCGTTTTAAGTATACAAACCTTACATTTGACCCCAAACCCAAATCACTGAGTATCTCCTCTTATCTGTGTGAATGTAGGCTGATGATGATCGCTGTGGATGAGGGGAGACCCGGACTGTAGAAACATGGAGGACTCTGAGGAGAGGACGCGCTCCCTATAGAGGTGCAAACGGCTCATTCTAAGCTAGAGGAACAAAACACAACAGCTCTTAGTTTCAGATGATTGTACACTAATAAAAACACGGTTATGAATGATATATTCCATTTCTGACCATAAAGCCCCCTAAATCCTTCACACTGGTGCTTTTATACCCGACTGCCTCTGCAGGCCTTTGTCTGTCTAGAGTCTTTAACAAAATAGAACAACCACCTGTAGCTCTAAAGCGACTGTAACAGGTCACACGTGAACACACACACACGGTGTATTTACGCCGTTTTGCTCAGACCTCCCTGAAAGCTTTCATCCAGCTTCGCATTTGCATTTCACATTTTCAGCCATTTCTACTGACGCTCACGTCCAAAATGACACCAGAGTGAGTATACACGCTTCAGTTCACGGACCACCTGCGTTACGTCACAGCGTGCCGCTGTTCCAACCGAACAAATAGTCCAACAAACACACACGTATATGTCGGGGAGGCTGTACACGCAGCTCTTCTGCGGCGCCGATGTCGCTACAGACTCACTTGTCACTTTGACACAGACTGCTGAGTCTCGCCGGGCGGTGCACGAGCTGAATATGCAGCAGCCCTCACAAATGCATTGCACACACACACACACACACACACACACTGGTACAAATGTTTTTTCCATTAAAAAAATCTTTGCATCGATTCCTCGGAAAATCAATTCATGCCATCATTAAAGTACACTGAGCTGGGTTGATTGTGCTTATAAATAAAATAAATAAATGATTGTTTGTATGTGGTGCAGGTAAGTTTCATTATGTATATATATATATATATATATATATATATATATATATATATATATATATATATATATATATATATATATATACACACACACAGTATATATATACACTCATATGCTCAAACCTCCCCTACATCACTCCATTAATTACATTTTCAGAAGCACTAATAATGTGTAAGTCTGACATCATGTAATCCTACTAAATGTATCCAATAGTGTCTGTAATGCAAGTTATGTGCTGTTAATACTACTTTATGATATTTCTGTGTCCTATATTCCTGCAGAAAAGTGTTTTCTCAAAAATCTAGTTTGTGTGTGTGTGTGTGTGTGTGTGTGTGTGTTTGTAGTTCAATAAAAACAAGGTAAGCAAGGCCCGATCAATACAATTCATCCCACCAGCCACAGTTAACATGCTGCAGGTCTTTTGCATAACAGACATCCTGCAGTGCACAACTGGGCGCGGACACCAGGCCGGGTCGAAAATGAACCTAATTATCATTAAAAAAGGAGCCACAGTAGCTGTTCATGATTTCATACAATGATAGCAGCTCCTATAGAGGATGTGTGTGTGTGTGTGTTACAGGAGCAGCACTTATAGTCTTATCTTAGGGAAGAAGAAGTCAAGTAGAGCCACTACAGACAGGATTATATGAATATCCTGTAAAGCCATATGAGAGGATACAAGTACGTTTACCCGACTTAACTTCTTAGGGTTTGGCACTCTTGGTCACATTTGGTGAATTTAACTCTCCTACATTTCAGAAGAAACTTTGTCTGAATTACTTGCAGTTGAAGAAGTCGTCTTCAAAACATGAATAAAAAGTCTCATAAAATAGAAATCTCTGCAATTTCACGCTTTAGTGCCAATTAGTTGCTGCAACAATTAAAACACATTAACTCTATCATTTCCTTCCATTAAGTACATTTTACTGGCAACGTGTTTGATTTTTACTTAATTTCAAACCTTGTATTCGTTGTGGCTTTGCTATATTTAATGAAGACTTTGAAGACTTTTTTTCCAGCATTGAATCACAAACTATCCAAAACTACAGAGATATCTCAGTCTTCATCGGGATGTAAAAGACATAAACATCCACATTAAACTCACCTTAATATGGGTTTATTATAAGAGATACAGCCTGCAGTGAGAATGATGTTAACTCAAGTACACACACACACACACACACACACACACACACACACACACACACACACACACACACACACACACACACACACACACACACACACACACACACACACGCACACACACACACACACACACACAGTATAGAGGTTGTGTCTCTACTTCACCTGGTTGAACGCTGTCTCTCCGCCTCCTGCTACTGCTCCTCCTCCTCCTCCTCCTCCTCCTCCTCCTCCCCCAGCACCGGTACCGAGCTCCGGCAGCCTCCTCCGGCTCAGCACCAGCAGGTAAACCAGCGCCCCCAGCCACACCAGCACCGCCACGGCCACCGCCAGCCTCCGACAGAGACGCTTCATTTTCCGGTCAGGAGGAGCCGGCGGCGCCCGCTGCCCGGCTGCTGTCAGAATCCCATTTTTATAGAAGCGAGAAAAACAAACAGGAAAACAAGCAGACTGAACCGGACCACCTCCTCCAACTCAACACAAGTCTGCCCGGTCCCGCTGACGGTGGAACACTGACTACAGAGCGCGCGCGCTCTCTCTCTCTCTCGCTCTCTCTCTCAACTCACAGAGGCTCGAGCGCTTCTCTGACACGCCTGACAGCCGTGTGCGCGTGCGTGCGTGTGTCTGTCTGTTTCGCACAGCGTGTTTCGCTCGTGGAGGGACTCGTGGACCCTCATGGAGGTTTGAATGGGAGAGCATGGAGCTCCACCTGCCGACACACACAACTACTCCACCAGAGTAGAACACAATAGAATAGAACCGGATGAAAGAGAAGAGAATGAGAGAGAATAGAATAGAAGAGAATATAAAAAATAGAATAGAAGAATATAGAAGAGAATGAGAGAGAATAGAATAGTGTAGAAAAGAAGAGAATAATATAGAAAAGAAGAGAATATAAAAAATAGAATAGAAGAATATAGAAGAGAATGAAAGATAAGAGAAGATAATAGAGCAAAATGAAAGAGAATAGTATGGGAGAGAAGGGAATTGAATGAAAGAATATAGAAGAGAAAGATAAGAGAATAGAATGAAAGAGAAGAAATAATAGAATAGCCAGAGGAGAGACACAGAGGAAAACCGAAAATTAATCTGCAACAAATCTGACCATGCATTCATAATTTAGGTCACTTTTCTAAGCAAACAAGTCTATAAATTCTAATATTTAGGCATTCTGTCCACAAGAAATGAAATGCTTATTAACATAAAACCACAAAACAGCCAAAACACCACAATACATGTAAAAAACTAAACTTCTTTTTGGTGTTTAAATAAAGTGTAATTAATCATAAATACAGATGTGGATCAATATAATACAGACGCGATACCTTTTATACACGCCTTGTATTGGATTATTTCGGTCAAAACAACCCTCGTCTTGGTGGTTATGCTATTGGATTCTGGGTAAAATTCACCCATTACTCCCAGTATTAACCCCGTCATTGTTTAATGTGTAGAGAGAAGAGGAATATGAGAGATGAAGAGCGGAGGATGAGGAAAGAAAAGATGGAGAGAGGAAGTGAAAGAAGACGAGAGGGATGGAATGAAGAGGAGAGCTTTATTCTTGGGTTGCAGCCTCATGAAGAGACAAGTTGATGAGAAGAAAGTTATCACGTTTCATCTCAATAAATCATCACGTGGTTCCATTTAGCAGCAAAAATATAAAAAAAGATCCTCCTCATGTGAATCAGAGGAGAACCTGTGTTAGTGCGCCATCTAGTGTTCAAACTCTGTCTCTTTTTACAGATTAATACCAAATATAAATGAATATTTAATACATTATGACGTATTAGGTCAGATTAAGCTACCAGTATATAAAGCAGTTAACAGTATCACCACCTACAACAACACTGATGCTGACATATTCATGCATCAGTATTCTTAATTTGCCATTCTGAACAGAGTACTTTGAGTACTTTTTATATTTTGACGGTAGTACTTTTCTACTTCTTCATTTAGAGAAAACGTCCTTTAAAGAGATGTTTAGTTAAATTACAGACATTTAGAAGACTCTACAGGTGAATAGAGTCAAACAATTATTATAATTAGTATTTCCTATATTTTAAATACAAAATACATGTATTGTATTTTGTTACATTTTCTGGCACCAGTATTTTGTATTTTACTTTAATAGATTTATTTGAGGGGTATTTTGATGTATTTTTGCCCATCAAGGCAGCACACATCGCTTCCTGTTTTCCTACACTATGGAGTTTCTTTTCTTTCTTTATTCAACTCCAGTGTTAGTTAGAACCGACTGTTTTTGGTGTTCTCCAAAAGAAGAAAGACACGGATCACCTTGCTCTGAGAAAGGGAAGGATAACTCATGAGACCGAACTCTCTTTCAACCTTTATTGCACTGTACGTTTTTACAGAGTGTTGTGAATTGAATGGACCGCTGAGTCCTGTTAAATGCTGTGTTGAGACTACCTTCATTGCTGTGCTTGCTTCTTGTTTCTCTGTTTAACATGTGACACTGGTTTTGTTCAATCATTTATTCAATTCTGAGTCTACACCCACATCCATCATTTTTGGGTCCGTCAATGCACCCACACACTCACACTAACCACCCTAGATGTTGACTCGACGGCGGATAACAGCCTTGTGAATCTCCCCCAGCAGAGTTTCCTTGTTGTTCTTTATGTTGGCTTTAGCCGTCTCCAACACAAATTCAATCTTCTCCCGGCTGTACGAAAGCTGGAAGGTGGAGAACTCCTCCATCTTTGCTTTGGCCTCCTTCGCATCTGGACCAGAATAAAACCGTTAACGACTCTGAACGTATTTGACATCAGTGGTTTTGTGTTGTGAGCTTGGGTGTAACACACCTTTGCAGTTTCGTCTGTTGAAGAGTGGCATGTAAATAATCGTGGGTTCCTTCTTTTTTCCCCGGAACACGTAGCAGTCCTTCGGCCACTCTGTCTCCTCCAGGATGTTGTCGTCTATTTCTGGGAAAGGCTTATTCGCTGCCATTGCATATTCTCTGGCATTAGTCAGAGACTACAGAGAACAGTTTGAATTATTTTATGACATGTGTTGCTCCGAAGGCTCCGTTAATATACCTACATCACACATGAGCAACCACAAACGCTCACTTTACAAACGCCTCACCTTGAAGGCGTCATCAGCCCCGTAGTCCAGAGCAATGAGAAGGTCTGCGTCTCTCTTTCCTCCCAGGAAGGGAGGGTAGGGCGTGTTGAGCATCAGACCGGCGTCTATCAGCTGCAGGCGTTCCTTAAGTTTGATACAAGATGGCACCGCAGCACCTTCACAACAGCACAGATCACAATGTAGCAAATGTTTATTCTCATTCAATTGTTTATTAGCATATATCTGGCAAATCACAGGAGTGTAGATGTGATACATGTACAGGTATTCGGCTCAGTGACAGAGGTTCACCTGGGTATTGGTAGAGGAAGTTTTCAGTTGTTCCCCATTCCCATTTCCCAATCAGCGGGAGGACTTTCTGGATTAGCAACGAAACTGAGAAAACAGAGAACCCCCAAATGATCAAGTGACTGTAAGTAATGAAAAACTTAAAGCTGCATTTTTACAATTGTTTTGCCACTAGAGGGAAGCAGAGCAAGCTGTAAACACAACGTCTGCCTATAAACATGTTGTTTTTAATGCTAACGCACTAATATGACATAAAGACGGACACGCAGAGAACAAAACCTCAAGCCTCCAAAAATAGAAGCACATTTTCTGCTTTGCACACAATTTGCAATTCAATATTTTTTTGCAGCACACTGCACAGAGTTCTCCAGATAAGACACATGAATTGAACATAAACTCTTTTTTTGGCTTTTTCAAAACACTGCCATTTAAAATGCCAGACCCATGGACCAATTGTCAAATAGTGAGTACCTGTTAACAACTATAACGAAATACCGACAAGGCAGCGAGAGGCCTGTTAAAGAACTTGTATTAGCAGTTGAAATAAACTGTTCATTCATGTTTTCTATTTTTTATATGATTTTTCTGTGTTTATGTACTAAAATTCAAAATGCAGGTTGACAGAGATATGTCTCCAAATGAATACAAATAAGTCTTAAAATACTCATTAGACATTATAATATGTTAACAGCTTGTTGCACTGTCCCGTAAAAATTCAGCTTTCAATTTAAACGAAGGTCTTTACAGCCAGAGATCCTGTCTGGTAATTAGTGCAGCTATTGCGCTAAGCTTCGGTTAATTATCTTTCTTATTCATGTTTATGCCCTCAGTTGGCCCAAATCCCGTATTTAGAGTATTTTCAGGGCCATAATACTGTGAAACAGATGTTAAAAAACGCAATTGCATTGGTTAACAAGTTGCAGACAGGAGCAGGACAGCAGGGACGTGCGGTCTGCCTCACGTGTCATCATGAAAAGTAAAGAACAAATAATGAAAAAATGAAATAAAACTTAATATTTCTCTAGCCACGGACCTGCAGGACAGACGGCAGTCAGAGAATGGTATGACTCGGGTACTGACCATTGTCTTTGGTTGGCGCTTCATCCAGACTCCGGCTCCAGGACCGTATCGGTGCCAACAGTTCCTGACGCCACTGCTCAAGAATCCGTTTTTGTTCTTCTTGGCTGTTCTTTCCCAAAAATACCAACAACGGGTTTAAATTCATTTTTTCTGGAAAAGAGGGAAGATGATTCATTGTTGGGGGATTATTTTTGATCGCCCAGCAAACGTTTCAGATGATCCCCATCATCGCTAATCTGAGCACCTTTTAACGTGTTCTGCAGGTTGTCCAGGTCAGATAAAACGGAGGGATCTTCAGTGTTTGCTCTGATCACTTCTGTTAGCTTCAAAAGACTGCGGTAGCCACGCATGTAACGGTCCATGACGTCCCACACATTGGTGATCTGCTGTGGAACTGTTAGAAATATAAATCTACATGCCAAAAAAAACACACAACGTCGTAGTGTATCATACGAGCTATCGCTCTATAAACCTGCATACCTTCAGTCCAGAGAAACACTACATCCAGGAAGTTGTTTTTAACAGTAGCAGCTGCACCCACCAGACCTGAATACACAGACACATCTAGTCATTTCTACTGCGGAACATTTGAAATGTTTCGTTACTTTTTCCCCAATTGCGAGACAAATTAAGATTTTTTACCTTTCAGCCAGTCGGGCATTACATTGAGCAGGCTTCTTTCATCGGCAATAGCGCTGCCCACTATACCTGCATGACACAGCGGAAACATACAGGACAGCACTGTAAAACTGACACTTCTGCTGACAATGACATCTTCTAGCATGCAGTATACTTTAAGTTAACTCCAATGGGAGAAGTAAATATGAACACATTACGCAAATGTCACAAACGGTGTCTTGCGGTTAAAGAAATAGCCAGACTACAACTTTAAAGTCACATTTCTTTCAGTACAGTTGCTTATGGACAGATGTCCTTGTTTTTAGACATACCTTGCAGCTTGATCATGTCCATCTCTGGCCGTTTACCTCCACGATCTGCTGCATGGTTGCCGCCCAAATGAGAGGTGTTGATGAAGAAACCCAGCTCTGTGAAGCCAGCCTCATGAGGAGTCATCTCAAACCATTGACCTGAGCCAAGCACAGGTACACAGAGGCAGAACGACTGAGAAAGTAGACCTTACAAAAAATACTTACAGAGTTAGAAACCCGATTGATTACCAAGAAAGAATGAAAATCTGAACTTATCTACAGCTGCAGTCTGTAGTCCTTTAATATGTCATTTTGCATCTTTGCACAGTTTGAGTTGTGTGCACGTTTGTCTGCATAGTTCTGTGTGTTCGGTACCTTTTACCGGGCCGTTGTGCAGGCAGTCTTTGTTTACCGCGCTGTAGACGGGATAGGGGTTGAAGGCGTTCTTGCCATCCGCGGAAAGATTTCGAAGATCCAACTGCCAAGAAAGCGTCAGATAAGTGAACTGTGAACCTAGAAATGATGGTGTTCTGTTTTCTCTCTATTCACACATGGCTATAAAATATATATTTGTATATTTACATGGCCCATCGGCATTTAGTTTTGAAGCTTATATGATATGAAGTATTTACAGGAGTTCACTTGCTCCACCTCCTGTAATGTTTTTGCACTTTACCTGTTTCATGATGCCAGCCGACGTCATGAGCCCCCAGATGTCAGAGAGAGAGAAGTCCTCCTCCTCCGCTCTCTCGTCCAGCCAGGCCAGAGCAGCCTCCAGCTGAACCCCAGGACCTGACAGCCTGGACACCGCTCTGGACATGTTGGTGCTCCAGTCTGGGTCACTGTAGATGGAGGACATGGACCTGTGAGAGAGAGAGAGAGAGACAAAACGAAATTTACTCGAAAGAAACTGACAATTACAGCAGCAGCCTGTTGGGAAAACCAGCAGAACATGACACATGACTGCACACATTTACCAGGCAGAGCCAGAAACTCCTCCCAGGTAGAGCAGAGTGTCCAAAAGACCTTCCTGTTCCATCTGATAGAGGGAACCCATCAGACCCACAGCTGCCCTCTGACCCCCACCTGATCCCAAGAGTGCGATGTGAGGGACGGATTCCTGGATGGAAAGAGAGAGAGAGGGAGGAATGGGAGATGATAGTAATGATGGTTACAAATAGTATAACCCCAGTTCTATGAGCACAGGTGGAGCCCTCTACTGGACACCATGGATACTACTCTCCTCTAATCACAAACAAGCATCCTGAGTGTATTTGAGATTTCCTCAGACGTACCGGTGAGCACCTGATTCCCAGTCGGTTGAGTGACCTCAGAACAACTTTTTTCCTCTTCAGGACAAATTCTTGCTCCCCAGCAGACGTCAACTGGGACTGACGCACATAATGCTGTAACACACACACACACACACACACACACACACAGAGTAGTATTATAAAAGGTGCACATGCAGCAAACAAGAGGCACAATTATACGGTTGAAAACCATTTTACACCGTGACATTGAACCTTTCTACGAAACGGTATCACGTCATCAGCGAAAAGTATGTTGAAAAGTAAATTAGCGTAGCACTTAGGAGCAATATACAACATTTAGGTCATTAATGTAGCAGCAAACAACTGTCTACCTGAGCAGAGAATGAAGCCCCTCCCACTCTGTGTGTGTTGTAATGTTTGTTGACGTAGCCGGGTTGCCTGCGTTTAGGGCACGTTGGAGCATAGTCAGGTTTAACCCTCAGGTAAAAACTCTTAGCTTCCTCAGCACTGTTAGCATTGTTAGCACCGTTTATCCAGGTCATCCAGGTTAAGAACCGCTGAGAGGCGAACAACATGCTCCAATGGCAGACAATGGCTGTGATATGTGTAAATAACACAATCAAAGGCCTACAGCACGTCTTGTCTTCCAGCTTTTAGGGCGTTAACTAATAATATTGGTCCAAAATGATGCACTAACCTCTCCTAGTATCTTTTATTTACTGTAGAATTTCAGAATGTGTATCTTTATCCTGCTGCGTAATATGTACCAACATCCTGACTGGGAAACTGCTCCTGAAACTGGCTTATAGAGCGGTCCTATAGGCTACTAATAACACAGGAAAGCACTTTAAGTCTTCACACTATAGGTAAATATACAAACACACCACCTTAACCCTACAGCTGGAATATGATTGGAGTATTACAGGCCAACTATGAAGAGATGCATAGACCAAGTATGATTTTATAACAGTACAGTCACAACTGACGCAGCATAACATGCTTTAAGTTCCTCGTCTCCTCACCTCCAGAGGGGTCGATGAGTTCACCTCCGTGTTGGGCGTAGAGGTCGGCGTCCTCCCTCTCATCTGAGGAGCGAGTGTTGACGCGTCCTCCTTGTTGTCCACAGGTTGTCCCAGAGGTCCTAACATCACAGCACAAGCACAGAGCAGCCCAGCAACCCATCTGGCGTTTCCACAGACCATTGGTTGGAGGTGTGGATAATTCTGTGAGAGGAAACGGGTGGAAAGGCTCACAAAGCTAATGAATATGAGCGCACCTCCTTTTGTATACACTGCTGTCACATCTTCATGACCAATTGCAATCACAATGACGTCAAATAGATACAACAGGATCGCGCAGTAATAGAACAAATAACACATGTTTGACACACATCTTCTTTGGGTACAACATGCACATCTAAATGTCCTTCACATCACTCCAACAGCGCGTTTATCTGCACAGCAAAGCACAACAAGAAGATTGTATATATATCCCAAGAATGAGGGAGAGAACGAAGGTCCCACAACTGGTCCTTACATATCAAGTGATTCATGCAACAAGTGAATCATGTCATTTTAAAAATGTCTTTACTTCTTAGAGCACTTGATAGATTAGAATGTGTTCCTGCTGTAACAGATGATCTAATCAGGAGACGATGACGTGACGTGTCATTGTGAAGTGACCATAGATACAGTGTGTGTTAAACTCATGTATGTAGTTTCTTTGGTGACTTCAACTTCAGCTTGAGAACTTCTCATTGAGATGACGTTAACCCAATAATACAGTCAAACAACCTCTACAGCTGACGGAATAAACTTGAGTTATACAAACTTCAGCAGTCTGCTCCCAGGTTTCTCACTGTATGTGACAGCAATGTAAATAGGAACATAGAAGAACTAAACATTGTTTTAAATATCACAGTCACAGGACCCTTGCAGACCACTGCCCAGCCATAACCGAGGCCTCTGTTTTCACTGAATTGATTGGACCCATCCAAAGGGGATTCAGCCAGAACACCGTTCTGTGATCGTCATCTCTGCTTGTGTGGACTCGCTGCCTGACAAACCAGCGCTGCAGAGGTCTCATGTTGAACAGACCCAAAAGGTACCACGGCTGCCATCGGGCCGAGTAAACCATAAATTACCGTGCTCCCGGTGGTGCGTCTTCTGCCACATCACCCAAGTGGCTGTATTGATTTGTACGCGTCTCCCGTGGGTCGAACACGTCCTGCATGGACTCTAACTTTAGCTCAAGACACAGAAACACTTGAGTCCTGATGGGCACCTTGCATCGTAGTCCCTGTCATCAGTGTGAATGGGTGTGAAAGGGTGAATGATGACAACCAGGGGGGAAAGACGAGCAGACGCAGCACAGGAGGCGGATCCCCAAGCTCGGGTTGGGGGAGGTGATAGAGTGTATTATCCAGTGCAGGTGCTGCAGCCACGAGCACCTGCAGCCCATCAGCTAATTAGAAGGAGCATATGTTCACAGGGCTGAAGAACACGAGGATCTCCTGAACCTCTGGAGACAGGAGACCCCTCTCCTCTGCTCTGCTCTGCCCAAACAGGACGGAGGAATCGTCTCACTGGGTGTAGACCGAAGGCCAAAGACCCTGACTGAGGAATCTTTTGTTGAGTTTGACCCCATGCCCCTCTACCCTATATCCTGTTTATTAAAGGACACGTTTTGTTACATGGTTACTGTCTGAGTCACCTGTTTTATCTCTGAATCTTGCCTCCTCATCCCCCGGTGTTGCCACAACATGTAGCGTTGAAGCCCTTTGAGTGGTCGGAAGACTAAACGCAGCTATACCAGTACAGTCCATTTACCGTTTACTATGAACGTCCTGCAGTTCCTTCTGGTCTCCCTCTGGCCCGAGGCAGAGAGTGAGGCTGGCGAAAACGTTTGTTTGCGGCGACGTGGCAGCTCTCTCTCCTCTCCGTCCGGTGTGGATTCACAGCAGGTGTGGGTGTCCCTTTTCATCATGCGTGAAACACTTTTTTTAAGAACTTCCCCGGCCAGCTGGCAACTCTCGACGGAGCTAATGTTAGCTAGCTTGGTGTTGGGAAAGGTCGTGATCTTAATAAGCAAAGAGGAATTCATATACATTTCATCTCTACAGCCCAATATCACACATTAGCTTCAGACGGCTTTACAATCTATACAGCGTGTGACGTCCTCTGGCCTCAGAGAACGGTCGGATAGTATCTACACAGTCCAATGACCACACCATCTGTTCTTCAGTACACACGTTAACATCAAGTATTGTCTGGTGGCCACATCTGTATCGAGTTACAATAGCTTTCGTCTGTTATCAGCTGCTTGACTGCAGCTGCTACGGGATGCTTTCAATGTGTCCTAAGATGAGCTGAGGATCTGATGTTCTCAACGTGAACCGGATCCGTTTCTTCAGCTTCATGAGGACGGACGGACTCGAGGGCCGGCGGGGGAGCGAGTGAGATAAAGGTCTGTGTTGAACTTCACTGGAAATGAAACAAATATACATTTTGCGTGCATATGGCAATCAAACATGTCATTGTATCGTGTGTTTAATAACATAGCACACTTGCAAAGTTACTGTAAAGCAGACTTTGATTTCAAAGTTACTGTTCTTAAATGCATAATAGAGATGTTCTTCATGATTCCGTCAGCATATAAGGAGACTTATAGTCCACATTACATCGTAGTACAGTGTTTGAAACGCTTTGAAACGTTCAAACCAACGCCACAGACAAGACAAGAAGTCACTCCAAGCTTAATGAAAACAAAAAGAATGAACATGTTTCTGAGTTTTCACTGTTGTAATATCTTGATCCAAAAAAACAAACGGAGACATGGAGGTCCATGCATGTTCCATTGTTCACGTTGTATAATGAACAATGTGGGTTTAGGGGCATTAATCATCTCATTGGTCTACGTGTTCTACGTGTGAGTTCGTTCATAGCCGATGCTGCCTCAACGCTTCCACTCGTCCGTGTTATCGACGCGTTGAACGAACGCGTGCACCAAAACGTCAGCTTGTTCCGTTACTTTAACAATTAAAAACGGAGTTAAAGGAAGTTGAGAGAACAAGTGAAATGATGAAGAAACTCTGCTGCTCATCTTAAAGTACGAGTATTATATACAAAAAGTATCACATGAGAGTACTCATTCTACGCATTCCATGTGTATCGTGCAACACTACAGCAGCTTTGTTTGTGTTAATCTGTGAATGTAGAATGTGAAACTGGTACATTAAACTCTTCTAGATAAACATCATAGCATCATATTGGAGGAAGATCAAATGAACTGAGTGATGCAACCATAATAATCATATCTCATCAGACATGCGAGACGCTCTGTGATCAGTTCTTATCCGTTAATGCTCGTTAACACAGCGGCAGTATTACAGACACGTCCTGCTGCGTTGTCAGGCCAGTGAAGTGACGCTGAACGACCGGGCGAGTCGACGCATTAGATATTATATAAAAGATCACATATTAAAATAGCTTATTAGCCTCTTAAGCTCATAATAATTAACTCTGACGGATGTTCGGTCATTTTGTTGTGAGTTTATTGTCGGAGAGAAAACCTTCCTCATGAGAAATAAGACACACACACACACACACACACACACACACACACACACACACACACACACACACACACACACACACACACACACACACACACACACACACACACACACACACACACACACACACACACACACACACTTTATTTTCCTCAGCAGAAAATGGAACATGATCAAATTAAAAAGGAGAAAATAGGACAGAATTATGTTCTTGCTTTTTTTTTTTATTATACATTTAACTAAATATGCCACTCTATGCTAAGGTGTAAGTAACTCAAACTGATATAAGGTTAAATAATGTCTTTTCTCTAAGAAGGTACAGAAAGATATTCCATTTCTCATTAGCACTCAAAAAAAAAAGAACAACAAAAAGGAACAAAGTTTTCCAAAATATCAAAATCAGAAGCAGAGCTCCCGTTATGCTGCGCTCTCATTGGATGAGAGCGGAGGGGTGCAGGGAGAACAGTAAGTGGTGCATGAGGATTAGCATAGTTCAGTGGTGTCTGCTCATAAGGGCTCTGTTCACCTCCACCCAGAGGTCATTCGCTAATTAAATTAAATAAAAGGACGCCGACGTTCAAGAACATCTTCCGCTTCCCGTTTCTCCAAATTGCCAAAAACCAAAAATATACAATTCATCATCATCATCATCATCATCAAATTGCATTTTCCTGTGATGCTGCAAAGTTCATTATTAATGGAGAGTCAGTACCTGCACCAAACAAATCACAACGTGCACTTTGAATGCGTCTACGACGTGTGATTAAATCAGATTTGAAAAAACAAGTTTGATTTTGGTAGAAACACACCGAGGAGGAGAGAAGTGAACAATATGCACAGCACAAAGTCCTGTGTGGGCTGATGAAGAGCAGGGGGGGGGGGGGGGGGGGCAAAATATAAATAAATTAAACCCACGAGGGGAACCACTC
The DNA here is from genome assembly GCF_910591455.1 of Pholis gunnellus. Classification (NCBI taxonomy): domain Eukaryota; kingdom Metazoa; phylum Chordata; class Actinopteri; order Perciformes; family Pholidae; genus Pholis; species Pholis gunnellus. Next base: position 19,319,154 of record NC_136546.1, on the reverse strand, counting down.
GACCTAAGAACCCGAGGGCGTCATCACTGTTTGAATCGGTGACGTCAGGAGATGAGACGACACACCGCTGGTCTCTCTGAACGAGCTCACCTGAACGAGTCCGTCTCTCTCTGTGTGTGTGTGTGTGTGTGTGTGTGTGTGTGTGTGTGTGTGTGTGTGTGTGTGTGTGTGTGTGTGTGTGTGTGTGTGTGTGTGTGTGTGTGTGTGTGTGTGTGTGTGTTCACCTCGTACGGTGCATCGACGTGTCATCACCGATTCAAAACGTCATCTCTGATCACTCGCAGAAATGACGCCATCAAATTATAACATTTCAAGAATTATCCCCCCCCCCCCCCAATCTGTAAATGAAGTGACCCCTGACCCCTGACCCCTAACCCTCCCCACACAACACAAGAAATAAATTATAGAAGGATTTAAAGGGGAGTGTGTGGTTTAAACTCGTGACTGGGACACTCGGTGATGAGCTTTGCTTCTCTAAATGACTGCATGGGGTTTTGGGGGCGAAGGACTCTTCATTTGAATCTAAACTTCAGTCGCGTTCCTCTTCACGTAAAACAACGGCACTACTCTGTAAGTGGAAAAAAAGGGGGGGGAAGGGAGGGGAGAGGGGGGGTCTGCTACACAGAGGATTCATCAGAGGGGGTTTCTTGTCCATCAAGTGCGGTTTTCATTGGATGTTTGTGTCAACAGTCCGTGTGAGCAGAGGCAGGGATTGGCTGTATTGTCTCTCCACGACACCGTGGTCCAGCAGTAAAAACACACCAGCCTCACCACACACACACACACACACACACACACACACACTGATGCTGGTACCATGCATGGTCAGTGGTGCTGCACCTGGACCTAAATGTAGGTGGAAGAAGAAAAAAAAAAAAACACAATAGAAGAAGAAGAAGAAGAAGAGGAAGAGGAAGGCGGGGTTACAGGTTTGATACTCCAACCCCGTTATGACGACCTGAGGAGCGGTCGTGGGATAGAGCCGCGACCGAGAGAGGGACCAAAAATAACCAAAAAAATAAAAGATTACGCTGTCGGGTGAGAATCCAAAGGGATCAGTTCAGCCAAACGCTTCTGTTCACGTTCCACGAACGAACAAAAAGAACGGCAGCGCGAGCAAAGAGGAGGAAACGTGCATAACGTACGACTGACTGGATGAGTCTCTGCGGCGCCCTTGATGGGGATGGGATGGGGGGGAGGGGGGGGGGATGGGAGGGGGGGGGGGGTTGGGTTAAGGCTGTGTGTGTGTGTGTGTGTGTGAACATGCGATACTGAACGTGGCCCCTGCACAACAGCCAGCGGGGCCCCCCGAGTGGGACGCTCCAACGCAGGAAGTCAAGACATCAACAGGGCGGCGTCAGAGCTCAGATCCTAAGTCGTCAGCGTCAGATGCAGGATGTTACCACGGCGCTCCCTCCTCCTCCTCCTCCTCCTCCTCCTCCTCCTCCTCCCTCCCTCCCACCCACCCATCACCCCATTTGTCATTCCTCCTAGCTCTCCTTCCTTCCTTCCTCCTCCCTTCCTTCCTCCTCCTCCTCCTCCTCCTCCTCCTCTTTGTAAGCGCCTCATCTCTTAACAGGATGGCCCGGTCGCGGTGCGGCCAATCAGGAGCATTCCTCCCCGATGCGTTGGCACGAGCGGCCCACCTTGCGGTCCAGCTTCACCATCTTGAGGACGGCCTCCTCGCGCCCGCGGCCCAGATGGTCGAACATGCAGTCGTGCTGCTCGGGGAGACGGTGCAGCATGCAGAACACGTAGCCTGTGGGGGAGGAGGGGGGAGAAAAGAGAGGGGTGAGGGGAGGAGGTGAGCCCCAAAAAATGTCCCGTTGTTTACTAAGCGGACGTCTCTGACTTTTTTTCCGAATGTGACAATGTGAATTTTTTTTTTTAATCTGCATTTGACGCGTGTGTGTGTGTGTGTGTGTGTGTGTGTGTGTGTGTGTGTGTGTGTGTGTGTGTGTGTGCGTGTGCGTGTGTGTACTGACCACAGCGACAGGAGCCCAGTTCCTGCTGCACCAGCTCTAGTTTGGTTTGGCAGCGGTAGCAGCGCCGGCGGTTCTTCTGCTTGGGCGTCCCGCGGGCCTCCTCGCCGCCATCCTCCTCCTTCTCGTCCGTCCGCGGCCGTTTCTCCGGCGTCTCCTCGCTCTCTGAGCCCGACGCTGAAAGTAAAAAAAGAGAAGCCGGCATGGGTTAGGATGTGGGGGGGTGAGGGGTCACGCAGAGCCACTGGCGGGAGGAGCAGGAGGCCGACTGTACCTGCTGATTCTCGGGGACGTTTTGTGGGTGTGCAGAGTGTTCCCTGGGCTGTTTCTGTGGACGACGTGCCTGCAGACAGAAGACAAAGAGACACGTGAGACGGGATGAATCCATGTTATTAATAAAATGCTCCTGTGAACTGATGATCCAGCCTTCAATGGTGAGAGAAAGAGGTTCTTCCCTTAGCTCGTTAGTGAAGACTGGCGACTGAAACGTCACATCTATCAGAATCTTGTTTTTTATTTATGTCTGTGAGTAAAATTTGAGGGTTACTTTACGGAGCAACTAAATCCCTTTGAAAGCCCAATAAAACGACGGAATGAACATGTTTACAACTCTTTGAACGCATTATGAGGGTTTTTGTTTTCTTTCATGTGGACATCATGAAAACAGAAGAAGAAGAACGCAGCGCGTGTTGTCCCATCTCACCTTCCCTCGTGCTGCTGAACGTGGGCGAGGGCTCTTCGGTGGGCGGCGGCTCGGAGCCGGAGGGCGGTGACGACGACAACGGGGATTGGCTACTGCTGCTCGTCTCGCTACTGAAGACCGCCGACTGGCTACTCGCGGTGCTTTGGATCGGCGTGGAGGTGCAGTCCTCCCCCGGCTGCTTCTTCTGGATGTCTGTGGTCAAGGACAGCGAGTAAGCGAGCGGGGGAGAAATGTAATAATAGGACAGAGGGGGGGGGGGGGGGGGGAGAGGAAGAGAGACGGCACAGAAAGTGAGTCAAAGTGGTCACATCTGTGTGAGGTGCAGAAACACAGCCTGTAGCGAACAAGTTATGAATTAAGAAAGCACGTCTCATGCACATGCATTTGGTTTGTCCGTTCTGGGCTTCTGTAGAAACATGGCGGACTCGGTGAAGAGGACCCGCTCTGCTGTGTGGATGCAACGCGATCATTCTACGCTCACGTAGGAACGATTCTTTGTTTCAGGTGATAATGGAAACATAGTTATGAATATTAGATCTCATTTCTGCGAGTAAACCGCCCTAAATCCTTCACACCGGTGCTTTAAGAGACGGGCGCTGAAACGCAGCGCTTAATCAAACTGGAGGTTTGGAGAAAGACGCGGTCACCTTGGAGCCGCACGTCCGTCCTCTCCGACAGAATGATAATCTCTCAGACGATATCCACCCGTGGGGGAGATATCGTCTACGTCTCCCCCCTCCAGGGAGGGTGAGGGAGGAGGTCAGCCTACATTCCCCGGTTTCTCCTCCACATGTGGACTAACCCACTTCTGCTCAGCCTCTGAGTACCGAGTCTATTCTGAGCGCCGCTGCCGTCTGTGATGCTCCAGACTCGGGAGCCCTTGAGGTTCCGTTCTGTCTGCCGTACTCGCTTTATGTAAGCCTTGAACATCGTGATGGAGTGAGACTCTTATTTCCCAGAATGACTTCTTGGCATATTTAGCATTCCTCACTTATATCAGCTGGCAAACCGAGCCTGAAGCCGCGTCTCTGGCTGTAAGCGTGGATATCTATATCTATATCTATAGATATAGATATCGAGCTAAGAACGGGACACCGCTCAGCCTTGCTTCCAATTTTACCCAAAAACCCATTTCCCCATGAGGTCAACGTGAAGTCTAAGGGCAGAGCGGGACCTCTTGGAGTCCGGTATCCAGCTCTTATTATACATCCCCCCGTGAGGCCGCGGTTACACCCGGCAATCTTGGGTTTTCATCAGCTGTAGCTTAACGGGACTCAGACAGCAGAGGGCTCAGCTGTGCTGCAGCTCTGGTTCAGAAGGAGGCTTAAGGCCACCTCGGTCATGCGGTCCGGCCGATTGGGATCGCAACGAGGGCACAAGATCCGACCCCGGAGCGGACGGACTCGACAGTAGAGTCGCTTTGAAAAGCATCTTACATGTGAACCATTAAAGTGAAGCACAAACATGCCGACATCATGACGGACGTCTCTTTCTTTACTTTTTCACTGGAAATACAGAGAACAACTTACCACCGAAACATTTGGAGCAGAGGTTCATGGTCTCGCTGGACCTGAAGAGAGAGAGGAGAGAGAAAGAACGTCAAGGACCTCCTCAGACTACCGGCTTTGCTCCACAACATCGTTATTCATGACACAAACCTAAAGAGACCACCGGGGCGTGGGCAGACGAAAAGAGATGCTGGACAACAAATGATTCACGAGGATAAATCATCTGTTGCGTCTCTTTGTGCTCCGCCGGTGCCGGTTTCAGTGCGGCTCGACGTTGGAAGAACATATGAAACACGGCACGGCCTCGAAAACAAACACCGGCCGCTTCCTCCCAACATCTCGCATGATAGTAATACATCACATCCTGAGCGTCGAGCATAACATCTTTCATAATCGCTCCTAACGTTTCATCTCAGCGACCTTCTTTTCTTGTTTGCCACTCGAGGCCTTTGTGTCAATAAATCCTCCGGTGGGACGACAGGAAGTCTCAAGAGGACGAGGAAGCAAATGGCTGGCTGTAAAAATTCACTTAAGAAGAAGCACACGGTTGTAATAAATCGGTTATTTTTACTATACAGTTGTTATTGATTCATTTTCTGCACTGCTAGTTCCATGCAAAGCAGGAGCGACCAGGCCGAGTCCCGTCATCAGCGTAGACTTCTGCACACACACACACACACAGTGCAGCTTTATACTCTCACACGGGTCACCCCGCAGTTATGTCTTAACGCCCACACACACACACACACACACACCTCTGAATACAATGCACGTGCCTGCAGGTGATAAGCCCTGAACTCAATCAGCCTGGAAGCGCTAACCGCTCAGCTCAAAGTACAGCTGAGGCTGACATGGTGGAGGCCGAGGGTGACAAAGGCCAGCTAGAGATGACAGGAAGTGCGGCTTAGTGTGACGCTAGCCGGGTCACATCTGACCGTCGAGAGCCGGAGCCCGATCACGCGGCCCCCGGGGCCTTTAAAGGCTCGGCTACGCTGCATGCTAGCGGCTGCCTGGAGGCACATGTGGGGGGTGGGGGGGGGGGGGGGTTGGATGTGTAATGGATGTTTCACTTACAGTTAGGTCCTGCAAAGGCCTCTGTCAGTCAACCTGATTCAGTCATGGCTGCACAGTGAGCCAGCCTACTTGTTCAACAAAAACAGAGTATTGTTTTTAAACTTTTATTTTTGGTACCGTGGCAGAGAACCACACGGACACAGGGGGGGGGGGGGGGGGGGGAAGCATAGTCAACACACAGAGCAATAATGTGAACAATTCACGTTGAGAGCATCGGCGTGACGGGCAGTTGGATAAACTCGGCGACCTTCTCGTGGTTTTCAAACATTTGAGCTTTCGTGGTTTTGTTCCCCGGGGTCTTCTCGGCGGAACCTTCTCCGACAGGTATTTCCCTTCACCTTCTCTCTCGGGCTCTCTTTTAGAACGCTCACGCCGTTTTTCTGTCAGCTGGGACTCGTTCAGATCACTGTAGCTCTGAGCTGATGCAGCAGGTCGAGACCCGGCAGAACCCGACAAAAGATGTCTCGTCTCTTGAACAAATGGCTTGTTATAGCAGCTTTATTACTATAATAATAATCAGGGTTCATGCCAATTAACGTCCATGAACTTTGAGGCGTATTTTAACAAACCGCACAGTCTCCTAAATGCTAAATCAAAACATGAGAAAGTTGTGATACAAACACACGTCGTCATCGCTGTGGCTGCAGGGGACCATGAAAAACGCCGGCTTGTGTCCATGGTGACTTGTAGGCGGGGCTTGATATTCAGGGTGATTTAGCAGCTGAATTGGTTCCTCGTTTGATGGAATAGAGGGAAGAACTGCCGCCGGCTGGTTTGTCACCGGGATGAAGAATCCAGTGACGGGGGACGGGGGGGGGTTTGACAGTTGATGCAGCAGCAGGCCGGTGCTTCGCCCCATTAGCGTGGCTAGCTAGCTAGCTAGCGCCCCATCGGCCATGTTGGAAATGTCAAAAGTTTTAGGACACCGAAGGATCCTGGTTTGTCCTCAAGCCGTAGAGTTACTAGTGCAAATGGAGACGCAACTAATCGTCATTCTCCTGAGCAAATTGTGCAAATTGACAAAAAAAAAAGTTGACCCTTTCTATTGAGCAATTTTTGATCCAAAGTAAATCTTTCCTCGAGCCGAGAAAAGTTATTTTCTCAGAGCAAAGATCTACCAACGCCAAGATTCTTTTAACAATCACAGCAAAAATGTCAATAAAAACAATCCTGTATTGCCGAATAGTCTGATTTGTGTGACTTTACGTAGAGAACTGCTGTAGGTGACAACAACGTACGAGCTGAACACTGAGAATCCTCGACCAGCAGACCTGACGGGAGCATTTGGTCACTGCTGTCGACAGAAGTCAAACACGCTGAGGTGCTTTAAACACAACTTGTTCATCAGATAGCAGCATACAGAGTGTGTGTGTGTGTGTGTGTGTGTGTGTGTGTGTGTGTGTGTATAACAGAAAACAGGCCTTTAACCTTGAACCGAGGCTGCGAGTGTTTTCAATATTTCACACATTCGGCAACACCAGAAACGTCTGTGACGGCATGAGACGACCGGGGAACACAGGAGCAGCAACACAGAGATACGGGCAGATCGTTTCATTTTTTTAATTCTCAATATTAAAGGTTGTCTACGGCTAACCTACCGGAACACACACCTCAAACCGATCTCTGGTGCTTCTCAGGTAAACGTTCCAGTCGGATAACACGTCTTCATCCACAGAGGAAGAACCAGTCAATCACACCCGCCTGCGTACACCTGATGTTAATATTAATTTGCCTTTTTTAAAACGGACAATAATTGCGATCTTTGTGGAAACTTCGTCACGTAACAAGAGTGAATACAAAGAAGAAGTATTAGTGCTTTGAATTAAGCACAATCCTGCTTCAACCAACACAAAAACACTGCGTTTATAATTCATAAAAGAGCTAAAAAGGTCATTTAATCCTTCCAAATGCTAAATGTGACCTTACTGGAGTGTCTCCCCGAGTCCCTGAGAGGCCTCGAGCTTCAGTGACATGTGTGAAGAGGCTGTGTGGGACGGGCTGACACACACACACACACACACACACACACACACACACACACACACACACACACGTCACCTGACATTGACAGGTGGGCTACTGGTTCCAGTTTGCTTACTGGGCACCACAAAATGAAGGCAATGGGGGGGATGGGGCTGGAGGGAGGGAGTCGGTTCCCAAATGACAATCATATGACAATGTTCTGTAAAAACAGGAGGGGGGGGGTATTGTCTTCCTGGTTGTATTTGACACAGTGGCAGTAGGTTGACACCCTAAAAACATCACTAATATTAGAGTACAGGGGTTTATACTGTGTCAGCTTTATGGTGTTCTACGGTGGTTAGTAATATTATATCACTATTATATATATATATATATATATATATATATATATATATATATATATATATATATATATATATATATATATATTGTGTTTGTTTTGAGCTGCTTTAGTAACAACCAGCAGCCCTACAGAGAGGATCAGCTGTTTGATGTAATAAGGAGGTTTAGTGTGCAGTCATGTCTCCTATGAGGTAACACGGGAGACATCAGTGAATCACATCCGGTATGCAACACACTGACTGTTAAAAGGGTGTGAAATAACTCCATAAGAACTGCTGGATAAGCACTGCTCTGGGTCTGAGGGTCGAACTAAAGTGTCGGTCGTTGTAATGTTGCTTTTCTGTGAGGTGACCGGAGATAACGGCGGTGTGAGGGGGTTTAGAAGAAGGAACCTGCTAGCGATAAATCATGTTCTATCTCGGGGACGTCAAAAAAAAAAATGCCTTTAATACACAATGTAGCGCGATTTAAAGAATATCAGCCCGGGTTTGGCTCGATAAAAGTGGGTTTTTAACACACGTGGAAATGGTGGAAGTGTAGCTAATTTTCTTACGCTATTGGTTTATTAATTAGAGAACTTCTCCCAACCCCCCACCCTCGGCCTGCTCTACAGAACAACAACAATGGGTTTGGACTAGTTGGATATATTTATATATATTTCCTCCGGATTGACCTTTTCAGGGTTTTAATCTAGTGTGTGTATCAGGTTTTTAACTCTTACCCCCAAAATCCACAGGGACACCGTGGAGGTAGACTCGGAGGTTTGCTTCGTTCACTGGTGTCTCCCATGACTTCCAACACAAAAAAAAACAACGCGAGGCCGGGGATGAGTCCGGGGCCTTGTCGAAAAAAAACCAATCCAACACTCAAGTTAAACGAAAAAATAAATGATAAATGTCCCCTTCTTTTCTTTTAAAGTCCACGAGTCGGTGAAAAAAAAAAAAGGTAAAAAAACCCCATCCGTTAAGTGGAACAAAACGTCTCAGTTTGAACGGGAATCATTGAACGGCAGCTCGAAGCTATCAGCTGGACGCTCGGACGTTACGACCGACGAACAAAAAGAGGTGGAGGGGTGGCGTCCTGGTGTCGCGACACGAAAAAGCTCTAAAAAACCAACTAGCTGTCCACCGATATGGATAAAATCTACTTACGTCTGTGTTAAGTACGCGGCAGGGTACGTGAAAATAAAAAATAAATACATTAAGTAAGGCCTCCCCCTCTTTGCCGTTAGTGACCACCCCTACTCACACGTCGCTGGTGCGAAGTACGCTGGGCCGGAAACGCGTCCATCAAAACCAGAAATGTCAATATTGCCCAACGAAAATGAAGCCAAAGACAGGGCCACAAAAGTGACATTTAAATGCTATATTAGGCGACTAAAAGCCGACAATAGTTACAGAGTAAACACTCTGTGTCGCTGTGTTCACTTAAAACGAGTAGAAACACGGAATGTGTAAGAGTTAAGCTAGCTTTCATCACTGGAATCCGTTTTTTAAAAGACACAACTCTCATACATTTGAAATTAAAATGAAATAATCTTAAAATGGGATTATATCAAACTATTATAAGTATCATCAGATAATACATGTACTCTTCTGAGCAGCATAACAAGCTGTGAACACAGCCATGACATATAACCTCATAAAGCTGACACAGTGAAGGTATTAGGAAAGAGTTGCAGACACATTTGATTTGCAGCCATGTTTTTGGGCGACGAAATGAACTTAAGTGTGATATTCACTCTATTTTAAGTTCAAATTTGTTCTCCACCAACCTCCCGAGGGACATATCTGGCTTTTTAGATGTCAAATGTTGCTCACCAAGAGTGGCTTATCTCCTCAGTCTGCTTATTGGAGCTGGAGACGTAGCATACAATGCTTTTATTCTTTGAAAACATCTGCCTGCTGCAGCTGGAAACCACAAACAATGAGCTGAAAGAGCAGTTTGTCACTACAAACGTGGATGTAAACATATTAAGTACAAATTAATTTAGGAATATCAAATGAAATAATAATAAAACTGGATCTTATCCCAGGACGGAGTCTTAAGGCTTTTAGTTGAGGATATAAACAAACAAATAAGCAGTTATTCAAATGACCACAAACACCTCATCCTGAAAATGGTGGGTAATAATACTGCTTATATGATTGGTGATTATATCTGAAACAAGACCCACAAAAAACCCTAATTAAAGTGTGACTATGTACGTATACTGTTCATCAGTTCATCAGTTAAAATCCTGTCCTGGTCCTCGGTCGTTGTTCTTAAGAGTCCGGGACAGAAGAAGGGTAATAATTTAAAAGAGACAGAAGCAAGACAAAAAGAAATACAATTTGAACTTCAAAATTAGACATTTCTTTTAAATGTTTCATGACAGTCAAACAGCTCCGTAGGCAGCATTTACACATCAACATGTTCTAAAGAGCTGCCGGAGGGGGGGTGGGGGGTGTCAGTGCCACGAGGGTGATGAAAGCATGTCGACGGGTCGGTCACCACCGCTGGTCTGTGGCAGACGACGCACATCACCGTACTGCTCGTATCAAACACCTCCGCTGGGTTCTCCTCACGGCAGCGATCCAGCCAAGCAGACGGGGGTGAATGAACCCTCACAGCAATCAACGCTATCGTCAGTTCCCATATTCACATTTTAGACAGGCATGTTTTGAACAAGAGGCAGTGAAATATATATATATATATATGTATATATATATCAAGTAAAACTATACACATACTTAAAAGTGAGATTGGGTCGGGGAGTGTGTTTCTCGACATTACAATGTAACCTGAACAAAGCCCTGTTTCAGTTATCTGGTTGCTTATTACGGAAGACTTCATCCGACTACGGGAGCTCTTCTAACATGAGTTATAGAAACAACAGTGGGTCACCAGGGTGGTTCACTATCACAGGTTATTCAACATCAGACAAAGTTCTGTTTGTTTTGTTTTAAAAGGAGTTTTTCCAAAGTCAAAAGTGCAACATCAGGACACAACTGAAGCAAACAGGAAGCTGCAGCACTGATGGATTCATTTCAAAATAAACCTCCAAAAAAAAACAAAAGCAGATGGATCCAAGAGCAAGGAAGCGTTTAAATTAATTTGACATATAAAACAGAAAGTTACATAATCCAGCACTCCAGTACTGTACTTTAGCTGTAACCTGTATATGCGTGTACTCGAGTAAAATAAAGTGCCGACAGCAGCTGCTCCTGTGTATTAACGCTCTTCCTTTCAGCCCTAGTGCATACATCATTTGGTCCGAGCCCAAAAATAATTCTCACAACCCAATTGATTTCCCCAAAGTCATTTGTGCTAAACTATCCAAGGGCTTAAAAATGCTAAATCAACACTTAACTCTAGATTAGTTTTTTTTCCTTGAGGTATGAACTTTAACCATTAAAAAAAGTCACACCAGATTTTGGTTTCGGGTGCGAAAGCCCGTCAACAAATACTCGACAGCGATTACTTCATATGCAAATGCATAACTGGATTAAGTGCAAATTGCATACAGATGCCCCCAGAATGCATTTCAGAATGCATCGGCTCCACAGCTTTGGCAAACCTCTGAAGAGTTGAATTCCAAACTTTGAAAAATACTTCGACTGCTACTCGGTTATTAGCGCGATGGTATGAAAAGTGAGTAGAGTCGTTCTCAGACGCTTTCTTTAAAAAAATAGCTCGTTTCAGGAGTAAAATCCGTCTCTTTAGGAAATATGAACGGGTAAAATTCAAATAGCCCCCCCCCCCCCCCCCCCCACACACACACACACACACACACACAGGTGTTACTGCTCTTTGGTGGTACAGTAGAACCACGCTTCAGTGTGCGCCTCGTCTTTGGAGAAGTAAAGATTCCACTTCGATGATTTCAAAAAGGACAAAAAGAAAAACTTGAGTCTCAGTAGCTTAAAAAGTACCTTCACAAAACTGTGTGAGCCGTTGATGATGCAACACCAAACCCTCTGCTTCAGGACTGGAGGACGCTGCTGCTGCTACAGACACACCGGCCTCTAATGTTGCACTCGTGACGGAGGGACCACGCGGGCATTGACGACGACACGATCGCCGCTAGCAGCGCGGTAGCGGCGCGGTCTGGGGGGATGAAGGCTGTGCAAAATGGCATTCTGAGTGTCTCCCGCTCCTCTAGACAACCTCCTACTGATGGGACTGGGAGGACGATGAAGACGGGGGAGAGGGCTGGGAGGGCAGCAGGCTGTGTGTGCGTGAGGGAAGCTGGGGTCGCGGCTGCGGGGAGGAGGACCCGGAGTCGGGGGGTTCGGGGCCCGGGCTGCCTTCGTTCACCTCCGTGTCCACCTGGGCCGGACACTCGAAGTGAACACAGTGGAACACCTGAAGAGAGATCAGAGTCAAACGCTGGCGGGAGGAGATCGATGCTCGAGTCTGCTCGTTGGTGAAAGACGATCTCCTTTAAACTACCAGCCCCCCGAGACCTGAGGTACTATTAATATTATATCATATGAAATCAGTTTAGGTACCCGGGGACCTTTGGCTGACACAGATTTAGTTCAAATGTATGATTTAGTGTTTCCTGTGTTTTCACCTCATTAGCAGTGTTGTGAGTCCCAACGATCCGGATGAAGGAAGCCGGCTGCTTCTCAAACTTCAATGTCTGCCACGATCTGGAAGAAAACATTCAAACACAAACATGAGACATTAGGATTGTTTCTCAGTTTACAACATTAACGTCTGTTATGATTACGCAATGATGATTATATGATTATATTTGAGACATCACAGTTTATCATGAATTGGTTGATTTTTAAGAATTTGGGCAATCTCGCTTCCATCACGTCTTCTTTCAGACTAGTGGAAAGAAAACACCCTAAATACACATCTAGGTGTTTGTTTTCCTACTTTCTCTGTTTGCATCTGTAGATTTCTTCTAAATTCACCAGACGTTAGCGTTAGATAATGCCTCATTTGCATATTTAAACATGTAATTTCAGAAAAAAGAACTGCCTTAATGTCAGTAATCACCTGGGAACGTTCTGTGGTTATGTCTGTTAGTCTGTTCACCTTGTTAAATGTTTGACATTAAACTGAGGATGTTCTGGTCCTGAAAGCTTCAAATCTGGTCTAACGACAAGGACCACAGCAACTCTATATGTGGCTCAACGTTCCTCTATAAGTAGAGAAGGTGCTCCTCTGTGCTTCTAAAAGGTCTAGAATTAGTGATTCATTTCACAGTAACAACATTCATTAGAATATAACAATATTAGGCATTATGAAAACAATGCAAACCTGTTTTTTTTAAATCAGAGTGTGAAGTTATTGAAGATGTCTACATCAAAGGTCTGACACTCACCGACATGCCTGCCTGGTGCGGTCCACCACCTTCGTCCACTGCTGCTGGTTGCTGGAGACCTCGATGTAATAACTGTAGGAGCGCTCGTCACAGTCCCACAGCAGCAGCCTGAACAGGAAGAGGAAGAGGAAGAGGAGGAAGCATTTACCCGTTTTGGACATAACGATCTTCAAAATGCATTTCCCCAGTTTTAATCCTGTGTCCGTGTGTTAACTGTTCATTCATCTCTCGTTTGTTTTTCTTCAGTAAAACGGTTTCAAATGTTTGACGACCAGAACAACAATTTCATTCAAGGGAAACTCTGCCGTCTTTACGGAGTTTTGCAAATCCCTCGTGTAGCCGAGCACACGCTCACAAACGCTGTTTCCCCGTGAAACACGCCACAGTGCACAACAGACAGACGTTAAAGTCAGAATGTGTAACTCTCTTTTTGGTTTTCAAAAGAATTGTTTTATTGGGGGTTACAAGTGTGAATGAAATATATTTTTCTTTTCTTTTTTAAATATCTTAATGGGTAGCTTAATTGATAAGAATGAAGGATAGGGATAAACAGGCTGAATAAAAACACTACTACTACCTCTACTACAGTCATCAAACCCAAAGAACAACAATTATGAAACAATTATAAAATAGTTATTTTAAAGTTTAAGTCTCAAACAGCTAAGATACATTTCAAGGAACTTCAATCTCCATGTGGCTGAGAAAAGAAGAAGACATGCCACCGTTGCTCTGTTAGCATCATCACCGTGTTTCACTCCCGCTGGAGAAATGAAGCCGTTGAGCTGCTTGGCTTTACTCGTATTGTGACGTGGTCAGATCTACCTCAGGGATCCGATGGAGTAGGGCTGAGCCAGCTGGATGACGATGGCTCCGGAGCCCAGCTGGTGGCAGGTGTAGCCGGAGTCCCAGTCGTAGTTGCGCGTGTCGCCGTTGAGCAAGGCATTTCTGCAACGGCTCACGCCCTCAATGACACTGGCGCACAGCGCGATGGTCGCCACGTTCTCACCGGGCACTGCAGACATCAGGCGCACGGTCACACACTTTGTATGAAACTGGTCTAGCGCACTGCTTTTAACCTGAATAACTTCAACACAACTCCTAAACCAGACATTACAAGCAAACAGAGGAAAGCTGGATGTCTGAAGCCTATGAAGTGAAGTTCAGTTCTTAGAAACACTGCAGATTACACATGTAGAGAAGAATAGGTGTGTTTCTGTGTCTGCGACTTACCCAAAAGGCCGTTCTCCAGGGTAAACGAGCGGTTGGTGAACATGCATTCAAAAGCCACGAGGTGGAACACCTTGTTCACGGTGTTGTGTGTTCCCACAATGCGAACGTACCTGAGATACAAAGAGCAACATCGTGAAGGCGGGATGTATCGCAACGCTATTGTTTTAGACAAACCTTTATGGAAAGCTTGAGTCATATGTTGTGACGTCTGTTTGGATGTTTACACACCGTTATCTCAAACCATGCACGCCGTAAACACATTATCTCCATTCTGGAGTCTCCAACTTCACCTTTATTTGTGCAACAAGGTGAAAACCAGACACCAAAATACTGTCTGAAATGTTAGAAAATATGCTTCTCTGTCCTCTGCCAGGCAAACACAAGAATACAAACAAAATCAACTCCAGAAGAAACCGTAATACACAGACTGTTAACCCTTGCTATGAACAGGTTAAGACAAGTGATGGCACAGACGAGCCCTTTGTGTTTGGTAAAAACAAATAGTGATTTGTTTTGACTCATCTCAGCCTGGCAAGATGTCAGAACACCAGAAGAGGTTGAACTACCTGTGAGTGCATGCGTTTCTTATTTATGAGCCCTGGTCGGGGAACGTTCCACCACAGCTCGAGCCGACGGATGATGACTGATGCTGGAGTCGAATGGATTCGTTCAGCTTACCTGCAAACTCGCGGCGTGAAGTACAGATCCTGCCAGGAGCGGCAGAGGTACTTTGTGTGGTCCACAACACGCACCCAGTCCAGCTCATCCATAGACACCTCGATGTAGTACGAGTAGGACCTGAAGTAATCAAGGACGATGTTTGAAATCACACAAAGTCAAAAGCAAACATTACGAACAATCAGACACGATATATTAGATTCTCACTACACCATTACCGTGGCCAAAAGAATTCATGTTAAACATATTATCCCGATATCTATAGAAAACTAAAATGATCAGTAAACTAATTGCACTGAAAGAGTGTAGGGAGGTGGAGAGTCTGTAAGCCGAGCTGTTTATATATAACATGATTTAAAAGGTGCTGTTCACGTCATATGTGTATTTTTAACATGGCATCAACGTGTCATTTTTAAATATCACATATTTTGCATACTGTACGTCTACAGATTAAATCCAAGCCCTGCTATGTTAGTCCGTATCTTCCCGTTGGCTTGGGGGAGACCAGCCTGTCTTACCGACTGTCTCTGTCCCACAGCAGCAGGCGGACGTGGTTGACGATGGACGACTGGCCCAGTTTGACCTGGATCCCGGCCCGCCCGTCGTCCTCGATGGGGTGCCTGGAGAAGCCGTGGTCCAGGTCGTAGTTCTGGGTGTCTCCGTCCAGCAGCGCCGACTTCAGCTCCCCTTTCATCACCTGAGCTCCGTACTTCATGGTGGCAATGTTCTCCTCCGGGACTGAAACCAGAGCAGAAGAAATGTGCAAATGAATACATGAAAAACCCAGGCATAAACTATACAAAATGCTTGATGTGATAACAGTGAGGGTAGGAGCACTGACTCAGCATGCCCCGGTAGTTGAGGTCCATGTTACGGCTCTCGGAGCGGGTCTTGATGGCGTCCAGCAGGTTGTCTGGGCTCAGCAGGCCGGACGGCCGCACCACGTTCAGCATCTCCGTCAGAGTCATGAGCGGCAGCCGCACTGCCGACATCACTTCCTGGGTGTCGGCCCCCTCCTCGTGCTGCCGGCACCAGCGACTCAGCGCCTGGAAGATCTCCTTCTCGCTGGCAGCAAACGAGTCCCGCCTCATCACGGTCAGCAGAGCCGTCTGCAAACAGGTACTTTAACTTTAACTTAAGTCAAAAATACCAAACATGCAGTGATTACAGCGTCTTAGTTAGTATTTCCTTGTATTCCAAATCCCTGTAAATATAAATACTATGTGTTTTTTTACCATTGACCAAACAAGCAAGTACTTTTTTTAGGCTCTGAAAATGATATTTTATTGGTCATTAGTTATCAAAAATGAATGGATAATAGATTAATTGAAAAATGAATACGTTGAGACAAGAGCGGATTACTTGATTACTAAAATAAGAGTGAGATGCATCTATACTGGTTCATGGAACAAGATGGAGTCAGAGCTGCAAACATGGGAGGAAGAATATCTTTGTCTGGGCACGTCATGTTTATGCGTCATGAGCTGAGCTGAAGTCACACGTTAGATTTATTGAAATGTTCCAACAGCCGTCAATAAATCAAACACCCGGATAAAAGAAGAGAAATGAATCTGGTATCTGTGGCTGTAATAGCGGGACTGTAATAAGGCTTCCTGCCTTCCTGTGCACTCTGCATGTGAGCCCATGGCGCGTCACCGGAGCCTTCCGGCTGCGAGTAGTAAAAACAGCTGTGTATGTTGTTTATGTTCATAATGATCATTTTGGGGTAGTGTCGTTGAAGGAGGCCTGAAGAGATGTCGACTTGGCGACTTTCTCGCTAGATTTAGCGACTTTTGGAGCTAGTGACGCTAGCTTCTCTGACTGTAAGAGTTGGCAACACTGGGCTGGGTTACTCGGTTGGACACTTTCATAAATCTACCTTTCTCTTGCTAGTTTCTCAAAGTTACCAGCCACAGCGTTGAGTCTCATTTGCTTTGTCTGAAGCATCTGTATGGTAGAAATCACTTACCTGCCACTAGAGGTATCTCAGATTTATGTTACAACAACGGCACACATGAGATATATATTTCACAATGTATGGAGAAAAGAAGGCTTCCTTAACGTGAGAATGAACCAGACGCAATACTCATTACAACTCTTCACACACCAGTCTGTAATCCAGCTACCTCTCACCTTGGAGAGCATGAGGAAGCCGTCAGAACTCAACACTTCGGGTCCGTGTCTGTCCATGTAGGCGCAGCAGGCTGCACTGAGCGCGCTCAGGGAGTACAGACTGGCCACGTCAAAAACCAGGCAGACGTTGTTGGTGTGCAGGACAGTGCGGAGGAACTCGGAGGTGGAGTCCTCCAGCGGCTGGAGGCCGTAGCGGTGAGCCAGGCCCAGGAAGTCCAGCAGCACCTCTTCCCGGGCGGAGCTGAGGCTGGCCCGACCCGTGTACAGGTAGTTTAGCAGCATCGAGAAGGCTTCGGCCCGCGTCTCCTCTAAACGGACCTCCGCCTGGGGCAGGGACTCTTTCATCCCACCGTACAGCAGGGCCCTAAAGGGGCCAGAAGAAGCAAGAAGGTAATAGTTTATATGTTATTCCTGTGGCCATGCTTTTTCTTACTCTGCAAGCTTTGGACCGTCCCAACCAGCTGCCAGCAGTCTCACAAACATATGGCAATACATTCTGACAAACATAATTAATCACAAAAACTGGCAAGGCATCATGGTTGTATATGTAGTGTCATATGTATATCTAGTATTAAATACTCCTTGTGCACACAAATAGAGACTACACAGGTGAACCATGGGGGTTTGAGTCATTAACTCATACCTGAAATAGTGACAGCGAGCTGCCAGGATGACACGGTGCGCCGGGAACCGCTTCCCCTCCACGACGAAGGTGACATCACTGTACTCCTCTCCGAGCACCAGGGCGCCCAGCTGCTCGGACAACAGGTGGATGTGGTCGATCTCCGACACGGAGGCCAGTGGGCGCAGAGGGTGGCTGTTACTCATGGTCCACGGCTGCTTGAGTTACATCTAACACACGAGGAAACATGTCAAAGTCAAGGCACAGCACGGAGCTAATTAGCTTAATTAATATGGTAGTTATTACTGTACTACATATCAGAGGTAAATATTGTACTTTTTACTGTACTACGACTCAGATGTACATATTGTACTTTTTACTGTACTACATCTCAGATGTAAATATTGTACTTTTTACTGTACTACATCTCAGAGGTAAATATTGTTTTAAAATCACAGCTAGCTTAATGCTAACTAGAATGCCTTGGAATCTAACGACAACCGTAAACACACGTAGTAAAGTAACATTGGGTTACAAAAACCCAGTATTTGTCCGTGTACGTTGCTCACATTTCAGCTAAAACAACGCAATGAGCACGTTTAACATGCTGTGATAGCGATAACAAGCTAAAGATGTTGAGCTTTCTTGTTTACAGCCGACATTTGACACCGAAACAAACGTTAGCTAACGCTAGCTAGCTATCTAGCAGCGCACCAACGGTTCGTTTTCATTGTTCATTCGTCGTTTTAAACTTACCGAGCAGCTCTCAGTCACTCCGTTGTTCAAATAAAGATGATTTTTAAAATAATAAATAAAAAAAGCGATTGTTTTTTCCCACTGTACACGAAAATTAAGCACCAAATACACAATCCTTCCAACATCACATCAATGGAAACTAATTCTGGGTCAACGGACGTCAACTTCCGGTTCATCAAACAGTTTTCAAAATAAAGGTCCCTGAGGCATTTATTCTTCTTTGGTTGTTATTTTCCGGAAGTAGGCATCCTTTAAGTGGCTTTACTGCCCACTGCTGGATTTAATTGCAGCTGTTATCACATTTTGTTACAAATAATCCGGTTGCTTTTAACAATTAAGATATCCCTTTTCTCCTATCTTTAGTCCTGACCTCTCCTCCTGTAGTCCTGCATTCAAAGATCTTCTTTCCTCTTTATAGTTTCTTGCATGAAATCAGAACGTACCAATAGTGTTGCCACTGTTTGCTTATTTCCCTCCAAATTATGCTATTCCCCTCCAACTTTAAAATTGTGATATTTATTTCCGCGTGTTTACTTTAGTTGTAGTTTTACTTTATTTTGCCGTGTGAACTGTTATGTGATATTCACAAAACACCTGTCAGTACAGCGACATAATGAATTTAAATGACCGTAGAGTAACTCAGCTCATTAGATCCCTGTGCCGAAGACCAATTATTCCTGGACGCAATTAATGTCGATGAAGACCTTCTACTACAGCTGACTTTATGCATCGTGCATCTTAAAGAGATGTGCATGATCCACTTCCTGTTATCAGTGGTGTCATTTCCTCATCATGACTTTCTTCCTTTTTCATATTCTTACTCTTATGTGCACCACTTGCCTCTTACTGACTCCATTATAGTGATTCAAAGATACTGGATTTCCACAGTGTTCACTCATTCAGCTGTTTAATAACTTTGCTTTTAATACACTGATGAAAGGAGACATACATGTTAAAATCATATAACAATAAAAGAAGAAACTTGGAAAATAAAGAAAAACATCATGAGAAAATCAGCAGAATTGCTCAAGTTTGATAAATAATTGCTCATGAATAAATTACAGACAATACATGTTATTGAAACAACAAAAGCAACTTCCTTACAATAACCTAAGATTAGCACTTCCATCTCTGAGCATGAGAGCAAGTTCATCAAGCTAAATGTGTAATATAATATGCTCATTTATGTTTTAAGCAACCACCCATTCACATGTTGAGATACTACTTCCCCTTTTTACATTGAGACACCAGTGACACTTCACCTCCTTCTGAAAAGGAAGATATTTACATTAATCCATCCAAAAACCATCAACAGAGAAAAGCAGAGATGAGTTTGGTTTGTTTGGTTAGGTGACGGCAGCCTAGAGGTTGCTGGGATCAGCGGAGGAAGCTTTCACGGTCGCGTATGTCACCGCATCATCATCAGCATCATCATCATCATGTTTACTCCGGCCCTGACAGGAAACAGCACAACGTAAATAACACAACAGGACGAGGTGGAGGAACCCACCACAATGATGTACGACATGCAAAGCAGCATCAATGATGTCACAGAGTAAAACACAACATAAAAAAGATCATAAAAGAATCATCATCATCACACTTTACAGCATATTGGAACACACAAAACAACACAGCGCACAATGTAACACAGTGCAACACAACGTGTGTATCATCAGTGTAACCAATCAGAGAGCTCACCTGGGCTTTACCGTTGGTCTTCTTGGTGAAGCTGACGGAGGCGTAGGAAACACCTTCTTCAGGATCAGCCTGCACAGAGAAGACACCGTCATGGCCGCTCATTAACATAAACACATTATAACAGTAAAAATAAGTTATTTTGGGGGGGGGGGGGTGGTTGGATTTGTAACTTCCTGTTTTACCCCACGTTCTCTTCTGATGAAATCCAGTTGCATCATCTAACTTCCCTTTTTTATCTTTAATGCACACTCTCACACTCTCAAGACTGTAAAGAGTGTCAGATTCAATTATATTTCAGAGGAAAAACACACATTTCCAATACATTCTCATTTCGTCACACGCTGGCGTTTTGTCAGAACCATGGCGACACTTTGTAATGCACCGGGTAGCCCAGCGCCCGGTTACAGTAAACCTGTGGTTAGTGTTGTGAGTGAGGCAACAAGACCACTTAGTTAGGTTTAGGAAAAACATCATGTTTGGGCTTAAAGGAGCTGTATTTTTAACATTCAAAGCATTAACATAGCAGTAAACAACTATTGTCTATGTAAGGATAAAGTTCTCCGTCTGTGTGTGTTGTTATCAGAGCTTCTCCTTGCTTTGTCTACATAGTGCCAGTCGCAGCGTGCTTTTAGTGCACCCACCCTCAGGTTAACAGTGTTAGCTCTGTCAGCACTTTAGCCGTAGTTTGCACTTCTAGCGCAGTTAGCATCGTTAGGCAACTCGCTGTTGACATGTTGAGAGCCGTTTGGAGGCAATCAAAATGCTCCCAATCTCGGATCCTGCACTTAAAATAACTGCGTGAACTAAGTAAAACGTAAACAACGTAACATAAGTACAGAAAACACGTCACAAACATCACTAACTAAACCTTGGGGAACAGACTGGACTCGAACACCGGTCTCCTTGTGAAAGTTAAAAGTCCTGTGTGTGTTTGACCCATCCACCTCCCCTCCCTTTAACAGAATAAGAGAAGAGACTCCAGCAACATACGGCTGGCTAGTTAGCTCGGTAGCTTGTCCTTCGGAGCGGCGGGGACTGAGGCAGAGGGACCGCCGTTGGCCACCAGCCCGCTGTTTGGCTTATTTTCTGTAACTAGTGTAGCATGAAAGCATGGCGGCATTAGCAAGCTAGCGAACTAGCCAGCTGTCTGCTAGTTAGCTAGCTAGCTTGTTAATTCAATGCTTAATGCTACACTGGTTACAGAAAATGAGCCGAACAAAGTTGTCGCTCATCTGGCGATAGTGATGTGCTTTCCTACGCGTTGACAACAGTGTGTGGGTGGAGCATTAAGTTGTTGAATATTGCTCATTTACTTTGGCTCTCGGTGTTTCGTAACGTTACTAATCCACTGCTCGTTTTAGTCGTTTCTACAAAACCTCACGTCAGTGAGTCGGCGACTCGCTGTACGTTTTTTCAGCAAACTCCTGGAGCATTTTCTCTGAGCGTCTAATAATGATGCGGATGGGTTTACATTGCAGTTACTTAAAAGCCCGGTGCGTCTCATACAGACGCCGAGAGGCGGGTCAAAGCGTTGGTATTTGACGCTCTGTGTAGCGTTGTAGCATGTGATCTCACCGTGTCCTGGCTGGTCTCTGCAGCAGGGTTTGAGGTCAGCCCCTGGACAGAAAGCATTTTACACTTCAGTTAATTCACATGTTGCCAGGTTTCCAAAACAAACAAGACCTGTGCTGTTGTAGTTTTAGAGGCTGCAGTTCATGCTGTTTATGGCTAAATAAGAAAAGCATAAATTAGCTTTGGGCCCCTTTGTAGCTTTTCCTCACTGCTGCTGCAACCACTTTGTTTTAATACAACACAGGATGTACTGTTTATCTGTTCTAAGCTATAAAATCAAAATGTAGGGTGAAGAACAGTCTTTTAAACTCACGTTGCCGTCCGTCCGTGTTGTGTTCCCTGAAAAGACAAAAAAGGTGGTTGAAAAGTTATACAACGAAAATACAGTATTCTCAAGTTTCATCCATTCTCTCACCTTTAGTTCTCTTCCACTTCATGAGAGCCACAGTGATTATCAAGAGTGCTACTAAAACCACAGCCACGATGATGTACCACCAAACTGCAAAAGATAATACAAATGTTTTCGGCATATTGTCTGCAGCTTTCTGTTCTGTTGAAAGCAAAAACTTGAAAATTAAAACGTTTGGTGCAAAAACTGGATCCAATGAAAACACATCTGCAGAGATGTGGTTGAAAGTTCCACAAAAATACATAAAGACACATAAAATGTTGAGTCACTACTTGTAGAAGAAGTCGTGGTGTTGGCTGCTTTAGTGTCGTCTTCAGGTGGTGTTGACTCAGTTGCTGCTGTTATTGTGTCTTCACCTGAACACATTAACACAACTCAACAAACTAAAGAACTTACAATACGTGAAACAAAGTGATCATGAGTGACTTTAATGTTCTCACCTGTTTTCTCACCTGAGGGAGAATTTCTGAAAGAAAACTGCTGCACTTTGTCACCTGTGGTCACTTCACACTTCAATGAGTTAAACCTCGATGTGTAAATGAAATGAGAAGTCAGAAACGTCAGAGAGGCGTAGCAGGTAGACTGTGATGGCCTCAAGTCTCTGTTGTTTTTATCCACATCTTGACCCTTCAGCAGCCACTTCACTGTGTGTACACATTCTAAATATGTCGACACAGAGCATCTTAACGTCACCTCATCATTGTCCTCGTGTTCAGTCACTGGAGAAGATGGAGACATTGTGAGAGAAAGAAGAGTAACTTCATCACTATAATCATGATTATTATAATGTTTCAGTTTATTGTTCTGACAAGACAGTTTGAAAACATCATGATGTGAATACTCACTGGTAACAACAGACAGATAAACCAGATCATCTTCACCTAGAAGTCGTCCTGATCTTAACTGTCTGCAGTCATAACGACCAACATCTTCATCTTCATCTGTGACATTCTTTATAACCAGAGAACATTTCTCTGAAACACTCAGTCTGTCTGATTTAGCTTTGGCTGCTTCAACAATCTGACCATCTTTAACCAGATCTACTCCTGGTCTTCTTGAATTAGTGAAGAGCCACGTAGTAGTGTCACAGTTCTCTTGATCATCTATCACATTGTTACAAGGCAAAGTGACTTCATCTCCATTTCTGACAGTGACGAAGGGATAACGTTGTCCTGTTGCTGCTGCTGAGAAGATGAGAGAGAAATAAAAAGAATAAAGAGAAATAAAAACATGACTTTTAATGTCAGTGTGAAGATCATTTTAGATTCAACAACAGTTTACAAATGTGCCTCATCGTTGGTTTCTAAGAGTTCATTAAACTCACTATTCACCTCGATGGAAAACAAACACACTACTCGTCTGTCTTCTTTAAATGAAGGTTAGGTTATAAAATAACATTCATGATGTTAATAAATAAGCTTTTGTAATGTTTCTGTAGTCATATACACATTATATGTATTCTTACCTGTAAACTGAAGCACCAGAATCAGAAGTAAAGAGGTTTTAATCCATCTGAATTCAGACATGGTTCCTCTCCGTCTCTTGTCTCTCTGCTTCTTCTACTCGTCTCTGAACTTGTTCCGCCTTGAAGACGAACGTTGAATCTACTTCCTCTGATTAGTAAAGTGTCACTTCCTCATCCCTCCGTTCTCTCATACGTCACTTGTTGCTTTTTTTATGCAGCACTTATGACCGACATGAGCAGGTGTGAAGTTCACACTGACATCAAGTATCTGGAATTGGGACAGTGCACATTAATACAACATAACTGTAAATGCACCAGAGTTAGACAAGAGGATGTTTGTTCTCTGTAGTCTCTGAACAGATGTTACAAAATCGCCATAAAAACAGAATTTAAAATTAAAATTACAAAGTTATTCATCATTTATCCTTCATAAGCATGCAGAAATAATAATAAAAGAATAGAGAATGTTAATATATTTATCTTGTGACTCTCTGGAGGTGCCGGCCCTCTAGTTTGAGAAACACTGAATATAAAGTATTAACTAACCACAACCAGTCGTACATGTGTCGTAAAGCTCATGGTGTGTGAGAAGCTTATGGTTAGGTCTTAGGCAGCAGCTAGAGACGCCAAACTTACTACAAAGGTGCTATGGTGTGCTAGGAATACACACAACAAGTTTCAGGAGGCTAGCACCAAGTGGCCAAGAGCTATACACCATCTGGGCCTCTTCACCATTTATGATGAAGGGGATTCATTACCCCTTCTGAAGGTCCTAGAAACTCAGGCCTGGTACCAATCAAACTGCAATGGCCACATTAGGGGGGGGGGGGGGTGGGGGTAGATTCCACTCACAAGTCTCTAGGACCTTCCTATCAAAAGCAATTCCAAAAGGGTCCATGAAACTGTGGTTATCATCCCTTATCCTGGGCTTGGCCACGCCCCCAGCCCAAAGCAATGGGAGTCTATGACAGCTATACCAAAGGAACAAGCTAGAGTCACCAAACTTGACACACACATGCTCTGGCTTAATACCAACACACACAGCAAGTTTCAGGAGTTCTAACACCAAGTGGCCAACAGCTATATACGATCATCATGCCAAAAGTCTGGTATCCTTGCTATTACCTAACCCTAACCCCTAACCCTACCCCTAACCCTTACCCCTAACCCTACCCCTAACCCTTACCCTAACCCTTACCCCTAACCCTTACCCCTAACCGTAACCCTCAGGCTCAGATTTCATAGAATCTGCAGTAAGACTTTGATTCTGCAAGCAGAGTGCTATTCCCAGCATTGGCCAGCAGAGGGAACTCTAGGACCTATATATTCCTTTAAATTTGACCAATGTAAAAGTGATAATAAAGTCTCAGAAATGGGCCCCAGAGACTCCAGATTGTGGACACACATTGTGGGCTTGACCTACGACGAGGTCCTGTTGCTCAATCCCCTTCAAAGTATCTAGAAAGCGAAATTGCCTGTTCGAAAATCCAGCGCCACAATGGGGTAAGGTTCGCTTCCAAGAGATGCCATAACGACCAGCTCTATGCAGCTTGCTGCCTCAATAGGGAATGTTTTATCAATTTGGTTTCTCATCACCCAATATTGTACCAGACACACAGCGACGACCTCAACAGCCCAATAAAGGACAATATATGGCTCGAGATCAGCAGCAGCTGGGATACGATGAAGATGGTAATGAAGCTGATCTGCACTTTGTCGCCCGCGGTACTCTTCGCACGTTCTAAAAAATAACAAATAAGAAGAGACCTTCTGTGTCCCGATGTCCGGTCGCCAACATAAGTAACAACATAGTTGCTTGTTTGTTTTATTTTCTTGATCGCAAGACATTGATCTACTCGTTAGTATAATCTATCGCTCGAATAGCCGTCGGTTTTAAAGTCTTACATGTTCTGCCCCTGCTCAGAGCCCAACAGATATAAAGCTCTTCTCAAACTCACGGTCGTTTAGGACCGGCTTGAAGCGGGGCTTCCCCAGGTCTCTCTTAACTGTAGAAACGGATGTGAGTATATCTATGTGTGTGCAAAAGTTGCATCAGTCGTGTGCCGTGCTGGAAATCCTTCAACTTACCACAGGGGCTGAGAGATCTCCCCGTAGAGGAGACCTCGCTCTTGGAGCTCCGGCGTCCCCGAAGAGATCGGGAAAAAGAGTCGTCTAAACTAGTTAAATCTTTACTTGTTTATTTCGTCCAATTCAAAGTATATTTATTTTGGTTCATATACAGAGAACAATTGATTAACAAAAAGTTTACAGAAAAATCGAAAAAGATTAAAAAACCCTGAACTCAGTGAGCAAGCTGTTTTCAAAAGTCCGGAGATTTGAAAATTCAACTCTGGATCCACTGAGGGAAAGGTTCACCCCCCTCTTCAAAGCCTTCCTCATGAGGCACAACATGGGCATGGGAACCCCCCTCAATGCTAGTCATGTTTTGATGGACAGATCGTTGTCTAACACAATGACCTCCTCTGGTACTCAGGACGTTTGACACACCGTGCTCACTGGTTGATATTTATACTCCGACACGTACTCCTCATTGTATGTTTTCAACAGGGTGCAGTGATACATGATAATACACCAAAAATAAAAGATACAAAACACAATACACCTTTTTGCCCAGCGTAAGATTAAGAATAGAGTATTCTCAAATATACGTACTCTTCTGCATGAATGGCGCCCTTGTCCTTAAGGGGCAAGAACGCGGACCATTGCCTTTTACGAGGTGAACGTAAGGCCGAATGGGACCTAAACTGAAGCCTAGAGTGAAAATAAAAAGTAAAAAATGTGTGTGTTGGCGCGGTGGCGCAATGCTAATGGGAAATGCCGATGTCAGCAGATACCTGTGCCTGTGTGAAGTCTATGTGTGTGTAGTCTATGACCTGAGACTGTGTATCGTTCCATGGCAACGCTAACCACGATGCCTTCGTTGCGAAAACATAATCACCGAAGCACACCATCCTGTTCTGTCACTTGAAAAGTACCTTTCATACGCAACAACGCGGTTACCTGGAAAGTGCCTACAAGCCCTCCAATGACCTTGTGTAACCCATTACCCTGTACGGTGGCTTGAAAGTCGTATGTGTGTGTGTGTGTGTGTGTCGTAACCGCACGTCCGTGCAGCTGGCGCCATCTTACAAGAGACATAGAGCCCTATGCCTCTCTAAGTTTTGTTTTTTGTCATTTTTATTCATTGTTCTGCTAAGCAGCAATACGCTGCCTCTAACACCTGATGACCAGGGCAGTCCGTCTAGAAGGAATTTAGAATTTTGCAAATAATTCTGCCCTTCTAACAACTTCAAACATTATATGTTGGTCACAGAACGTGGCTAACCACAACAGCTAGCGTTAGCATCACATTGGGGGTCTGATTAGGTCATGCGTTGTGTAGTTATCGTTAACATTTGTTGTGACAATTTTCTTTTTCTTATTTCCAATCTCTAACCACTCATGTAAATCACGACGAGTAGATCAGTGGAGTCTGATGGAGGCAGACGTGTTGGTCAAACTCCATCAGGAGGTCTGATGTTTTCATAGTTCACTGTATCATCTTCTCCATCATAACGCACCTGTGAGAAACAACACAACACAATCAAACCCACACTTTCCAATCCCACTTCTGTGATCTGTAGGCGTCCACTGCTCCACACTTATCACAAGGAAAGAAGAACTAAAGTAAAGACACACAGTTCATTAGAGTACACTTTGCTTTTAGCTCTAAAAAGTCTCCCTAACCCCCACATTGTCTTTCCACATTACTGTTGATGCTTTAAAGTGAACACAGTTCACAGTTGAGTCAGCAGACACTCATGTAAACACTGAAAGCTTTGGCAACATCTTTAGCTCTGTTAGCATCTTTAGCTCTGTTTAGCATGTTAGCTGCTAGCCGCCGGCTCAGCTGTCTCCCTCATTGAGAGCCATGTGGAGGCAATAGAAATGCTCTCTAGACAGTAAAGAACCTTCAAAGCCACTAGTGTTACAGTGATAAAATACTGTATAACAGAATGTAATGAAGAGTGCTAACTGTACAAACAAAACATTTCATTATTAGGTTTTAAGAACTCACAGCGATGTGATCCATCTGTGTTTTCTTCTCTGAAGAGACAAAAGAAAGAGTCGACTTTAGTTTCAACAGTAAAAATCATCGTTCATCAAAAGCTCTTGTAAATAAATTGTTTCTCACCTTTAATTCTTGTCCACAACTATTATTATGAGTGCTGCTAATGCAACAGACACAGAGATGAACCTCCACCAGCCTGAACCAGAGTGAAAACATACACAAATATGTTGTTACAGCTTTAAGACTTACAATAAACTTTATTCACATTTAAATACATAACTATTCAAAAAGACAAATAAACAATAATATAATGATTTAATTCCTCAAAATTAGAAAAAAGGCAGTTTAAACCCGACCTGATTAAACCCGTCTATGTTTTAATTACAGAGAAAAAAAATGTTTCTCTTTTTTTTACCTCAAAAATATAAAAAAATAAAAACAGTAACAAATAATTTTTTGGGTTAATTGTGAGGAGAGATAAAGACTGACAGGATTAACACATGAAATGTTGAGTCACTACTTTGTGGTTTTGGTGAAGCTTCACTGATTGCAGAAGTTGTCGTGGTGTTAGCTGCTTTAGTGTCGTCATCAGTTGGTGTTGACTCAGTTGTTGCTGTTACATTAGAGAAACATTAGAGAAAAGGCAGTTTAAAGTCTATGACTTTATTTACAGAGAACAACTTGCACTCCAGCAGTTTTTATGCTTTCACTGACATCTCAAAAAATGAATAAATAAATAATTTATCGATCACTTTCTATTTTTAGCATAACAAAGAAAAATCTAAATTGTGACAAATATATCACAAAAATAAAATAGTTAAATGTGAGGAGAGATAAAGACAGGAAGAGAGATTCTAGATTAACACATGAAATGTTGAGTCACTACCTTGTGGTTTTGGTGAAGCTTCACTGATTGTAGAAGTTGTCGTGGTGTTTGCTGCTTTAGTGTCGTCTTCAGTTGGTGTTGACTCAGTTGTTGCTGTTATTGTGTCTTCACCTGAACACATTAACACAACTCAACAAACTAAAGAACTTACAATACGTGAAGAAAAGCACATGTCAGTTTCTTTCAAATGTTCTCACCTGTTTTCTCAACTGAGGGAGAATTTCTGAAAGAAAACTGCTGCACTTTGTCACCTCTGGTCACTTTACACTTAAATGAGTTAAACCTCGATGTGTAAATGAAATGAGAAGTCAGAAACGTCAGAGAGGCGTAGCAGCCAGACTGTGATGTCCTAAAGTCTGTGTTGTCTTTCTCCACATCTTGACCCTGAAGCAGCCACTTCACTGTGTGTACACATCCTACATATGTCGACACAGAGCAGTTTAAACCCGATCTGATTAAACTCGTCTGTAAGAGCCAGTTTGTATTCTGAACAGTTTTTTGTATTTTATGTTTATTGCAATAGCATGTGTTATGCCCTTTAGAATGTTTACCATATAATATAGGTAATTAGTAAAGGTATTTGGTCATGTAGTAGAATGGGCTTCAAATGTGTGTTTTTGCCCTATTAAGATAAAGGCTCCTCTATTCTGTCCTGCTATTGGACAATAGTTGGTTGACTCCTTTAAGTAGGTTTTCAGTGCTAGTTAGGTTTTGATGAAGCAGGATGTGGAGCAACAATTTTTCTGACCGCAGAAGACCGCAGATTAAACGACTTTTAAGTTAGAGCCAGCAGAAGGTCAATGTTTTAGCCACAGTTATTGCACAAGGACTTTGTTTGTTTCTTTTGTTTACATCGAAGAATAAAACTACTTTTAACTACGAGCGACGTGCCTCATGGGCAGCTTCATGGACAGCTAACAAGACAAGTTTAGCCTGCAATAGCTCATGGTGGTCTACGCGAGCCAGAACCCTTTACATCCTGCAAGAAGTGGCCAAGAAGGACGGTAAAATAAGCTGCCACTACACCGTCTATGTTTTAATTACAGAGAAAAAAAATGTTTCTCTTTTTTTTACCTCAAAAATATCAAAAAATAAAAACCTGAACAGTAACAAATAATAAAAATGTTTTTGGTTAATTGTGAGGAGAGATAAAGACTGACAGGATTAACACATGAAATGTTGAGTCACTACTTTGTGGTTTTGGTGAAGCTTCACTGATTGCAGAAGTTGTCGTGGTGTTAGCTGCTTTAGTGTCGTCTTCAGTTGGTGTTGACTCAGTTGTTGCTGTTACATTAGAGAAACATTAGAGAAAAGGCAGTTTAAAGTCTATGACTTTATTTACAGAGAACAACTTGCACTCCAGCAGTTTTTATGCTTTCACTGACATCTCGAAAAATGAATAAATAAATAATTTATCGATCACTTTCTATTTTTAGCATAACAAAGAAAAATCAAAATTGTGACAAATATATCACAAAAATAAAATAGTTAAATGTGAGGAGAGATAAAGACAGGAAGAGAGATTCTAGATTAACACATGAAATGTTGAGTCACTACTTTGTGGTTTTGGTGAAGCTTCACTGATTGTAGAAGTTGTCGTGGTGTTCGCTGCTTTAGTGTCGTCTTCAGTTGGTGTTGACTCAGTTGTTGCTGTTATTGTGTCTTCACCTGAACACATTAACACAACTCAACAAACTAAAGAACTTACAATACGTGAAGAAGAGCACATGTCAGTTTCTTTAAAATGTTCTCACCTGTTTTCTCAACTGAGGGAGAATTTCTGAAAGAAAACTGCTGCAATTTGTTACCATCGGTCACTTCACACTTCAATCAGTTAAACCTCGATGTTTAAATGACATGAGAAGTCCGAAACGTCAGAGAGGCGTAGCAGCCAGACTGTGATGTCCTCAAGTCTGTGTTGTCTTTCTCCACATCTTGACCCTGAAGCAGCCACTTCACTGTGTGTACATTCTATATATGTCGACACAGAGCATCTTAACGTCACCTCATCATCGTCCTCGTGTTCAGTCACTGGAGAAGATGGAGACATTGTGAGAGAAAGAAGAGTAACTTCATCACTATAATCATGATTATTATAATGTTTCAGTTTATTGTTCTGACAAGACAGTTTGAAAACATCATGATGTGAATACTCACTGGTAACAACAGACAGATAAACCACAGTTAGACCTTGTTCTTGTCCTGATCTGAACTGTCTGCAGTCATAACGAGCAACATCTTCATCTGTGACATTCTTTATAACCAGAGAACATTTCTCTGAAACACTCAGTCTGTCTGATTTAGCTTTGACTTCTTCAACAATCTGCCCATCTCTAACCAGAACTACTGATGTTGATGGTCTTCTTGAATCAGTGAAGATCCACTCAGTAGAGTCACAGTTCTCTTGATCATCTATCACATTGTCACAAGGCAAAGTGACTTCATCTCCATCTCTGACATTGACGTCGAAATAAAGTTGTCCTGTTGCTGCTGCTGAGAAGATGAGAGAGAAATAAAAAGAATAAAGAGAAATAAAAACATGACTTTTAATGTGAGTGTGAAGATCATTTTAGATTCAACAACAGTTTACAAATGTGCCTCATCGTTGGTTTCTAAGAGTTCATTAAACTCACTATTCACCTCGATGGAAGACAAACACACTACTCGTCTGTCTTCTTTAAATGAAGGTTAGGTTATAAAATAACATTGATGATGTTAATAAATAAGCTTTTGTAATGTTTCTGTAGTCATATACACATTATATGTATTCTTACCTGTAAACTGAAGCACCAGAATCAGAAGTAAAGAGGTTTTAATCCATCTGAATTCAGACATGGTTCCTCTCCGTCTCTCGTCTCTCTGCTTCTTCTACTCGTCTCTGAACTTGTTTCGTCTTAAAGACGAATGCTGAATCTACTTCCTCTAATTAGTAAAGTGTCACTTCCTCATCCCTCTTTTCTCTCATTCGTCACTTGTTGCTTTCCACTGCTCCACACTTATCACAAGGAAAGAAGAACTAAAGTAAAGACACACAGTTCATGAAATTATACTCATTTAGTGTAATGCAAGCAATGTAATGCAGTGTACAGCATGTCACAAAACGATGACGTTTCACAAAATGGATCCCATGGATTGAGCAGGCCTGTTTCTCTTTGGGTTACAGAGTCTCCAGTCAGCCTACAATGTATCAACCAGCTCAGATTTTAACCACTTGAACCCAAAACGTGTCTCACTGCAACAAGGCAGCAATCAAACCCCGCAGGAGGACAACGGTCAATGGGGACAAGAGCGTGTAGTTTAATTAAAAGGCAGGAAATGGACATGCTGCTGGATTGTGGACGATGAGTATTGGAGCATGTTTTTGGTGAAACATTAAACCTGGATTTTAAATAAATATATAATATGGACCAAATCTTTGCTTTGTAAGGCATAGATAGTCCTCACTTTAGATGAGGTCACACAAAATACTTAAATAATGACGAGTAACTACCTGAATTAATCCAGAATTGCAGTATTAATACGCATTTATAAACAATATATTAACATAGTCCCTAACCATGAGTGCATATCTAAATTATTATATTTATAAATACATGAATAATGTACATCTAAAGTAATTCTTTATCATTTACTTACACTTTATAAATGATGTTATTAATCATCTAACTCCTTAATAATTGCTTGGTTTTTGTGTGCCTGTTTTTTTTTTAACTCACCCTGTCCTTTAAGATCACCTTGTTTTTTTGTTTCAACAGCCTCACCAACACTAAGTGTCTTGACCCAGTGGAGCACTTCCTGTGTTTTGTGACGAAGGACCTGAATGCTTCTTCCACCACCGCCAAATATAACGAGACTGATACACACATCAACTCTGACTAGAATGTGTTTGACTCTGCCGTGTGAACTGTTATGTGATATTCACAAAACACCTGTCAGTACAGCGACATAATGAATTTAAATGACCGTAGAGTAACTCAGCTCATTAGATCCCTGTGCCGAAGACCAATTATTCCTGGACGCAATTAATGTCGATGAAGACCTTCTACTACAGCTGACTTTATGCATCGTGCATCTTAAAGAGACGTGCATGATCCACTTCCTGTCATCAGTGGTGTCATTTCCTCATCATGACTTTCTTCCTTTTTTATATTCTTACTCTTATGTGCACCACTTGCCTCTTACTGACTCCATTATAGTGATTCAAAGATACTGGATTTCCACAGTGTTTACTCATTCAGCTGTTTAATAACTTTGCTTTTAATACACTGATGAAAGGAGACATACATGTTCAAATCATATCACAATAAAAGAAGAAACTTGGAAAATAAAGAAAAACATGATGAGAAAATCAGCAGAATTGCTCAAGTTTGATAAATAATTGCTCATGAATAAACTACAGGCAATACATGTTATTGAAACAACAAAAGCAACTTCCTTACAATAACCTAAGATTAGCACTTCCATCTCTGAGCATGAGAGCAAGTTCATCAAGCTAAATGTGTAATATAATATGCTCATTTATGTTTTAAGCAACCACCCATTCACATGCTGAGATACTACTTCCCCTTTTTACATTGAGACTCCTTCTGTAAAGGAAGCTATTTACGTTAATCCATCCAAAAACCATCAACAGAGAAAAGCAGACATGAGTTTGGTTTGTTTGGTTAGGTGACGGCAGCCTAGAGGTTGCTGGGATCAGCGGAGGAAGCTTTCACGGTCGCGTATGTCACCGTATCATCATCAGCATCATCATCATCATGTTTACTCCGACCCTGACAGGAAACAGCACAACGTAAATAACACAACAGGAAGAGGTGGAGGAACCCACCACAATGACGTACTACCAGTAGTGTATAGTAACGAAGTAGAAATACTTCGTTACTGTACTTAAGTCGTTTTTTTTTATAGCTAGCTAGTACTTTACTTTACTATTTATATTTCTGTTGACTTTTACTTTTACTTCACTACATTTTGCAAAGAAAACTGATACTTTGACTCCGATACATTTCCCCTGAAACCTTCGTTACTCGCTACAAAATAAAATCTATCTTTATAAAAAAAATGAATCATGAGACCAACGTCGGGGACTGTGGTGGAACACAGACTGCAAGCAAGCAGGTTTGGTGAATCAGTGGACCTAGCTTGCAAGTTAAATCTTTGGTTAATCACGTTAATGCACAATTGCAAACAAGCGCTCTCAAAGCCGCGGTTTTTTGATTCCCAGTGATGCCCAGGATGCTCGCTAGCGAGCGACTACATGAGTAGAATTCCACTCTACAATGACTGATTTCATGATGGAAGCAGAAATGGAAGCACCTGCTGCTCCCGCAACAAACGACGGTGGTGACGAAGACCAACACCGTGGCCATATTTGCGAGAAATGTTTTCTTATGTTGGAGTGAAAGATTCTTCGTACCGGATGAAGTGCCTCTTATGCTTACCCGAAGCTACTGCAATATTGGCATTCAAAAACTCCCCATCCAACCACAGGAAACACATTGGGGTAAATTAAGATGAATCCCATGAGCCGCAACGTTAATGTTTAGTTATCATAATTATCATAAACCTGTTCGGATATCTAGCAGTGTTTCAGAGTATATCTTTGGCGGGGGGGGGGGGGATGGGGACAGGTGTCTGATCTTCTAATGTAGCTATACATGGTGTATGTTAGGCTAACGTTCGCTAGCTATCGTAAATCAAATGAGACAATTAGTGTAGTAGACAGATCGCTAGCGAGTTAGTGAGCTGAGGAAGTGTTGACAGTTGTGAGATGTTGTTGATTTGAGTCATCTTAGCTATAATCATTGCAGCACTAGTTGGCTAACATTAGCTAACTTAATGTTAGCTAACGTTAGCTAACTTAACGTTAGCTAGCCACCACACCATAGGATTGACAGGATCCGCGAGAGTGCAGCATTACGTTTTGTAATACTTCAGTATTGATCATGTTTTGATATTTGAGTCATTTGGTGGATGATCAGATGGAGTTATGATGGTAGCAGTCGACCAATTGCAGATTCAGCTGAGCAAAACCTTTGCCTGTTGTGTT
This sequence comes from Pholis gunnellus, assembly GCF_910591455.1. Classification (NCBI taxonomy): domain Eukaryota; kingdom Metazoa; phylum Chordata; class Actinopteri; order Perciformes; family Pholidae; genus Pholis; species Pholis gunnellus. The sequence continues at coordinate 19,284,666 of NC_136546.1, read as the reverse complement.
CAAATCAGGCCCATAGTTCATAGTAGATGCAAAAGTATACTTATGTACAATATATGATGTTGAACATTGTTGCTCCTGGATGGATCACAGCCAACCCAATTATTTTCAACACAACTCCTTGTCCTTGGTCATGGTGGCCACAGCACTTAAAAGAATAAACTTCATAATTCTCAAAATTCTGACCCTTTGCTTTTTTATTAACAGCGTTTACTTGTACTTTTACTTTCAATACTTAATTACGTTTAATATCAGAAAACTACTTTTGATACTTACGTACAATAAATATCAGATACTTTAAGACTTTTACTCAAGTAGTATTTTAATAGGTGACTTTCACTTTTACTGGAGTCGTTTTCCAGTAAGGTATCTTTACTTTTACTCAAGTATGGCTTTTGGCTACTTTATACACCACTGCGTACTACGACATGCAAAGCAGCATCAATGATGTCACAGAGTAAAACACAACATAAAAAAGATCATAAAAGAATCATCATCATCACACTTTACAGCATATTGGAACACACAAAACAACACAGCGCACAATGTAACACAGTGCAACACAACGTGTGTATCATCAGTGTAACCAATCAGAGAGCTCACCTGGGCTTTACCGTTGGTCTTCTAGGTGAAGCTGACGGAGGCGTGGGAAACACCTTCTTCAGGATCAGCCTGCACAGAGAAGACACAGTCATGGCTGCTCATTAACATAAACACATCATAACAGTAAATAGAAGTTATTTTGGGGGGTGGTTGAATTTGTAACTTCCTGTTTTACCCCACGTTCTCTTCTGGTAAAATCCAGTTGCATCATCTAACTTCCCTTTTTTATCTTTAATGCACACTCTCACACTCTCAAGACTGTAAAGAGTGTCAGATTAAATTATATTTCAGAGGAAAAACACACATTTCCAATACATTCTCATTTCGTCGCACGCTGGCGTTTTGTCAGAACCATGGCGACACTTTGTAATGCACCGGGTAGCCCAGCGCAGTTAGCATCGTTAGGCGGCTCGCTGTTGACATGTTGAGAGCCGTTTGGAGGCAATCAAAATGCTCCCAATCTCGGATCCTGCACTTAAAATAACTGCGTGAACTAAGTAAAACGTAAACAACGTAACATAAGTACAGAAAACACGTCACAAACATCACTAACTAAACCTTGGGGAACAGACTGGAATCAAACACCGGTCTCCTTGTGAAAGTTAAAAGTCCTGTGTGTGTTTGACCATCCACCTCCCCTCCCTTTAACAGAATAAGAGAAGAGACTCCAGCAACATACGGCTGGCTAGTTAGCTCGGTAGCTTGTCCTTCGGAGCGGCGGGGACTGAGGCAGAGGGACCGCCGTTGGCCACCAGCCCGCTGTTTGGCTTATTTTCTGTAACTAGTGTAGCATGAAAGCATGGCGGCATTAGCAAGCTAGCGAACTAGCCAGCTGTCTGCTAGTTAGCTAGCTAGCTAGCTTGTTAATGCAATGCTTTAATGCTAGACTGGTTACAGAAAATGAGCCGAACAAAGTTGTCGCTCATCTGGCGATAGCGATGTGCTTTCCTACGCTTTGACAACAGTGTGTGGGTGGAGCATTAAGTTGTTGAATATTGCTCATTTACTTTGGCTCTCGGTGTTTCGTAACGTTACTAATCCACTGCTCGTTTTAGTCGTTTCTACAAAACCTCACGTCAGTGAGTCGGCGACTCGCTGTACGTTTTTTCAGCAAACTCCTGGAGCATTTTCTCTGAGCGTCTAATAATGATGCGGATGGGTTTACATTGCAGTTACTTAAAAGCCCGGTGCGTCTCATACAGACGCCGAGAGGCAGAAACAAAGCGTTGGTATTTGACGCTCTGTGTAGCGTTGTAGCATGTGATCTCACCGTGTCCTGGCTGGTCTCTGCAGCAGGGTTTAAGGTCAGCCCCTGGACAGAAAGCATTTTACACTTCAGTTAATTCACATGTTGCCAGGTTTCCAAAACAAACAAGACCTGTGCTGTTGTTGTTTTAGAGGCTGCAGTTCATGCTGTTTATGGCTAAATAAGAAAAGCATAAATTAGCTTTGGGCCCCTTTGTAGCTTTTCCTCACTGCTGCTGCAACCACTTTGTTTTAATACAACACAGGATGTACTGTTTATCTGTTCTAAGCTATAAAATCAAAATGTAGGGTGAAGAACATTTTTTTAAACTCACAACATTGCCGTCCGTCCGTGTTGTGTTCCCTGAAAAGACAAAAAAGGTGGTTGAAAAGTTACACAACGAAAATACAGTATTCTCAAGTTTCATCCATTCTCTCACCTTTAGTTCTCTTCCACTTGATGAGAGCCACAGTGATTATCAAGAGTGCTACTAAAACCACAGCCACGATGATGTACCACCAAACTGCAAAAGATAATACAAATGTTTTCGGCATATTGTCTGCAGCTTTCTGTTCTGTTGAAAGCAAAAACTTGAAAATTAAAACGTTTGGTGCAAAAACTGGATCCAATGAAAACACATCTGCAGAGATGTGGTTGAAAGTTCCACAAAAATACATAAAGACACATAAAATGCTGAGTCACTACTTGTAGAAGTTGTCGTGGTGTTAGCTGCTTTAGTGTCGTCGTCAGTTGGCGTTGACTCAGTTGTTGCTGTTATTGTGTCTTCACCTGAACACATTAACACAACTCAACAAACTAAAGAACTTACAATACGTGAAACAAAGTGATCATGAGTGACTTTAATGTTCTCACCTGTTTTCTCACCTGAGGGAGAATTTCTGAAAGAAAACTGCTGCACTTTGTCAAGTCTGGTCACTTCGGTCACTTCACACTTCAATGAATTAAACCTCGATGTGTAAATGAAATGAGAAGTCAGAAACGTCAGAGAGGTGGAGCAGTAAGACTGTGATGTCCTAAAGTCTCTGTTGTTTTTATCAACATCTTGACCCTGAAACAGCCACTTCACTGTGTGTAGACATATTCCTAAATATGCAGACACAGAGCATCTTAACGTCACCTCATCATCTTCCTCGTGTTCAGTCACTGGAGAAGATGGAGACATTGTGAGAGAAAGAAGAGTAACTTCATCACTATAATCATGATTATTATAATGTTTCAGTTTATTGTTCTGACAAGACAGTTTGAAAACATCATGATGTGAATACTCACTGGTAACAACATCAAGATACACTTCAGCTTCTGGACCTTGTTGTCGTCCTGATCTGAACTGTCTGCAGTCATAACGACCAACATCTACATCTTTGACATTCTTTATAACCAGAGAACATTTCTCTGAAACACTCAGTCTGTCTGATTTAGCTTTGGCTTTTTCAACAATCTGCCCATCTCTAACCAGAACTACTACTGGTGGTCTTCTTGAATTACTGAAGAACCACTCAGTAGAGTCACAGTTCTCTTGATCATCTATCTCATTGTTACAAGGCAAAGTGGCTTCATCTCCATCTCTGATAGTGACGGAGAGCGAACGTTGTCCTGTTGCTGCTGCTGAGAAGATGAGAGAGAAATAAAAAGAATAAAGAGAAATAAAAACATGACTTTTAATGTGAGTGTGAAGATCATTTTAGATTCAACAACAGTTTACAAATGTGCCTCATCGTTGGTTTCTAAGAGTTCATTAAACTCACTATTCACCTCGATGGAAAACAAACACACTACTCGTCTGTCTTCTTTAAATGAAGGTTAGGTTATAAAATAACATTAACGATGTTAATAAATAAGCTTTTGTAATGTTTCTGTAGTCATATACACATTATATGTATTCTTACCTGTAATCTGAAGCACCAGAATCAGAAGTAAAGAGGTTTTAATCCATCTGAATTCAGACATGGTTCCTCTCCGTCTCTTGTCTCTCTGCTTCTTCTACTCGTCTCTGAACTTGTTTCGTCTTAAAGAAGAATGTTGAATCTACTTCCTCTGATTAGTAAAGTGTCACTTCCTCCTCCCTCTATTTTATCTTTTCTCAAAGTCAAAGTTGCAACAATTTTAGACCTGTAATTTCCCTTCTGCAGAAAGACAGATGCCACTTCTCGTTTATATTTTTAGAGCGATGTCTCAAATTCACGTCTTAAAAAGTGTGATTTAACGTTGACTCAACTAACTTAACTTCAAATCAAATATAAAGTTACTGTGTCTGTCAGACAGAAATCCCATTAACGGATCCACAATGTGTCAGTTTCAACCAAATCTATTCTGTTTGTGTTGAACTATAAACATGATGTACTCTCAGCTGGTCCGTCGTGTCAACATTTATATTTGTGCTATATTTTGGTTATTGACCAAATACCTGCAAAACCAATTCAGACGTACTTTGTGTTTAGTGCTAATTAGCAAGTGTGAGCATGCTAACACACAAAACTAAGATGGTGAACATGGTAACTATCTGCTTAACTTTAGTATTTTGGCACTATCAAGGTTTCACTATCACGGTTTCATTTATTGTCTTTGGACAACACAGGGTTGCACAACAAAATGCAGTTGTGTAGTCATATTTTGCATTTTTTCAGTCTTCTACAGTTTGTTTCTTTCTTCTGCTTTCTGTCGTCAGTGACAGACAGCAGCAGGGTGAAGAAGCTGTGGCTGGGTGGGTTTTGTCTTTATCCTTTGGGCTCTGCGCAGGCACCTCTTGTCACCAATATCACTGATGCTCAGTAGACCAATATTGTTCTGGGCGGTTTTAATCACCTGCTGTAGAGCCCTTCTGTCCTGACCCGAGCACATCCCATGTCAGTTTGTAATGTTTGCAGTCAGGAAGCTTTTTATTGCTTCTCTGTAAAAGTTAACAAGAACGTAGCACGGGAATATAGCTTTCTTAAGTGAAGTAAACAGAAGGGGGCTCATGTTAGCATGCTGATGTTAGCATTGAGGCCCAGCTCAGATCAACAGTATGCGTATACGTACCGCCTTACGTTGGAGTTATGCAAAGATACACGTAACAACTTACCGTAGAGTGAATGAACAACAACCGTCCTTTGCACACATTCTAAATAATAAGCATAAAACGTTACAAGCGTAAAGTCAACACATTTGGTTTCACACAGGACATGGACAGTGGCCTCCTGGGTGAAAGTCCTGTGCTTGTTTGACCCTTGACTTTCTCGCTTGTTATACTCGTTATTGTACCACGTAAGCGTTACTATACCACATAACTCGCAACAGTGGTTGCTCAATATACTACACTTGCTCTGACCGAATGCAAAAACATCGCCATTCAACGTTTGATGTCAAAAACTATGTTCAAACGTTCAAGTTCATTATTATTAATTATCTAAAAATTCAAGTCGAGTCAAAGAATGTGGGGGATTTGTCAAATCCAGACACTTGAAAGATATACTACTGAATAATAATTCAGATCATTTTTAAAGTAAATATTTCAGAGCTATAAATTCAGTGACAATTCAATATTAAGTGGTGTTTAAATTTCACAAATATTCTCATAAGGTTAAAATCATTATAGTCATCATTTGCTTCCATAGCAGTGGCTGAAGTATCAGATGAACGCCTGCATTCTAGTATCTTTCCAAACTACACGCAGCGAAATGAAAATGTAGTGTCAGGAACGTTGGGTTTATTTAGTGAATTTTCTATATTTTTCTCACCATTAACTTCAATAATGTTCCTCTGGATGGAACGTTTGATAACTATATCTTGTTTTCTGTCATTAAAAAGACAAAAAGTGAGACGTTCCCTTCCTTGTAATAAACACAGAAGCAGCATTTAACAGGGGTAGCCAATATTTTAATATCATTTTTAATTTAGATATGAAAGAAATTCTTCATAAAACACTTTTTTCTCCCACCCACATTGTGGCCATGGAGGCGTGTTGTTATATGTAATCATTTGAAAACACTGTGATAAAACGGGCAGTTTTTGTTCAGTAATACAATTTTCCATTAACATGACGTCACAGAGGTCAAGAAACGAGATCCAGCAGGTGTCTGCTTCCACAGAAACCATGCAAATAAAAACCTGGTACATAATCACAAGATCGACTGTGACAAATTCACCGCATACTGCATCCTTGGTAAACAATATTTGTGCTTTGAAGTATCTTAAAGAAATGAAACGGTAAAGAAGAGGTATGCGTACTGAAGTGTGTGAAAACAAAGCCCCCTTTAAAAGACATAAGACAAACGTGAGAGTACGTCCACATGAAGCCGTTAAAAGCAGTTTACAATATGAAAACAGCTGAATCTCCTCTTCTCCTTCGTTCTCTAAACTGCCATCACAGCGAACAGCCGGTAGAGCTGAGAATATGTAAGTCAAAGTCCTCATTTTATGATTATTATATTGTGGATTTCTCATTATGTCATATTGTTTAAAAAAGGTCAGAAAAGTGTCGCCGCTCACAACGGATCCTTTCGTGACACGGAAATGTCTCGTTCTGTCCCGACGAATAGAAGAAAGAACCCAAACGGATTTAGACGTCTTCATTTCAGAAGCTGGAAGCAGCAAATGACTCAAAACTATTTCGGTCTAAAATAGTTGCAGATAATTCTTCAGGCATTCCACTGATTCTGGTCGTTTTTGGGGGAATCGCCCATTTGGACATTTAAAAGTACTGATCAGAGAGGAAGCTAGAAACAGAAGACACGCTCATCAGCAGCGACTCGGACGGCTTATTCTAAGAATCAAGTGCAGGTTTCTCTTCCGCGCCCACGAAGGAAAAGCTTTGTTTTTTTAATGCGGTATGTATTAAACTCAGCCGGCTTCATGTGGACGTACTCTACATCAGTGCAATAAAGATCAAAGAACTGAAATAGCACTCTGTTTGGATGCTGGTTGCGTGAGACTCTTCTCTTTGTCGTCTTCAGCAGCCTCACAGTCCCTGGTCGGACTCTCGGCTTCTCGGGGAAGGAAAAGAGCAGATGGTAAACATCTGGCGCTTTGATTCGTCCGCTGTCTGAGCCCCTTTGACGGGTAACCAGCCGGCGCCGTGGACGTCCTCTCCTGTGGTCAGAGCCGGCTGATCAAGCTTCGGAGCATCACAACCACGTTTCCTGCCTTTCAGTGCAAATCGGTGAGAAAAGTCTTTCTCGCGTCCACCGAGCGTCGCGCTAAAAAAAGAGCGGCAACAAGTGCCTCAGTTGGCCATTTTTTTTTTTGTTCTTTTTTTTTTTTTTTTTGTGGAAAAACCTCAGTAACAAAACTAGAATCTCTGTTAAAACAAGGAAAAATATACACAAATATATGTTTACAATATATTTTGTACATTAACATGAGCTCTTTAAAAAACACACACACACACACACACACACGGCTGCTTTTTCAAAAGTGTTCACACACAAAGTGGCGTCGTCTCTTTTGTCCCCGAACGTCCTCAAGCGCAGGCAGCATGTTTGATTCACGGTTAATTGTACTACAGTTCATAAAAACTCCCGACATTGTATTGCAGTGTGTTAAAAGGCCAAACTTTACCGTAACGCCTATTTTTCCAATTGTTGTCGTGCAGCGCGGGTCCGGTTGTCAGCTGCGGTCACGACTCCTGTTGGACCTTCAGCAGCGACTTCAGATGGACGCTCATCTGCTCTCGGCTCCGGTCGCTCTGCTGAGGCTCGTCCTCGCCGACCCAGTGGCTCGGCGGTTTAGGCAAGACGCTCGGTGACGGCGGCTCGCTGAACTTGGCTCCGGCGTAGACCTTCTCGCCATCTTTGAGGTATTCGGCCGCAGCTTCGGCGGGCGGCGCGTCCGCGGCCTTGACGTTGTCGGAGGCGCGGAGGGGGGTTTTCGGCTCATGGTGGAGGGGGAGGGGCTTGTTCGGGCCGCTCTTGTCTTTCTTCTTCGCGGAGAGAGCCGCTCCGGGGCTTTGGCCCTGCTTGGGCTTGTGGCTCCGCGTGATCATGCTCTGGGTGATTTGGTCGTGTCGGGGAACGTTGCGAGCAGGTTGGCCGCCCGGCTGCGTGGCTCCTCGCTCCGATCTGCCGCCTTTGGATTTCAGCAGCTAAGAAAACCGAAACAAACTCTCATTAATCCTCACTTGTTGGTCGACCTCAAGTTAAGAACTTTGCATCAAAGACATGCAAACAATTTGTAAACACCTAAACTGTGTAGGAGCTATATAGTTTAGCAGCTTGTTTTTAGGATTATCAGTGAAAGGAGGAGAGAGGACGCTTGCTGTCTGGAAGCTTCAACCTCAGACCTTCACCACACGATCACACCAGATATCCTCCACATTAACCCCCTGTATTCTCCCTTTCACCACACGGGATTATATTAAGAAAAACCTAATTATTACTGAATTATGAATTTAAAAGTCGATTAAATGACTCAGAAAATGTAATTATAAAAGCCTTAACTGAGCCCAACACAAAGTGATAAAATGGAAACATTGGAACAGATGTCTGTATGCTTTTTAATTGCAATGATTACACCGGTGTCTTGGTGTCCTCGTATTGTATTGCATTTTATATATTCTTGTTGTATTTGTGTTTGTTGCTATATGGACTCATGAGTCTGAAATAAAAGTTCAATAATAACTACCACACATGTATCATAGAGGGAAAGTCAGAACACAACTGTTAAATCAACACTTTTAAGTAAAAAAACAAAGACCAAAAAAAATGGATTTCTACATCATAGAACATATTTTTGAGTGTTATGAACCCGGCACTGTTCACATGACTTTCCTCTCCCTTTTGCATTTGACAGACAAGCCTGCAGCCTGCTGCCTGTAGCCTGCAGCCTGCAGCCCGCAGCCCGGGGCTTCAATACCCGCGTAGCTGCCAGCAGAAAGAGGAAGAGGCTCGTTCACCACACTTTCGATTCTTGCACAAGGATTAGTAACTGCGTCATGTCCAACTGCCTCTGCTATAGAGGAGCCTATCACGATTAAAGCCACTTTATTACTGGACATCAACATTTGAATTTTTTTGGTAGAGTTATGCGGCTTAATAAGCACATAACTTGTAAAAAGAAGATGATTCTAGGAATGTAAATAGGATTACAACTGGCTTCAACACGTGATTATTTGTAGGACAGTAGAGTAATCATTTGGTCTACAACACTTCGGGAAATAGTTAAAGAAGTAGTGGAGGTTTAATTTGACAGAGACCAAGTTCCGGTCTTCTAATGTCTTGTTGTTGTTTTACTAGTTCCAAACTCACATATTTAATGTAGCATCATAACAGCCTAATGTTACACAAACCAGATTAACCAAACCAAAATAATTCACTTTTGTTTTCCACGTTTGCTTAAATATGACTTACACCTAAAACCGATGCAGGTGTAAACAATATTTTTGGGATTATATACCTCACAAGACAAAAACAAAAACCTAAACTGTAGTAAAGGCAACAACAACAACAACAACAACAACAACAACAACACAAGAGGAAGTGAACGTTACCTCTTTTTTAGCTCCCTGTTTGAGATTAAGGAGGCTGAGCTCGGTACCGGACTGAGCTGCGGGCTTGTTAGCAGACAGAGCTGCCAGAGTGTTGTTGTTGTTGTGGTCGGACAGCCGGATGTGCAGCTTCCGGCCTCCTCTCTTCTTCTTCGTCGTCTTGTTGCACGCGTTCACCCCATCGCCGCTGTGAGAGATCATCGATATCGGGTTGTTGTTTTCGACGTTAGCTTCATCGCCGTGAGCCCGAGATCCGGCCAACATTTCTTCGCGCTGGCGAAAACATAAAACGCTATAAACATAAACACGCTGTGAAAGCTATCGGTTAGCTTTATTAGCTTAGCTGCGCTGCTTCTTCTTCGCGGGCGGATTTAAACACGTTCTTACTTAAAGAATACTAATGTTATACTGTGGTCTTAGAAGTTCCTGATGGTCAATTTATGGAATATTAAATTATTTCAAATATTTGTGTCTTGCTAAAAACTATGGACGTTCTTTAATCTCGAGATGGCGTCGGTGTCAACGAGTTTTTAAGCGGAAGTAGCTTGTTAGCACAGACGTTAAACTAGCGTGATCATAACATACAACGTCCGGTGATGTTTCTTTCAGAATAAAACGTTCTATTGCCAAATACAGACAAGATAAGATAAAATAAGATATTCCTTTATTAGTAGTATGTACACATACACAGTATAGTGCAAACAAGAGACATAGTAAAAACAAGATCAAAACAAGTATTATAAATAAGTAATAAACAGTAAAGAATATTAACTAAGTAAAAAAGTAAAACTCCACAATAACTTAAATGTAACTAAAAATATTATGTAGACAGATATATTTTTTTTATTGCACGGTGTATTTATACAACGCAGACTTTTAGTGTTGTGTTTTTAGTGTTAGATGATTGTGGGATATGTAGCTACTTGAGATTCAAGAAAATATGTTTAAACACAGGACATTGTTTAATCATAGTGTCTGTGCGATAGATATTAAAACATGAATAAATGCATTTATCGGTCCTGTTTTAGAGCAATAAACTTGCCATCAAGTACAACTTTTCAAAGATCCACTGCGTGTTTTACATTTGTAAATGTAAAAAATACCTTGCCACAAGTAAAAGTATAAAAAGTTAAGTATGACCAGCATACCAGGGAATACCGTTTTTTTTACACAGTCAAATGTATATGTATTAACTGTAATATTGGAGAATAAATATTGGAATCAGCAAATAAAATACTTACTTTTTAAGTTTTGAATTGTGGAAAACTTCTTTCAGGTTGCTAAATCTCACACAGAATATCCGCCCTCAGTGGCAACGGTTTGTCAGTGTTATTTCATAATATACTATAAAATAGATAATTTAATACTAATAGGTGCACAAGCAACATCTCAATGCTGTTGTACTGGGATGTAATTGGATCTGTGACAATGTATCATGTTTCATTTGCTGATTAAATATGTTTTATGTAAATCTGAATTTGCTAAATTGTCAGATTAATGCAATGGAGTAAAAGGTATAACAGTGTCGTGGATGCATAAAGTACAAGTACTTTGAATTTGTGATCAACTGCTATACTTTCCATCACTGGTTACTGCAGTATTTTCACACAGTAAATTGTCACTTTGTATACCTTTATTTTGAAGACAAGCTCCCTACTTCCGATAGTATTCTATTTACGTAAACGAGTCTCCACTTCCGGGGATCTGTTTCCGGTAAGGGGCGTTTCTGAATTCATCCTGTCAGTGACGTCTTACCTTTTTATTTATCAAACGAAAACACAAAACATTTGTTGGTTCCAGCTTCTTCCTTGAAGAGAATTGCTGCTTTTCTTTGTTAAAATTGTTAGTTTTGGATTGTTGGTTGAACAAAACAAGCAATTTGAAGACTTTCAGTCTCTGGGAAATTAGCACTTTAGACTATTTTAATTGGTTACTAATGAAATAAAAGAATCCACAGCTGAATCAATAATGAAAATATCTTTTTTCCATGTGTATGACATTTTCTATTTTACTAAACCTAACATTGCCTTATTATGACTTGTGGATATTGTTGCTTATTTGTAATAACATGAACAAAGACACTGAACACAGGTTTGGTATCACATACTTTTACTGTAGAAAATGTGATGCACTGTTGAAACTCACCTTCATAACATTCAGGAAAAAGCACGTCTCTGTGCGTACGGCTACGTCTACACCTCATCGCTCGTTTAGAAGCAGGAAGAACCCGTTTGACAAACACTGACAGTACATTGGTGGGCCGGTACGTTTCGCACAGTACATCTTGTAAGTGCACAAAAGTCTGATAAACTATATTAATCATGAGTGACACTGGCGCTTTTATCCACAATCATTTGGCAAAGAGAACCAAGAAACTTAAAGGCAGATTTGAAACTCACATGGGAGGACATGTCAAAGGATTGTATCAGTACAAAAAATAGATTTATAAACAATATACAAATACAACAGAACATCTAAATATCCATCCCTGTGATCGCGGTACATATCACGTGTCACCATGGCCGTAGAAGGCAAATCAAAGAGACACGGAGGGTCCTGGAGGTGTTGGAGGCGGCTCAGGGCTCAGGGCTCAGGGCTGGGCCTCCGCTTCAGCAGGCTCGTCGTAGATGTAGCTGCCCACGCCTCCAGTGTTCACACCTGAGAGAGGACCAGAGAGCAGACATAAAGGGTCACTTCACCCAAATATCGACCGTCTTTCATTTCAGGAGAGTTTTTGCTGTTAATGAATAATAATAATCACAAGATAACATACAGCTAACTAACTTTTTAGCCACATTTTAGAGTGTCTATTTGCACCCAGGTGATAACAGCTACACGGCAGCTATTCGGCTATTTTGGTTAAATTTAGGAAAAATATACAAAGGCTACATATAGACGTGAGTATCTAATCTGCACCTGGTTTCGGTGCAGATGGTGTTTTTGGTTTCTGACTCCTGGGTGCTCATAGCATCTGCCTTGTGCCTGTGTGTCTGTGTTTGCGAGCCGAAGCCAACTAAAGCCCACGAGTGACGTCTTATGATGTGGAAACAATGAAACGCTGATGTTCAGACGTTGTCCTCGTCCGTGTTTGGCCGCTGAGAGAGAGACGGAGCCTGGCAGCGTGTGTCCCGGGCCAACAAGGACATTAAAGTGAGTGCACAGATTACGCAATCCGCTTATATTCATTCTTGAGCCACGGTTTTATGGAGTGAAAAGCGGCAAATTAAAAGTCTTAATGGAAACAAAAAGTGAACCAGGGTCGACTATGGAATCAACTAAAGTGGAGCACTAATGTCATTATGATAGTTTCCTCCTCTCCTTCATGTTACTGAGCTTCATTCTGACACTTTTAAGGCCCCAAAAAAATAACATTTCTTTTTACAATCAACACTTGAAATGATGAAGGAAGGCACTTGCAAATGACAAGTTAGTACAAGATGTGAAACACACTTTGCTGTTTCATTTTCACCTCTTCACTTTCTTTATTTCACTATTTTTATTTTTACAAAATGTACCAAAACACTGGCAACAGGAAGATCTTATTATAATGAGAATAAATATGAATTTAAATCAGACCCTCTGAACTCAGAATAGATCTGGTTTGAATTGACATCAAACACTGTTACTGAGCTTATTGAGGAGATATTTAGCTCATTTATTTGGCTCGACTGCCTCTGATAGATGCTCGTAGATCTAAAATGGCCTTCTGCAGACTGTTGTTTGGGGACATGGAGGTATTTTTTGGACGGTCTCTCTCAGCCCCCCCCCCCCCCAGCCGCTCTCAACGTGTTTCTGACTTCATACCTTTGGGCCCAAACAGCACAGCGTAGCACGGCTTGTGGCAGTAGGGCTGTCCGTCGTGCTGCAAACGGGAAACAAAAAGGAAAATCCCTCTTTAAATTCCTCACTCTGTACTAAAAACATCCTAAATATTAAAGAACGTCGTGCTTGTGTCTCTCTCACCTCTGCGTGGCTGCCGGCAGACAGAGTCTTACTGCATCTCTCGCAGCGCAGACACGGCCGGTGCCAGTTCTTCCCCAGAGACGACACCTTCTCAGCTGCACACACACACACACACACACACACACACACACACACACACACACCATGGAGATTGTCACCATAGAAACCGGCCACTTTAGTCAGTTAAGACACATTCCAGCACCGTGAGATACAAAGACACCAATCTGCTTACCGAAATACACCGTCTTGTTGCACCTGGGGCAGATGTTGGGTCCTCCGGAGAACGAGGAGAAGCTTGCAGCTGATAAAGACACATAGAATAATGTAATGTATTATTCCTTTTTACCAACACGTTGAATGGAGCATCTGTAGCTACATCAGCACGATGCAGGTTTCTTTTTCTCAGCTTTCACTCACAGTTGGTATATTTTGTTTTTATTCTCTAAAATCTGCTACAGAGACTTGAACCAAACATCTTAATCCCCCCAGAGAGCCTTCTCTAGCACACTCTCCCAAACGTTGGCAGTGTTTCTATTTCTGCTGCACATATCTCTCACCCTTCACCGGCCCCCGTGGTGGGGGGGCTTTTTTCTGCTCCTCTGGCTTGCCGTCTGTTTCCATAGAAATGGCAGCAGGGGCTTCGTTGACGGGGGCCTCGTACACGTAGGAGCCGGCTCCGCCGATGTTCACGCCTGCGGGCGGGCGCAGGCAAAGAAAAGGGTTGCGTTCACAAAATGACCAACACAGAGGTGCTGCAAATGTTGTCTTTTTTGTAAACTGAAAAGAAGAAGAAGAAGAAGCTGCACCTTTTGGCCCGAAGAGGGCGGCGTAGCAGGGCTTGTGGCAGTAAGGCGTCCCGTCGTGCTGCAAAGCACAAGAGGAGAGAAAGTAAGGAGACACGCCCGCCTCCAGTTTCTCACCGTTCTGACCCAGAGTGGAGAAGTTTAGCTTGTCAACTTTTTTTTGTTTTTAGTCTGTTTGGATTCACGTAATGCCAAATAATAAATGAACCGGGACTTATTCACAGATGTTTACGAGACATGTCTGCTCTGTTATTTTCTCTGTTCGACAGGAATTCATAACGCACGACAGAACTAAATATGAGTCTGTTCACTCTCATTTCATTTCTTTGTTCTCTGTGGAAGCCTGTTCCCCGGGAGGTGACGCACCATGCTCCTTTTGATAACTATGTGTTGTTTAAAGCAAATAGAGACTACTGTGTCTTTTCCTCAGCTTGACTCTCCGTGTTTCACCCTTTTCAGACATAACATGTGTTGCTGTTATTGCTGGCTTTATCTGAACGTGTCTGCAGTGGCACCTGCAGGATTCTATTCCATAGCAAACACAAGAACCGGCCGCCCGCTTTAAATACAAACAGTGTGTAAGGGTTAAGGCTACAGCGCCGTATAGGTTCCTACCTCGGGGTCTGAAAAGTGAAGCCAAAGCTTCATGTGTTAAAGCTGCATTCTATCTAATGTCCACCGGGGGGCGACTCCTCTGGTTGTATAGAAGTCTATGAGAAAATGACTCTACTTCTCTCTTGATTTATTACCTCAGTAAACATTGTAAACATGAGTTTATGGTCTCAATCTCTAGTTTCAAGTCTTCTTCAATACAGCATGATGTTCATTTAGTAAATGATGGTCCATTTAGAGTCACACAGACCATAAAGCAGGGGATGCTTTAGGGCGGGGCTACACAGTGATTGACAGGTCGCTACAGCGGTGTTGTCCGGTCTGGGAGTTGTCTGTGTTTTGCTCTCACAACTTTAACCCTTTCAGAGGGTTTTCTGGTCACAGAAAATGGTTTGGTTGTATTAAAAAACTCTAGGCTTCAAAACGTCAATTCACAAACCAAGGCGTGACAGCGGTGACTACTTCTACTTCTTACAAACACTACTTCCTCATTAAAAGCTTATTTTAGGACCAAGAAAGCCACAGAAACTATCACAGTTGTAAATAACAGGCTGCTAAGTTATTAAGCTCGGCGCTTGTGTCGGTGCTGAACTGAGCGTCACACCTCGGACCACAAACGGACCGAAGGTATTCCTGAACAGTCAGAATCAGAGCTGATTTCAAATGACGATACTTTTCATGTGGACAAACATGCACCAAAGAAAGAAATGCTCCAAAGATGAAGAACCTGTTGGTGTGGCAGACACTTTTGCTTCTGACCACAGAGAACAACCTCAACAGGAACCACTTCCCGCGTGGTTAGAAAGTTACTCGAGCGACTGTTGAAGTTTGACCGCAAGGAAACCTCAAACTTCCTGCTGATGTTATCTTCTCTTCATTCAAACCAGTTCTCCATCTGCTGTGGGTTTTAGTGTACACTCATAACAAGTGTGTCTGAAACCGCTGCAGCCTGTGACTGCAAAACAGTTTTACTGTGAAGAAGAATAATCACAAGACTCATGCAGACGGTTGTAAACTATGAATCACTGCTTCTACACCTCTCTGTCTGTCCTGATCAGTCAAACGCTGAGAGTTACATTATAAAGTGAATTAAAACACTAAAACCGTCAACGGAAGAGAAATGTTTGATTTCTCTGAGGTCAAAATGTCCATCTTGTGCCACTAAATATGAATGATAACACATACATGTGGGAGTAGAACTCCTCTTACCTCAGCGTGGCCTCCGGCGTTCAACGTCTTGTTGCAGCGCTCACATTTCAGACAGAACTTGTGCCAGTCTTTCCCCAAAGACGACACCTTCTCCGCTGCAGAAGAAGAAGAAGAAGACACACAAATGAGGGCTTTATATCAACCTGTGTGGTAAAACTACTGAGTTACGCGGTCCTGTGTGTGGTGTTTATGGGACATGGAGTCCTTCAAAACCAGAACAAAGATCCAGCTATGATGAAAGGACCAGACTACTCCAGTCCTGGGAAACCAGATGATAATAAGACGGAGGAGAGAATACATTCACCCAAGACAAAAAAAAAGGAAGATCCAATCATCCAAGTCACATCCTGAGGGCTCAGAGAGGCATAAACAGAAATGTTCCAGAAAACACAATCAAATCAGAGTGAAGATTATGAACATCTTGCCCAAAAATATCAAACAGAAAAGGGGAAAACGGTCTTTCCTGTTATGTTTGATGAGATTCAGGTTACAAATATCAAAGCACATGTAGAGGTTTGAGGGGAATCATACAATGCTCGATTTGTGACTTTTTCTTTACACACAAATACGCCTTCGATTCAGAAACATAACAGTAACATCTCCAGAGGAACCGACATGCACTGCTGTTCACAACGTGTACAGTCCAACAGCTAATCCTCAGTCTGGATACGAGGCGTAACCAGAGACGTGTCTCCCTCCCTCCTTTAGTTCTTTACTTTTCCCCCTTTTTACATCATTTTGTTGTAAAAATGATCACAAAACATCTTGATTGATTCTGACAACTTTGAATCTCAAAATCCCAGAAATAGACCAAGTTTCTGGCTTGAAAAAAACTATAAAATGCACATCTATTAATTTTTTTTTTCTTTAAAAAGCAACCATGAAAGGTCCTTGAGCATACAGTGGACAGACACACACACACTCACAAGAACCAACTCATGAGCTCCACAGTTTACGCCTGCAGAGATAAAAGTATAATCTGAATTATAGCGGAGCGGTTTGTTCCATGAGACCACAGTCGAAGTGATAAAGACACTTGACAGGCTGTTGAGTTCACATCAACCTAAAGCACATTCTCTCCTCTGCGTTTAGAGAGCGACGCCGAGAGATTCACATCTTGTTGTCTGGGTCACAGTAACTAAGATATAACTATCACAGCTCCTGTACATTCCTTCATCATATCACTGACCATGACCATCACAGGACCATGAAACCTCCCCAGTTTATTACTGACATTAAGACAATTGTTCAGTTTTCTGAAATGTTTTGTTTTGTTGTTCAATTTTAAATGAATTCCAAGAACAGAAATGTAAACATTGGATAAAGTCAGGTTCAAAATTCTTGTTTCATTTGTATTGACATGTTGGAGTCAGAGGTTTTTACAGACGGAGATCTCTTTGTGTCACTCCATGAATCAGAAAACACTCTCAACAGTCATAATCTATCTCTCCATGTTTTTATTCATGTCGTATAAATGAGTCTGTGAATGCTGTGAACAAACCCCTCTGTGTTAACCTTCAGAGCACAGAGAGCAGATTAAAGTTGATCATTTTTGGAAATGATCACACGAAGTCGCTTCACTGATAACAAACCAGTTCTAGACCAATTCTGCATGAAGAGTACTTTTATCGTTGGATGCTTTGATGCCGATACTTAGGTAAGACTTTGAATGCATGAGTTTGATGCTGATACGTTTGGACTTTTAGAAAGGACAGCAGGACGGATGGAGGGAGGTAGAGAGAGAGAGAGAGAGAGAGAGAGAGAGAGAGACTCCCAGAATATCCCAGCAGAGACCCCGAGGTCCTGATAGAGCGAGACACTTCCTGTTCAGACTCA
Organism: Pholis gunnellus; assembly: GCF_910591455.1. Taxonomy (NCBI): domain Eukaryota; kingdom Metazoa; phylum Chordata; class Actinopteri; order Perciformes; family Pholidae; genus Pholis; species Pholis gunnellus. The sequence continues at coordinate 19,266,917 of NC_136546.1, read as the reverse complement.
CTGGCCAGCCTGTCACTGATATGTGACAGTAAGTCACATCGACACACAGCGAGCACATTGCATCGATGGTGGAGGACGTGTGTGTGTGTGTGTGTGTGTGTGTGTGTGTGTGTGTGTGTAGCCGTTGCGAGGCAACAGAAACACTCCAATCTCATATTATTAAGATTAAAGTTGCTTAATTGAGTTTTAATTTATCTCATTTTTTTCCTTTTCCGGCCCCGTTTCGCTTGTTTTCTTGTCATTTATCTTTTGTTTTTGTTTTTTCTATATCAATTTGTTGCATTTTTGTTGTATTTTACACAAAAACATGATTGATCCTGACACCTTTGAAGCTCAAAATCCATAAATAGACCAAATGTCAGAGCTTAAAAATGTATAAAATGCATCTCCACCACAACATATTCCCTGTGCAGCAACACAACAACGACTCTCACTGCCGGAGGAAACATATTTCTGCGAGTAGGAAAGAGAACAGCGCGTCTGGTTGAAGCTGCAGGGCGTGGTTTTCACTTCTCCAGAGACATGAAGAGGAAAGAACAAAAAGAAAATCGATCCATGTGACGCACGAGCGATCGATCAATTATTTACAACGCCATGTGGTGCGTAGCTTCAACATGAGCAGAAGCTGATATATGGGCTCTAAAGTCACTCCTGAGTGAGATGATATTACTGTCTGGGGACCAAAAAGGTGATTTAAAAGGTGGACTTACACGTAAAGATGGTAATATGTCACAAGCTGATCAGATAACACCGTTTAGATCTGATGGCCATAAACAAACAGGACGGTTAATGTCTCTTATTATAACCAATTATAGCCCAGTCTGCACTGTGTCCCAGCAGAGCGGCCAGTTTGAGTCTGGGACTCACCAGCTGAGGCATTTTTGAGAGGAACTGTCAAAATTGGTTTCACATCAAAACTGGTTAAAAGCTAAATAAACCCGAGGCAGCGCAGACTGCAGATAATTACAATAAGAGGGTCACTGGATCAGGATGATTGGTCCCTGCTGGGAATTCATTGTATCACTGTTAGTGGAGTAAAAGTATCAATACCACCGTGTAAAAATACTCTTTGACAAGTAAAAGTACTGCATTCAAAATCCAAGTATTAATAATGTATATTATTGGATTATAATTATTGATGCATTCATGTGCTCATCATTTTGATGTTACAGCTGGTGGGACTTTACTGCTGGGTAGCGTAACTTATAATAACACATCATAAGTAATAAGTTGATTAATTAATAATAATAAATAACTGTGAAACAAACGTAGCGGAGCAAAAAGTACAGCAGCCCAAAAATCAAGTGGACTAGAAAATATCTTAAAATGGAAATCAGTACAATTACCTCAACATTATACTTAAGTACACTTGAGTAAATACTTGTATCGGAGGGTAAAGGCGTGCCGGGTTATGGTTTTACTGTAGACTTCCTGCAGGAATCCTAAAACCTATAAGTGAGTCAACATTTTACACGTTGTGCTTCCTCGTCACAAAGTCAAAGTGTTTTTGGTTAGATGTCTGGAATAAGATCTGTCGTTCACGCGACCTTAAGATATTTTAACGTCCACGATTCAAAGCAACGTTTACAGCCTGACGTCAGCGTTTTACTTCAGCTGATGGCATTCATGCTTCAAGAAGCATAAAAGTTTATTTGTGACGATTATCTCGCTGAACTAAACGTTTAAGTTCAATAAATACAAATCTATTTACTATGACGTAATGTCTAAACAGTCGCTACGTAGTAAATACACACACGAGCTTTTATCCAAATCGCACCACTGCCACACGATGATAACATTAACATTTGAGACACTGAGATCTGAAATACATTTATGTAATATTAGAAATCGATTGCGCTAATGGGAGGAACATGACTTTAACTTTTCACGCTTCAGTGTGTAACATAGGTGTGTTTCCACCATATTAATGTGCTCCACACCACAAAGCCCCACCTGTGATGGAAGAGTCTGCACATATTGCTTCTACATGTTGATTTATAAGATATGCATTAAGTCACAGGAGATATTCATTTAATACAATATTCATTGATACTTCTTTAAAAATTCTTAGACGTGATTATGTTATATTTATAAAATAATACAATCAAATATATATTTTGTTGTCAGTGGGTGCAGGTCGCCTCGGATCATCTGTAGCTGCATGGTTTACAATAAATCTCCCTAAAACCAAATGTTATGCATGAAATAAATACGCAGATTTAAAGAACGGAGGAAGGTAACACTCCCACCAGCAGGCAGAGCCTTCGCCTCTCGGCACAACCTCGACGTCGAGCAGTGACACAGAAAACATGCACTCACCGAAATACACCGTCTTGTCGCATTTTGGACATTTTGACGCCATGTTCCGTGTGAACAAAGAGAACGAGTCGTTTTCTGTCGGTGCACCGGCGCCCTGTCTGTCTCTGTCTCTGTCTCTGTCTCTGTCTGTGTCCCTGTCTGTCTCCTCAGAGGGTGGTTATGGTGGTGGTGATGGCAGAGTACCGACGCTCACATCCTCCCTTTGGCTCGTCCGCCTCATTTGCATAAACCCCGCCCACAGGATGACATCATGCCTTTCTCACGTAAAGTAGATATAAATTATCTGCATTTATTTTGGCATTGCTCTATTGAAGATTTTCTGGCAAAACCAATTATTATTATTATTATTATTATTATTATTACGGACTAATTAAATATCCATGAATACACATTCACAGGTAATCAACTTTGCTTTATTGCCTTTAGCATACAAACAATACATTCCTTCCAGAAACACAAATTAAAACACGAACAGCTTGTGCTGTGTGAAGGATTTCGCATTCAACTTAAACTTTAGAGTTCCAAACAGATGTTTAGTGGTTTGTTCCCTTTTGTGCATGTGATGTGCTTGTAAGTTGTCTTCAGAGACAGAAATCAGGGCCCGTCTCTTGAGGTAGATTTGAAAATGTAAGAAGTCTTTATATGAGAATTAAGGGTAGAAAGTAGACATACAATATAAAAGGAAAACATATACCTGTTCATATCAATATTAACTTTATAATACAAATGCAAAACATAATGTTAAATACAAGGTAAAAAAAAGTATTAAATATCACCTTGAAAATTACTTACAAGAAGACAATTAGTTTTCATCTTGTGTTTAAATATGCAAGTGAGACAAAGTCTAAAAGTAAATCTCCAGACGTAAGTCGACAAAGTATTCTGGATGTTTTCTTTCTACTGGTCTGAAAAAAAGACATTAAAATACTGCTTACATGTTAATTGCATAATAATTTATTAATATGAAATGTGTATGAGAATAAAGGCATTTTACAGAATTACATGTTGCAAGTGGTGTTTGAGGCCTCATAATGAATGTTAGTCAAATACTCACTTTCCTTTTTACTGTCCCCAAAAAACTTTAATGAAAAGGAAAAATCTTGTCCATATAGATTAGAATGAAATTGACCAACAAAACATCCAAGAATTGACTTTTATGAGGTCATTTATCCTAATGTGGACTTCCTGGATTACAGACGGCCCACTTGAGGGAAGCTATCTCTGCAGATGTGCGTCGTCCGTCGCAGGTGTCTCTATTTCTGTAAATGTGATTAATCCTAAATCGTAGCGATGTTTGCTGCCGTGCATTCATCCGAGTCATCAGCTCTTGTTTGTGTCCTCCGTGTGGTTGTTAGGTTACGCTGCCGGACAGCACAGCTCTCCACAGGGAATGTTAAGTGATGCTCCGCAGCTCCCAGGAGAGCTGCTCTGCACATTCTCGGCACCGAGATACAAGAAGGCCTTTTGTGTGGAGTTAAGAAAAAAGAATACATTACAGTTGAAATATTGTTTTTTCTTTTCTTTCTGAGGGCAAAAAAGAAACAGAAATTGCAATTTTGTCTCAGTATACCTCCAGTTTTTGGACCAAATGAGCAAAGAAATGCTACATATCACTATATTTGCCCTTTAAATATTAAACTCAACTAAACATTGTTTTTTTCCCAACAAGCCCTTAATTTGTTTGCACGTCAATGTGATTTTTTCAAACTGTTGTTTTTGTCATGAATACTTTCACACGCGCGGCGAAAAAGCAGCAACATTTCTTTCAAACATAGCAAATGCCACGATCCACTCCTTCCATTTTTACCTTTCACAATAAAAGCCCATGACATATAATATTCGCAGGCGAGTATTTTGCATTTTCGTCATTCATCTCTCCTACTTAGTACAAATTCCTCCTACTAATGAACATTTATATTCCACAAATACTCCTGTGTACATACGTAAGAGAGTGTGTTCGGCTGTCAGACGGACTCAAGTTTCTGCAGAACTCAAACAGAATTCAGAACAACAGGTGTTTCAGTTTAACAAGTGACCGTGTCAACTGGTGACTTTCAACCGAATGCGTCCGTGGGTTGCTCGTGGTAATGGCTTCCACTGGACTGTTTGAAGCGCAAAATTTCAAAAGTCAAACCTCTGAGTCCGTCTGTCATGATGTGGGACATTCTGTACACAAACACAAATAACAGAGTTCTATCAGTGACTCGTATGCTCGTAATTTCTCGCTAGGTTTTAAATCTGGCAACTAAATCTTCTAGGAAAGTCACACAGATCTGGAAAGTCAATTGTTGAGGTCGCTTTCGCCATCTTTGGCTTTTAAATCTTGACAAGCTACCACGCCCCCGCCTTCGTTCCGTTGCCAAACATACGGCGTCATTGTTTGCACGCCGTAAAAGGGTCTATTCCCTCCAAGTTCACCCACAAAAAAAAATAAAAACAAGATGGACGGTACAAACTTGAGAACAAGAGTCAGAGATGCGGGTGTTGAGCAGTGGATTTGTGCCAGTAAGACTTGGCTTTCTTTTACGTCTCCTAGTCCGACGAGTGCGCGCTGTATTTTTAAACACACATAAACAGATTCAGCAAAGATGGAAACAGTGGCGATTCTCTCTCCACATAGTGCCCTTGGGCTTGAGCCATCTGGGGGCCTGGGAATGCACTAATCTTAAAATAAACACATCCAGATTGTGTCTCTATTTAGTTTTGGCCCAGACTTCCACGGTGACAGTGTCTGGGGTGTAGGAGGTCTAACCCAAACTGCTTCTGTCTCATATCTGTTTTTCTGCAGAAGCACCAGCTCGCCAGAAAAGCAAAGCAAAGCACTGCTGTGGACAAAAACAACAGAAACCTGGTGTTTAGCTGGACCAAACTGAGCTGAGCTCCGGATGATGAAGAGTTCATCCTGATCCATTCCCAGTTCCCCCTCCATCTGGATTTGAGACTACGTCACCGCTCAGAGCTGTTGTTTTTAGATGAATGTCAGATATAAGTACAACTCTCTGATAAATAGTGGAGCACAAAGAGCAAAACTTCACTGGAGTAGAAGTAGAAAGTGGCGTTAAATGGAGATACTCAAGTAAAGTTCCACTTTCAGATGTTTTGGATGCACATGACCACCTGCTGTGACCTGAGATGAATGTAGACACATTGCACACACATTAAATGTCCGACTAGTCGTCTCTGCAGAGTGTCACATTCTGCCTCTCCGGCCACATTCCCGCTTCCTCAGACCCGTTCATTGTGCGTCTCTTCCCGTCCACCTGATGCCCTCTGACCTTCCCTCCAGTCCCAGTCAGCTGACCTTCCCCTCTCACTCACCTGTTCCCACTTCCCCTCATCAGTCACACGAGCCGTTACGTTGCAGAGAGAGCATGAAGCATGGAAAGCCTCCAAACCACAGGTGAAGTGTTGATGTGCAACACACTCAGCCACCACTGTCTACACTTTGAACTATGGAGCCCAAAACGTGTATCAAAGTCAGAACAGCATGAACAGACCTGCTGCTGCTGCTATTGTGGAGGTTTGATGCTCGACAGTTAAAGACGGTTCAGTCAGGACGCTCATCAGTGTTTTAACTGTTTGTTGCATCTCAGCGACCACAAACCCTCCGGGGTTAAAGTAGCTCTGAACAGAATTCAATGAGCGCCTCTTTGTCCTTATAAAGTGTGGACTGTCCTCATGTGTTCCTGGTGTTCATCAGGTCCTCACTAGAGGGTCAAACCTCCAGAGCTCTGCTGCTGTTGTTACGCACATCCTCACCAGAACACTTCTCCTTCAGTTCTCAGAAAAGCTGCAAAGATAAAATGAGGAACCAGCAGGTCTCAGACCTGAAACATCATCGTATCTGCTACAGCAGGGGTGGCCAACCCGCGGCTCGCGAGCCGCATGCGGCTCTTTGCCCGGTTTCATGCGGCTCTTACGTTCATATCGAAGTTTGTATTTGTGTTTTTTTAATGTGCGTGTTCGCTTCGCTTGAGTTAAATACGGTATTTTCGTCAAACGCGCATGTGCGGCCACAGATTACGTTCCTCGTCGACCCATTTAACGCCGAGACGGACTGTTTGAAAGCCCCGCTTTAAGTAAAAATGTAAAAGTCGGACAATTTACAAATATCCGTTGTATCGCGCAAGGCGGAGCTCCTCCCCGATCCGCACGCGCCGCGCACACCTCCACCAGCGTATGTGGCAGCAGCAGCAGCAGCCACCCTCCCCGCCGACGAAGAAGGAGCAGCAGCACCCCCCCCCCGCCGACAACCGGCCCTTTGGGGGCAACCATGATGCTGATGTGGCCCCAGAGCGACAATGAGTTTGACACCCCTGGTGTACACAATGTTCATTGTTGAAAATGACTGGCCTGTGGTCTTAGGAGTCAATTTCGGTCATTATCATATTGGTGTGTGACATTTACAATAAATCTGGCTGAGCAAAGATATGTGTGTGTGTGAGGAAGGGATAGGGTGATGTTCATGTGTGCCCATGTGTATGATGTGGCTCTTTGCGGTAACACAGTAAAAAATGTGGCTCTTGGTCTCTGACTGGTTGGCCACCCCTGATCTACAGTATCAACATACTGCACCACGGACGTCAAGAGAGGAACTGTGGTGGGCGATGAGTTTGACTCTTCACCTGTGTGTTCATGCAGACATCTCCATGAATCCTGTCTGTTTTCTGATGAACACCATCTGAAGGAAACAAGCTGCTTTAGCTGCAAACATTTATCTTCAGCAACAATCTTCACACCTCTGACTGAACAGGATGTGCCCTTGTTGGTTTGCTTGTATGTCAGTGTCACAAATGCATCATGGGACTGAACTTGAGACTCAACATGAGTCTTAATACAGTTTGTTTATTGCTGCATCAGATTGGATCATTGATGCAGAAACGTATAACTTTGAGTTATGAGAGTTGAGTTAAACAGAACTGAATGAGAGAAAAGTGATTTAAAAAAAGCAACAAGTGACGTATGAGAGAACAGAGGGAGGAGGAAGTGACACTTTACTAATTAGAGGAAGTAGATTCAGCATTCGTCTTTAAGACGGAACAAGTTCAGAGACGAGTAGAAGAAGCAGAGAGACGAGAGACGGAGAGGAACCATGTCTGAATTCAGATGGATTAAAACCTCTTTACTTCTGATTCTGGTGCTTCAGTTTACAGGTAAGAATACATATAATGTGTATATGACTACAGAAACATTACAAAAGCTTATTTATTAACATCATGAATGTTATTTTATAACCTAACCTTCATTTAAAGAAGACAGACGAGTAGTGTGTTTGTTTTCCATCGAGGTGAATAGTGAGTTTAATGAACTCTTAGAAACCAACGATGAGGCACATTTGTAAACTGTTGTTGAATCTAAAATGATCTTCACACTCACATTAAAAGTCATGTTTTTATTTCTCTTTATTCTTTTTATTTCTCTCTCATCTTCTCAGCAGCAGCAACAGGACAACTTTATCTCTACGTCACTGTCAGAGATGGAGATGAAGTCACTTTGCCTTGTAACAGTCTGAAGTATGATCAAGAGAACTGTGACTCTACGATGTGGCTCTTCAATGATTCAAAATCACCAACAGCAGTAGTTCTGGTTAAAGATGGGCAGATTGTTGAAGAAGTCAAAGCTAAATCAGACAGACTGAGTGTTTCAGAGAAATGTTCTCTGGTTATAAAGAATGTCAAAGATGAAGATGTTGGTCGTTATGACTGCAGACAGTTAATATCAGGACGACAACAAGATCCAGATGCTCATGTTTATCTGTTTGTTGTTACCAGTGAGTATTCACATCATGATGTTGTCAAACTGTCTTGTCAGAACAATAAACTGAAACATTATAATAATCGTGATTATAGTGATGAAGTTACTCTTCTTTCTCTCACAATGTCTCCATCTTCTCCAGTGACTGAACACGAGGACGATGATGAGGTGACGTTAAGATGCTCTGTGTCGACATATTTATCATGTGAACACACAGTGAAGTGGCTGCTTCAGGGTCAAGATGTGGAGAAAGACAACACAGACTTTAAGACATCACAGTCTTACTGCTCCACCTCTCTGATGTTTATGACTTCTCATTTCATTGACACATCGAGGTTTAATTCATTGAAGTGTGAAGTGACCAGAGGTAACAAAGAGCAGCAGTTTTCTTTCAGAAATTCTCCCTCAGGTGAGAAAACAGGTGAGAACATTAAAGTCACTCATGATCACTTTGTTTCACGTATTGTAAGTTCTTTAGTTTGTTGAGTTGTGTTAATGTGTTCAGGTGAAGACACAATAACAGCAACTGAGTCAACGCCAACTGATGACGACACTACATCAGCGAACACCACGACAACTTCTACAAGTAGTGACTCAGCATTTTATGTGTCTTTATGTATTTTTGTGGAACTTTCAACCACATCTCTGCAGATGTGTTTTCATTGGATCCAGTTTTTGCACCAACAGTTTTAATTTTCAAGTTTTTGCTTTCAACAGAACAGAAAGCTGCAGACAATATGCCGAAAACATTTGTATTATCTTTTGCAGTTTGGTGGTACGTCATCGTGGCTGTGGTTTTAGTAGCACTCTTAATAATCACTGTGGCTCTCATCAAGTGGAAGAGAACTAAAGGTGAGAGAATGGATGAAACTTCAACACATTTTGAGAATACTGTATTTTCATTGTATAACTTTTCAACCAACTTTTTTGTCTTTTCAGGAAACACAACACGGACGGACGGCAACGTTGTGAGTTTAAAAGACTGTTCTTCACCATTCATTTTGATTCTATAGCTTAGAACAGATAAACAGTACATCCTGTGTTGTATTAAAACAAAGTGGTTGCAGCAGCAGTGAGGAAAAGCTACAAAGGGGCCCAAAGCTAATTTATGCTTTTCTTATTTAGCCATAAACAGCATGAACTACAGCCTCTATAACAACAACAGCGCAGGTCTTGTTTGTTTTGGAAACCTGGCAACATGTGAATTACCTGAAGTGTAAAATGCTTTCTGTCCAGGGGCTGACCTCAAACCCTGCTGCAGAGACCAGCCAGGACACGGTGAGATCACATGCTACAACGCTACACAGAGCGTCAAATACCAACGCTTTGTTTCTGCCTCTCGGCGTCTGTATGAGACGCATCGGGCTTTTAAGTAACTGCAATGTAAACCCATCCACATCATTATTAGACGCTCAGAGAAAATGCTCCAGGAGTTTGCTGAAAAAACGTACAGCGAGTCGCCGACTCACTGACGTGAGGTTTTGTAGAAACGACTAAAACGAGCAGTGGATTAGTAACGTTACGAAACACAGAGAGCCAAAGTAAATGAGCAATATTCAACAACTTAATGCTTCACCCACACACTGTTGTCAACGCGTAGGAAAGCACATCACTATCGCCAGATGAGCGACAACTTTGTTCGGCTCATTTTCTGTAACCAGTGTAGCATTAAAGCATTGAATTAACAAGCTAGCTAGCTAGCTAACTAGCAGACAGCTGGCTAGTTCGCTAGCTTGCTAATGCCGCCATGCTTTCATGCTACACTAGTTACAGAAAATAAGCCAAACAGCGGGCTGGTGGCCAACGGCGGTCCCTCTGCCTCAGTCCCCGCCGCTCCGAAGGACAAGCTACCGAGCTAACTAGCCCGCCGTATGTTGCTGGAGTCTCTTCTCTTATTCTGTTAAAGGGAGGGGAGGTGGATGGGTCAAACACACACAGGACTTTTAACTTTCACAAGGAGACCGGTGTTCGAGTCCAGTCTGTTCCCCAAGGTTTATTTAGTGATGTTTGTGACGTGTTTTCTGTACTTATGTTACGTTGTTTACGTTTTACTTAGTTCACGCAGTTATTTTAAGTGCAGGATCCGAGATTGGGAGCATTTTGATTGCCTCCAAACGGCTCTCAACATGTCAACAGCGAGCCGGCTAACGATGCTAACTGCGCTAGAAGTGCAAACTACGGCTAAAGTGCTTACAGAGCTAACACTGTTAACCTGAGGGTGGGGGCACTAAAAGCACGCTGCGACTGGCACTATGTAGACAAAGCAAGGAGAAGCTCTGATAACAACACACACAGACGGAGAACTTTATCCTTACATAGACAATAGTTGTTTACTGCTATGTTAATGCTTTGAATGTTAAAAATACAGCTCCTTTAAGCCCAAACATGATGTTTTTCTAAGTGGTCTTGTTGCCTCACTCACAACACTAACCACAGGTTTACTGTAACCGGGCGCTGGGCTACCCGGTGCATTACAAAGTGTCGCCATGGCTCTGACAAAACGACAGCGTGTGACGAAATGAGAATGTATTGGAAATGTGTGTTTTTCCTCTGAAATATAATTGAATCTGACACTCTTTACAGTCTTGAGAGTGTGAGAGTGTGCATTAAAGATAAAAAAGGGAAGTTAGATGATGCAACTGGATTTTACCAGAAGAGAACGTGGGGTAAAACAGGAAGTTACAAATCCAACCACCCCCCCAAAATAACTTCTATTTACTGTTATAATGTGTTTATGTTAATGAGCAGCCATGACGGTGTCTTCTCTGTGCAGGCTGATCCTGAAGAAGGTGTTTCCTACGCCTCCGTCACCTTCACCAAGAAGACCAACGGTAAAGCCCAGGTGAGCTCTCTGATTGGTTACACTGATGATACACACGTTGTGTTGCACTGTGTTACATTGTGCGCCGTGTTGTTTTGTGTGTTCCAATATGCTGTAAAGTGTGATGATGATGATTCTTTTATGATCTTTTTTATGTTGTGTTTTACTCTGTGACATCATTGATGCTGCTTTGCATGTCGTACGTCATTGTGGTGGGTTCCTCCACCTCTTCCTGTTGTGTTATTTACGTTGTGCTGTTTCCTGTCAGGGTCGGAGTAAACATGATGATGATGATGCGGTGACATACGCGACCGTGAAAGCTTCCTCCGCTGATCCCAGCAACCTCTAGGCTGCCGTCACCTAACCAAACAAACCAAACTCATGTCTGCTTTTCTCTGTTGATGGTTTTTGGATGGATTAATGTAAATATCTTCCTTTTCAGAAGGAGGTGAAGTGTCACTGGTGTCTCAATATAAAAAGGGGAAGTAGTATCTCAGCATGTGAATGGGTGGTTGCTTAAAATATAAATGAGCATATTATATTACACATTTAGCTTGATGAACTTGCTCTCATGCTCAGAGATGGAAGTGCTAATCTTAGGTTATTGTAAGGAAGTTGCTTTTGTTGTTTCAATAACATGTATTGCCTGTAATTTATTCATGAGCAATTATTTATCAAACTTGAGCAATTCTGCTGATTTTCTCATCATGTTTTTCTTTATTTTCCAAGTTTCTTCTTTTATTGTTATATGATTTGAACATGTATGTCTCCTTTCATCAGTGTATTAAAAGCAAAGATATTAAACAGCTGAATGAGTGAACACTGTGGAAATCCAGTATCTTTGAATCACTATAATGGAGTCAGTAAGAGGCAAGTGGTGCACATAAGAGTAAGAATATGAAAAAGGAAGAAAGTCATGATGAGGAAATGACACCACTGATGACAGGAAGTGGATCATGCACGTCTCTTTAAGATGCACGATGCTTAAAGTCTGATGTAGTAGAAGGTCTTCATCGACATTAATTGCGTCCAGGAATAATTGGTCTTCGGCACAGGGATCTAATGAGCTGAGCTACTCTACGGTCATTTAAATTCATTATGTCGCTGTACTGACAGGTGTTTTGTGAATATCACATAACAGTTCACACGGCAGAGTCAAACACATTCTAGTCAGAGTTGATGTGTGTATCAGTCTCGTTATATTTGGCGGTGGTGGAAGAAGCATTCAGGTCATTTCATCACAAAACACAGGAAGTGTTCCACTGGCTCAAGACACTTAGTGTTGGTGAGGCTGTTGAAACAAAAAAACAAGGTGATCTTAAAGGACAGGGTGAGTTAAAAAAAAAAACACGCACAAAATTTTTTTTTAATTATTAAGGAGTTAGATGATTAATAACATCATTTATAAAGTGTAAGTAAATGATAAAGAATTACTTTAGATATAAATTATTCATGTATTTATAAATATAATAATTTAGATATGCACTCATGGTTAGGGACTATGTTAATATATTGTTTATAAATGCGTATTAATACTGCAATTCTGGATTAATTCAGGTAGTTACTCGTCATTATTTAAGTATTTTGTGTGACCTCATCTAAAGTGAGGACTATCTATGCCTTACAAAGCAAAGATTTGGTCCATATTATATATTTATTTAAAATCCAGGTTTAATGTTTCACCAAAAACATGCTCCAATACTCATCGTCCACAATCCAGCAGCATGTCCATTTCCTGCCTTTTAATTAAACTACATGCTCTTGTCCCCATTGACCGTTGTCCTCCTGCGGGGTTTGATTGCTGCCTTGTTGCAGTGAGACACGTTTTGGGTTCAAGTGGTTAAAATCTGAGCTGGTTGATACATTGTAAGCTGACTGGAGACTCTGTAACCCAAAGAGAAACAGGCCCGCTCAATCCATGGGATCCATTTTGTGAAACGTCATCGTTTTGTGACATGCTGTACACTGCATTACATTGCTTGCATTACACTAAATGAGTATAATTTCATGAACTGTGTGTCTTTACTTTATTTCTTCTTTCCTTGTGATAAGTGTGGAGCAGTGGAAAGCAACAAGTGACGAATGAGAGAAAAGAGGGATGAGGAAGTGAAACTTGACTAATTAGAGGAAGTAGATCTTAATGTTCGTCTTTAAGACGAAACAAGTTCAGAGACGAGTAGAAGAAGCAGAGAGAAGAGAGACGGAGAGGAACCATGTCTGAATTCAGATGGATTAAAACCTCTTTACTTCTGATTCTGGTGCTTCAGTTTACAGGTAAGAATACATATAATGTGTATATGACTACAGAAACATTACAAAAGCTTATTTATTAACATCATCAATGCTATTTTATAACCTAACCTTCATTTAAAGAAGACAGACGAGTAGTGTGTTTGTCTTCCATCGAGGTGAATAGTGAGTTTAATGAACTCTTAGAAACCAACGATGAGGCACATTTGTAAACTGTTGTTGAATCTAAAATGATCTTCAAACTCACATTAAAAGTCATGTTTTTATTTCTCTTTATTCTTTTTATTTCTCTCTCATCTTCTCAGCAGCAGCAACAGGACAACGTTATCTCTACGTCACTGTCAGAGATGGAGATGAAGTCACTTTGCCTTGTAACAATGTGATAGATGATCAAGAGAACTGTGACTCTACGATATGGTTCTTCAGTAATTCAAGTAGCACACCAGCAGTAGTTCTGGTTGACGATGGGCAGATTAGTGAAGAAGCCAAAGCTAAATCAGACAGACTGAGTGTTTCAGAGAAATGTTCTCTGGTTATAAAGAATGTCAAAGATGTAGATGTTGGTCGTTATGGCTGCAGACAGTTCAGATCAGGACGACAACAAGGTCGAGATGCTGTGGTTTATCTGTCTGTTGTTACCAGTGAGTATTTACATCATGATGTTTTCAAACTGTCTTGTCAGAACAATAAACTGAAACATTATAATAATCATGATTATAGTGATGAAGTTACTCTTCTTTCTCTCACAATGTCTCCATCTTCTCCAGTGACTGAACACGAGGACGATGATGAGGTGACGTTAAGATGCTCTGTGTCTGCATATTTAATATGTCTACACACAGTGAAGTGGCTGCTTCAGGGTCAAGATGTGGATAAAGAACACACAGACTTGAGGCCATCACAGTCTACCTGCTACGCCTCTCTGACGTTTCTGACTTCTCATTTCATTTACACATCGAGGTTTAACTCATTTAAATGTGAAGTGACCACAGGTGACAAAGTGCAGCAGTTTTCTTTCAGAAATTCTCCCTCAGGTGAGAAAACAGGTGAGAACATTAAAGTCACTCATGATCACTTTGTTTCACGTATTGTAAGTTCTTTAGTTTGTTGAGTTGTGTTAATGTGTTCAGGTGAAGACACAATAACAGCAACAACTGAGTCAACACCAACTGAAGACGGCACAACAGCAGGTAACACCACGTCTTTGTCTCTCCTCGCATTTAACACATTTATTATTTATTTATTTCAATGATTTATTTGTTACTGTTCTCTGTAATTAAAACACGGTTTAAACTAACTTTTCTCTGATGTTGATGAATGAAATCTGTTTTTGAGAGAACATGTTTAAACTGATTTAAAGGAACATTTCAGCATTGTTATGTAATTAAATGTGAATAAAGTTTATTTTAAGTCTTAAAGCTGTAACAACATATTTGTGTATGTTTTCACTCTGGTTCAGGCTGGTGGAGGTTCATCTCTGTGTCTGTTGCATTAGCAGCACTCATAATAATAGTCGTGGCCGTCAACATGTGGGCAAGAAATAAAGGTGAAGAACATCCACATATTAAATATCATAAAAGAGGATTTACTGTTGAAACTAAAGTCGACTCTTTCTTTTGTCTCTTCAGAGAAGAAAACACAGATGGATCACATCGCTGTGAGTTCTTTACAACTTAATAATGAAATGTTTTGTTTGTACAGTTGGCACTCTTCATTACATTCTGTTATACAGTATGTTATCACTGAAGCACGAGTTGAAAATGTGGGGGTTAGGGAGACTGTTTAGAGCTAAAGCCAAAGTGTACTTTAATGAACTGTGTGTCTTTACTTTAGTTCTTCTTTCCTTGTGATAAGTGTGGAGCAGTGGACGCCTACAGATCACAGAAGTGGGATTGGAAAGTGTGGGTTTGATTGTGTTGTGTTGTTTCTCACAGGTGCGTTATGATGGAGAAGATGATACAGTGAACTATGAAAACATCAGACCTCCTGATGGAGTTTGACCAACACGTCTGCCTCCATCAGACTCCACTGATCATAGTGTTCCGTGTTGCCATGTTCCATTTCCCTCAGATTAAACTCTGACTATTCATCATCACCCACATTCGCTTTAACTTGCAACTGAAGTCATCATCTGATTAGTTTGTGAAGAACTGAACTGAAAAAGACGATGATGTCAGAATCAGTCTTACATCGCTTCCTCTCGGCCTGCTGGTTGGTGACACCTCACTCCTGCAGACTAAACAGGCTCTGATAGTAGCTGCATGTGTGCATGTACATGCATATATGTGTGTTTGCAGACCATGTGCTTGTATATTTTATGTGCATGTATTAGTTTCTGTGTATTGATGTTTGCATGTGTAGAATCTTTAATACTGCACTTTGTTACATCCTGTTTTATTTTGGTGTTTCCTGTTGAGCCTCTCTCTCTCTCTCTGTCTCTCTCTCTCTCTCTCTCTCTCTCTCTCTCCCTCCTTCTCTCTCTCTCTACTCTGCTGCAGCAGCTCCTCTGTGGTGCTCAGTATTTGGTTTTCATTTATTGATGTGTTTATTTTAATAAACTAACGTGCAGTAGAACTTTTCTCTATTGTCTCGATTCCTTGTCTTGGGCTTTGTTTTCACACACTTCAGTACGCATACCTCTTCTTTACTGTTTCATTTCTTTAGATACTTCAAAGCACAAATATTGTTTACCAAGGATGCAGTAATGCGGTGAATTTGTCACAGTCGATCTTGTGATTATGTACCAGGTTTTTATTTGCATGGTTTCTGTGGAAGCAGACACCTGCTGGATCTCGTTTCTTGACCTCTGTGACGTCATGTTAATGGAAAATAGTATTACTGAACAAAAACTGCCCGTTTTATCACAGTGTTTTCAAATGATTGCATATAACAACACGCCTCCATGGCCACAATGTGGGTGGGAGACACAGTAACTTTATATTTGATTTGAATTTAAGTTAGTTGAGTCAACGTTAAATCACACTTTCTAAGACGGGAATTTGAGACATAGCTCTAAAAATATAAACTAGAAGTGGCATCTGTCTTTCTGCAGAAGGGAAATTACAGGTCTAACATTGTTGCAACTTTAACTTTGAGGAAAGAAAAAAAAGAGGGATGAGGAAGTTACACTTTACTAATCAGAGGAAGTAGATTCAACGTTCTTCTTTAAGACGAAACAAGTTCAGAGACGAGTAGAAGAAGCAGAGAGACGAGAGACGGAGAGGAACCATGTCTGAATTCAGATGGATTAAAACCTCTTTACTTCTGATTCTGGTGCTTCAGTTTACAGGTAAGAATACATATAATGTGTATATGACTACAGAAACATTACAAAAGCTTATTTATTAACATCATCAATGTTATTTTATAACCTAACCTTCATTTAAAGAAGACAGACGAGTAGTGTGTTTGTTTTCCATCGAGGTGAATAGTGAGTTTAATGAACTCTTAGAAACCAACGATGAGGCACATTTGTAAACTGTTGTTGAATCTAAAATGATCTTCACACTCACATTAAAAGTCATGTTTTTATTTCTCTTTATTCTTTTTATTTCTCTCTCATCTTCTCAGCAGCAGCAACAGGACAACGTTTGCGCTCCGTCACTGTCAGAGATGGAGATGAAGTCACTTTGCCTTGTAACAGTGTGAAGTCTGGTAGAAAGAACTGTGAATCTACGATGTGGCTCTTAACTGATTTAAGAAGCAGCACAGCAGTAGTAGTTCTGGTTAGAGATGGGCAGATTGATGAAGCAGCCAAAGCTAAATCAGACAGACTGAGTGTTTCAGAGAAATGTTCTCTGGTTATAAAGGATGTCACAGATGAAGATGCTGGTCGTTATGACTGCAGACAGATCAGATTAGGACGACCACAAAGTGATGCTGTGGTTTATCTGTCTGTTGTTACCAGTGAGTATTTACATCATGATGTTTTCAAACTGTCTTGTCAGAACAATATTCTGAAACATTATAATAATCATGATTATAGTGATGAAGTTACTCTTCTTTCTCTCACAATGTCTCCATCTTCTCCAGTGACTGAACACAAGAACGATGATGAGGTGACTTTAAATTGTTCTCTGTCGACATATGAACAATGTGAACACACAGTGAAGTGGCTGCTTCAGGGTCCAGATAACAGAGACATGACAACATCACAGTCTCTCTGCTCGGCCACTGTTTCCTTCTCAACTCCTCGTTTCATTCCAAAGAAGTCTGAGTTCCTCGAATGTGAAGTGACTGATGACACCACTGGAGAACTGAAGCTGTTTCCCTTCAGCCTTCAGTCCTCAGGTGAGATTATAATGAGCTGTTAAAATCACTTCTCCCTGATGTAACAACTACGGTTGATTATTTGATGGATTTTAATTGTAAGATGACATCATTCTGTCTCATTTATAAACAGGAGGTATTTTCTCGTTTTACAGTATTTTTTTATTTACCAGGTGAAGATGCAACAACAACAGGATCAATACCAAGAGCAGCAACAACAAAACCAGAAGCTGAGAAACAAAGTAGCTCCTCACAACTTAAAACAAATCTAGAAACTGTGATTGTAATTTATTCACAAATTCTGTAGATTCATACATTATGTGGGATTCTTGTTTTGGTGATGTACTCTAATATAATTAATGTGTGTTTATGTTCAGCTCCCATTCTGAACGTATCCTCAGACAACGGTTCGTATCACATCTTATCTACAAGTTGCTCCTCATTTTTCGTGCATTTTCCTCCAAAAATCCAGCAACACGTGTCAGTTTCTGCCCATTATCTGCGTTTAGTCTTTTCAAAATAAACCTTCGTCTTCACAGGGAACAACTTAGTTGGGTTTAGTAAAAGATCATGGTTTGAGTTAAAATAACAGTGAAACGGTTTACTAGTGTAGAAGTAGAGAATGTTTCTGAGCAATCAATGCAGCTTCACTAATGCAAATATAACGTTTGTGACGTGTGAAACACACGTGGAACTTGTTTATCTTTTGTTGAAATTATTTTTTCTTGAATTTGTTTTCAAGTAATTTGATTTGGATTTGATTTGCCTCCAGGTTGGTCCGTTCTGGACTCTGTGATGTTGGTTCTCCGCGTGGCTGAAGTCCTGCTCATGACTGTGATCGTTGTTCTTCTCATCAGAGCTCGAGGTGAGACACTTCTGCCCGTCCACACTGATTCACACAAACTGTAAGTTTAGAGCTGAAATGTTCCCTCTGTGGTTTATTCTCCAGGGAACCGGAGACCACCTGATCACAACACTGTGAGTTGAAAATCAAAAAAAGTGGTGAAAACCGTCCTGGTTTTAAAACGCTGGTTGTTACTGTGATGCACGACTGTGAATGTGTCGCTGTTTTAAACTCAGTAAGAAGCCCGAGTTTGAGGTGTCGTTACAAAATGATGGACCTCTTGACCGTCAACATTTATTTGTTCCATTTTGGCTAAAATACATTTTTTTGCAGGTGCATGGTGGAAAAGATGGACATGAAGGCGCAGCGAACTATGAAAACGTCGGAGACCCTTCTGTTTCTGTCAGACTCCCCTGATCACCTGCAGCCTGATATTAAAGCCTCGTTTTATCTGATTTTAAGAAGCTCGCGGCACATTTAAAAAAATAGTTTTTTGTCTTTTCCTGCATCAGAAAATCTTCAGAACACAATTTTACATTTCAATTTAGGCCTGTAGATTTTTTTCTGATTGCCTTTTAACTTGTTTAGCATGAGCTTAGCATGATCGGTGAGCAGAATAACTCATTTGGATTCACTTTGATGTGGAATTGTTGGTTTGGAGTCCGATGTGTTTTTGCTGATTCTGCACAGTGAGCTTTGTTTCTTAATGGAATCAGTAACAGCGTTGTCTTCAGTATAACTGCTAATAAAATGAATGTTATATGTACAGTTATACACGTGTTGTAATATATTTAATAGACTCAGGTCTTTCACAATAAAAGGTGGATATGCATTTTTATTTTGGAAAGAAAAAAATCAATCAATGATCCCACCCTCTATGAATGGTGGCATTTTGATCAGTCTCAATAATAATAAATGTACAAATAAACATACATGTTGTTTGTGGTTGTTAAATGCAGGTTCAACAGTTTGTACATGAATGCAACAACATCCAAATATATTTTGAACATTTCAAATACTTTTAAATGCAATTATTTGTGGATTTCTATCATATTTATTTAAAACAAGAAATATTTTTGTTTGCATGAGAACAATAGTTGTAAATTATTATTATTTTTTATATGTGGATTTAGTTTACATTCATATATATTGATAACTATTTTTGTGCATATTGAAAAATGTTTTTGTGGAAAAAACTATTTATTTACACAAATCACAAATCACATTTGTAAATCCTTCTGTTTGCATTCATTAATATTGAGACCGATCTGACCCCAAATGGTTTCGTTAAAGTGACATTTTTTTGTCAAACAAACACAGGACTTTCACCCAGGAGGCCACTGTCCATGTCCTGTGTGAAACCAAATGTGTTGCCTTTACGCTTGTAACGTTTTATGCTTGTTATTTAGAAAGTGTGCAAAGGACGGTTGTTGTTCATTCACTCTACGGTAAGTTGTTACGTGTATCTTTGGATAACTCCAACGTAAGGCGGTACGTATACGCAGACAGTTGATCTGAGCTGGGCCTCAATGCTAACATCAGCATGCTAACATCAGCCCCCTCCTGTTTACTTAACTTAAGAAAGCTATATTCCCGTGCTAAGTTCTTGTTAACTTTTACAGAGAAGCAATACAAAGCTTCCTGACTGCAAACATTACAAACTGACATGGGATGTGCTCGGGTCAGGACAGAAGGGCTCTACAGCAGGTGATTAAAACCGCCCAGAACAATATTGGTCGACTGAGCATCAGTGATATTGGTGACAAGAGGTGCCTGCGCAGAGCCCAAAGGATAAAGACAAAACCCACCCAGCCACAGCTTCTTCACGCTGCTGCTGTCTGTCACTGACGACAGAAAGCAGAAGAAAGAAACAAACTGTAGAAGACTGAAAAATTGCAAAATATGACTACACAACTGCATTTTGTTGTGCAACCCTGTGTTGTCCAAAGACAATAAATGAAACCGTGATAGTGAAACCTTGATAGTGCCAAAATGCTAAAGTTAAGCAGATAGTTACCATGTTCACCATCTTAGTTTTGTGTGTTAGCATGCTCACACTTGCTAATTAGCACTAAACACAAAGTACATCTGAATTGGTTTTGCAGGTATTTGGTCAATAACCAAAATATAGCACAAATATAAATGTTGACACGACGGACCAGCTGAGAGTACATCATGTTTATAGTTCAACACAAACAGAATAGATTTGGTTGAAACTGACACATTGTGGATCCGTTAATGGGATTTCTGTCTGACAGACACAGTAACTTTATATTTGATTTGAAGTTAAGTTAGTTGAGTCAACGTTAAATCACACTTTCTAAGACGTGAATTTGAGACATCGCTCTAAAAATATAAACGAGAAGTGGCATCTGTCTTTCTGCAGAAGGGAAATTACAGGTCTAACATTGTTGCAACTTTCTGTGCAACTTTCAACATAAGGGACTGACGGCTCACACTGACAACATTTCATCCTTTTAAGGCTTTAAACCAAACCAACAGCTCTCACACCTCTAAAACATCCTCATATCCGTGTCGTGTATGCGGATCCGGAAATTGCAGATCATTGAGCTACAGATGCATTCAATGTACGTTACTGTTGTTTAGAAAAAAGAAAAAGGTTTATATGCTCCACCTACATGAGAACAAATGAGGAAGACGATGAGGAAGTTACTCCCTCTTACCTTCAGCTAATATATACTGCTGTCCTCTGTAGGAAGCACCAGTTTAGAGACTTGGACAGTTTAGAGCATCAGAACAGCAGAGATAGATAAGAACCATGTCTGACTTCAGATGGATTAAAACCTCTTTACTTCTGATTCTGGTGCTTCAGTTTACAGGTAAGAATACATATAATGTGTATATGACTACAAAAACATTACAAAAGCTTATTTATTAACTTCATGAATGTTATTTTATAACCTAACCTTCATTTAAAGAAGACAGACGAGTAGTGTGTTTGTTTTCCATCGAGGTGAATAGTGAGTTTAATGAACTCTTAGAAACCAACGATGAGGCACATTTGTAAACTGTTGTTGAATCTAAAATGATCTTCACACTGACATTAAAAGTCATGTTTTTATTTCTCTTTATTCTTTTTATTTCTCTCTTATCTTCTCAGCAGCAGCAACAGGACAACGTTATCCCTTCGTCACTGTCAGAGATGGAGATGAAGTCACTTTGCCTTGTAACAGTGTGATAGATGATCAAGAGAACTGTGACTCTACGATATGGTTCTTCAGTAATTCAAGAAGACCACCAGTAGATCTGGTTAGAGCTGGGCAGATTGTTGAAGAAGCCAACGCTAAATCAGACAGACTGAGTGTTTCAGAGAAATGTTCTCTGGTTATAAAGAATGTCACAGATGAAGATGTTGCTCGTTATGACTGCAGACAGTTCAGATCAGGACGACAACAAGGTGGAGATGCTGTGGTTTTTCTGTCTGTTGTTACCAGTGAGTATTCACATCATGATGTTTTCAAACTGTCTTGTCAGAACAATATTCTGAAACATTATAATAATCATGATTATAGTGATGAAGTTACTCTTCTTTCTCTCACAATGTCTCCATCTTCTCCAGTGACTGAACACGAGGACGATGATGAGGTGACGTTAAGATGCTCTGTGTCGACATATTTAGGATGTGAACACACAGTGAAGTGGCTGCTTCAGGGTCAAGATGTGGAGAAAGACGACAGAGACTTTAGGACATCACAGTCTTCCTGCTCCGCCTCTCTGACGTTTCTGACTTCTCATTTCATTTACACATCGAGGTTTAACTCATTGAAGTGTGAAGTTAAAGATCGTAACAAAGTGCAGCAGTTTTCTTTCAGAGATTCTCCCTCAGTTGAGAAAACAGGTGAGAACATTTTAAAGAAACTGACATGTGCTCTTCTTCACGTATTGTAAGTTCTTTAGTTTGTTGAGTTGTGTTAATGTGTTCAGGTGAAGACACAACAACAGCAACAACTGAGTCAACACCAACTGAAGACGACACTAAAGCAGCGAACACCACGACAACTTCTACAATCAGTGAAGCTTCACCAAAACCACAAAGTAGTGACTCAACATTTCATGTGTTAATCCTGTCAGTCTTTATCTCTCCTCACATTTAACTATTTTATTTTAGTGTTATATTTGTTACAGTTAGATTTTTATATTTAATGCTAAAAATAGAAAGTGATCAATATATTATTTATTTATTCATTTTTCGAGATGTCAGTGAAAGCATAAAACTGCTGGAGTGCAAGTTGTTCTCTGTAAATAAAGTCATAGACTTTAAACTGCCTTTTCTCTAATGTTGATGAATGAAATCACTTTATCAGGAAAAAATACAACTTTGCATTTTCATACTGATGTAAAGAAACATTCTCTTTCCAGGCTGGTGGAGGTTCATCTCTGTGTCTGTTGCATTAGCAGCACTCATAATAATAGTTGTGACCGTCAACATGTGGGCAAGAAATAAAGGTGAAGAACATCCACATATTAAATATCATAAAAGAGGATTTTTCCTGTTGAAACTAAAGTCGACTCTTTCTTTTGTCTCTTCAGAGAAGAAAACACAGATGGATCAAATCGCTGTGAGTTCTTTACAACCTAATAATGAAATGTTTTGTTTGTACAGTTGGCACTCTTCATTACATTCTGTTAAACAGTATGTTCTCACTGAAGCACTAGTGGTTTTAAAGGTTCTTTACTGTCTAGAGAGCATTTCTATTGCCTCCACATGGCTCTCAATGAGGGAGACAGCTGAGCCGGCGGCTAGCAGCTAACATGCTAAACAGAGCTAAAGATGCTAACAGCGCTATAAATGCTAACAGCGCTAAAGATGCTGATAAAGCTTTCAGTGTTTACATGAGTGTCTGCTGACTCAACTGTGAACTGTGTTCACTTTAAAAACATCAACAGTAATGTGGAAAGACAATGTGGGGGTTAGGGAGACTTTTGGGAGCTAAAGCCAAAGTGTACTCTAATGAACTGTGTGTCTTTACTTTAGTTCTTCTTTCCTTGTGATAAGTGTGGAGCAGTGGACGCCTACAGAGCACAGAAGTGGGATTGGAAGCTGTGGGTTTGATTGTGTTGTGTTGTTCCTCACAGGTGCGTTATGATGGAGAAGATGATACAGTGAACTATGAAAACATCAGACCTCCTGATGGAGTTTGACCAACACGTCTGCCTCCATCAGACTCCACTGATCTACTCGTCGTGATTTACATGAGTGGTTAGAGATTGGAAATAAGAAAAAGAAAATTGTCACAACAAACGTTAACGATAACTACACAATGCATGACCTAATCAGACCCCCAATGTGATGCTAACGCTAGCTGTTGTGGTTAGCCACGTCATGTGACCAACATATAATGTTTCAAGTGCCGATCAGCTTCATTACCATCTTCATCGTATCCCAGCTGCTGCTGATCTCGAGCCATATATTGTCCTTTATTGGGCTGTTGAGGTCGTCGCTGTGTTTCTGGTACAATATTGGGTGATGAGAAACCAAATTGATAAAACATTCCCTATTATGGCAGCAAGCTGCATGGAGCTGGTGGTATGGCATCTCTTGGAACAAAGGTTTTCATTGGTCAAACACATTTCAACAGGTGGACATCATCTGAAATCGAGGTCTGTCAGAATATGTTCCACAGTGGTGATGAAGCATTCATAAGAACCCAAAAAATCTGGTTTTGTACGTTTCTGTGAATATTTTTCTGATAAATTCGTGCTTGTTGTGAAACGTCTTTTATTACTTTATTTTAGTCCGGTGTCTTTTCCTGCATCAGTTGTACAAATGTGTCTCATCTGCAGCCCGTTCAGAACACAGCAGCTGGATTTTAACTTCATTTAACAGGAAACAACATTTCACTTTTGTTAACTTCCTTTATTTGTCTCCCAGCTGAACATTTCAGAGCTGATCTTAACATGTACTGTTTTATTTTTAAAGCTACAGCAGCTTGAGCTCAGTTTCATGTCTCTGTGTACAGAAGAACTCATTTTAATCCACTTTCATTTAACATTAACGTCTTTGTTGGGATGTGTTTGTGTCTCAATGGGTTTTCAGCCTTAATGGAGTCATTAACTCTCTTCTCTTTATAATATCTGATCACAATATAATCTGCAAATAAAGGTAGTTTTATTCTACACTGTGTTCTGTGCTTCCTCCATGTAGTAACAGTTTCATAATGGTGATTGAATGTCCTCCCTCTACTAGTGTTCAACCTCCCTCCTCTTGTCCACTTCATTAGTGAACCTTCTCTCTGTTTGGTTGAGCGGCTCTGTTCTCACTGAGCACTCAGATGTGTGTGAATACAGACAGAGATGCTCCCAAAGTGACCTGAGAATGTAAATGAAAGCCAAGGAGGTTCTCTAACCCGAGCGAGCCCCATTCGGGGTTCAGAGCGAGATATTTAATCTAAGAGAGCGTCGTAGAAATCAAAGTTCATAAAGAAATTTTAAAAATAAATACATTTTTTTTTTTTTTTTTTCGGAAAAAGTCTCCTTAACTTAATCATCTAAACTATTTTACACACTGCAAACACCATTATAAACTATTCTACTAACTAACTAAGAAGACCCGCCACAATATCATGTATTTTATGTCACATTCTGCGAGCCAACAACTCCGAGAATGCTTCGTAAACCGGGGCCATAGCGTCTATCTTAGCATATCACACAGCTAACAGCATTAGCGCTTCACACAGATTTCAACGGTATCGTCCAAATTACTCTCCGTCAAAGCGTTCAGGAGTTACAACCAAACAAGCCACAGAAAGCTCAACTCCCACACTACGAAATATTAGAACTCCATCATACCTTGAGTCGGTTTTCAGGGCGAAAACGGAGGAATTGTGAATTATTCCGTATTATAAATGTGTTCGTCTGCTTCCTGACTACGTCTGGAACTTAAAATGGCGTTTCTCCGTTCATCTGAGTTTATCTGGAGGTCAAAATGCCGGCGGCGAATCATACGGGGGGCTTGGGGCTTGTGGGCTGATCGCAGCACGGTTTTGGCTTTTTAGTGGCTGAAACTTCTGTCAATCACTTCATGGAACACACGGGTGTGTTCCAAATAAGCACCCAGTTCTAACGAGGTGTCACATGACAAGATGGGCCCAGCACAGCCTGAGCAAGCGCTCCAGAGGAGGAGATATGAGAGGTCAAAATGGTTCAAAATGATGCCAAACAGCTCTGTTATGATAGGTTGTACAATATGAGTGATAAACAAAGTGAAATATATAGTTATATAATATATAAAAGTACAATGGAACAGCTGCAAATCCTGGTTCGAAAATGAGAATTTGGCATGTTTATTTTTAGATAAACACCAAAAACTGGGGTTTGCTTCACTTTATTTACACCAAATCTTTTTGTGAGGCACCTGCACCCTTTGTGCTATGAATTGGGAATGTTTTTAGGCTAGCCAGGGACTCATAAAAAAAATTATTATTCGTAAAATTGCTTTATTTTCACAATTTCTTTCACAATTTTCAATTTGAGCTGTGTGCCATCTTCATTTACTATTAACCAGTAACATATACACAATATTTACCCATCAGAGCCGACCTCACAAGTGTTTCTGTTATAAAAAAAAAAAGAATTATTCAAATAGACCTTGTAGTTAGAGATTTATACTCTCTAGAGTATGGGTATGCAATTTTCGAGCAGAGGCTAAAAAATAGGCCTAGGGTTCAAGAGGATTTATTAAGTTGTTCACATTTCCTCTCCTTGTATTGCGCTAGAGTGTGGTGAGGTGAGTTGTATCCGGCGGAATAGAAAAGCATGTTTACTTTAATGCAAAAACGACACCGTTTGTCGTAGCCTGAAGCTGTAAAAACTGTCACAATCGTCAGATTTCCACCTCACCAAACGGTGAGAGTCAGGTTTCATATTGCAATGAATGTTCCACACTACACTCTGAAAATGCAGAAGAGGCTAAAACAGATCACGAAACATCTGCAAATGAAAGCTCAGTGTTTAATTTAAGTGTTGAACTAACATCAAATGTCCCCCTCTGTTCTCTCTCAACCTCTTTAATCACTGCCTGTCCTTTTCTCTGTGACTCCTCACTTGTCTCCTCATCAACGTGAATTACCAACAACATTTTATTTGGTCAATAACCAAAATATGGCACAAATATAAATGTTGACACGATGGAGGTCGACGGAGGAAAAGCTAATCACTAAGTTTAATCAGATAGTTGAGATATTTCAGTCTGGACCAAAGTGATGAGCCGATGAACCAGCTGAGAGTACATCATGTTTATAGTTCAACACAAACAGATTAGATTTGGTTGAAACTGACACATTGTGGATTCGTTAATGGGATTTCTGTCTGACAGACACAGTAACTTTATATTTGATTTGAAGTTAAGTTATTTGAGTCAACGTTAAATCACACTTTCTAAGACGGGAATTTGAGACATAGCTCTAAAAATATAAACTAGAAGTGGCATCTGTCTTTCTGCAGAAGGGAAATTACAGGTCTAAAATTGTTTGAGGAAAGAAAAAATAGAGGGAGGAGGAAGTTACACTTTACTAATCAGAGGAAGTAGATTCAACGTTCTTCTTTAAGACGAAACAAGTTCAGAGACGAGTAGAAGAAGCAGAGAGACGAGAGACGGAGAGGAACCATGTCTGAATTCAGATGGATTAAAACCTCTTTACTTCTGATTCTGGTGCTTCAGTTTACAGGTAAGAATACATATAATGTGTATATGACTACAGAAACATTACAAAAGCTTATTTATTAACATCATCAATGTCATTTTATAACCTAACCTTCATTTAAAGAAGACAGACGAGTAGTGTGTTTGTTTTCCATCGAGGTGAATAGTGAGTTTAATGAACTCTTAGAAACCAACGATGAGGCACATTTGTAAACTGTTGTTGAATCTAAAATGATCTTCACACTCACATTAAAAGTCATGTTTTTATTTCTCTTTATTCTTTTTATTTCTCTCTCATCTTCTCAGCAGCAGCAACAGGACAACTTTATCTCTACGTCACTGTCAGAGATGGAGATGAAGTCACTTTGCCTTGTAACAATGAGATAGATGGTCAAGAGAACTGTGACTCTACTGAGTGGCTCTTCACTGGTTCAAGAAGACCAGCAGTAGATCTGGTTAGAGATGGTCAGATTGTTGAAGCAGTCAAAGCTAAATCAGACAGACTGAGTGTTTCAGAGAAATGTTCTCTGCTTATAAAGGATGTCAAAGATGAAGATGCTGGTGAATATGACTGCAGACAGTTCAGATCAGGACGACAACAAGGTCGAGATGTTGTGGTTTATCTGTATGTTGTTACCAGTGAGTATTCACATCATGATGTTTTCAAACTGTCTTGTCAGAACAATAAACTGAAACATTATAATAATCATGATTACAGTGATGAAGTTACTCTTCTTTCTCTCACAATGTCTCCATCTTCTCCAGTGACTGAACACGAGGACGATGATGAGGTGACGTTAAGATGCTCTGTGTCTGCATATGTAGAATGTAGACACACAGTGAAGTGGCTGCTTCAGGGTCAAGATGTGGATGAAGACAACACAGACTTTAGGACATCACAGTCTTCCTGCTCCACCTCTCTGACGTTTCTGACTTCTCATTTCATTTACACATCGAGGTTTAATTCATTTAAGTGTGAAGTGACCAGAGGTAACAAAGTTCAGCAGTTTTCTTTCAGAAATTCTCCCTCAGGTGAGAAAACAGGTGAGAACATTAAAGTCACTCATGATCACTTTTCTTCACGTATTGTAAGTTCTTTAGTTTGTTGAGTTGTGTTAATGTGTTCAGGTGAAGACACAATAACAACAACAACTGAGTCAACACCAACTGATGACGACACTAAAGCAGCGAACACCACGACAACTTCTGCAATCAGTGAAGCTTCACCAAAACCACAAAGTAGTGACTTTCATAGACTTTAAACTGCCTTTTCTCTAATGTTGATGAATGAAATCATTTTATCAGGAAAAAATACAACTTTGCATTTTCATACTGATGTAAAGAAACATTCTCTTTCCAGGCTGGTGGAGGTTCATCTCTGTGTCTGTTGCATTAGCAGCACTCATAATAATAGTTGTGACCGTCAACATGTGGGCAAGAAATAAAGGTGAAGAACATCCACATATTGAATATTATAAAAGAGGATTTACTGTAAGGATTTCAGATACTTGAACCCAAAAGCACAACTTGGAGACAAAATACAAGTTTAGTTCTTTTACTTGAGTTCAGGCAGGGTGACAACCGGGAGGTCAGTCAAACAGGCAAACAAATCCAATAAGGGGCAGGAAGAAATCCAAGGTCGAAAACAGGCAGATCAGGAACAAAGATACGCTGGAGAACTTGGGAATAACACACAAGACAATCTGGCAGGGAACAGGTGCAAGTGAGGGGACCTCACTAGTGAGGGCTAATGAGGTAACGGGCTGCAGGTGAGGTGGGTGTGGAGGAACAGGTGAGGGGAATGAGAGGTGATTGGGTGTGAATGGTAGAATCTGAAATGACAGGAGAGTTAATTAAACAAGCAAACAGGATGAAAACAAACTAATATGAAGCGGAATTTGTGACATTTTTACTGTTGAAACTAAAGTCGACTCTTTCTTTTGTCTCTTCAGAGAAGAAAACACAGATGGATCACATCGCTGTGAGTTCTTTACAACCTAATAATGAAATGTTTTGTTTGTACAGTTGGCACTCTTCATTACATTCTGTTATACAGTATTTTATCACTGAAACACTAGTGGCTTTAAAGGTTCTTTACTGTCTAGAGAGCATTTCTATTGCCTCCACATGGCTCTCAATGAGGGAGACAGCTGAGCCGGCGGCTAGCAGCTAACATGCTAACAGCGCTATAAATGCTAACAGAGCTAAAGATGCTGATAAAGCTTTCAGTGTTTACATGAGTGTCTGCTGACTCAACTGTGAACTGCGTTCACTTTAAAAACATCAACAGTAATGTGGAAAGACAATGTGGGGGTTAGGGAGACTTTTTAGAGCTAAAGCCAAAGTGTACTTTAATGAACTGTGTGTCTTTACTTTAGTTCTTCTTTCCTTGTGATAAGTGTGGAGCAGTGGACGCCTACAGATCACAGAAGTGGGATTGGAAGGTGTGGGTTTGATTGTGTTGTGTTGTTCCTCACAGGTGCGTTATGATGGAGAAGATGATACAGTGAACTATGAAAACATCAGACCTCCTGATGGAGTTTGACCAACACGTCTGCCTCCATCAGACTCCACTGATCATAGTGTTCCGTGTTGCCATGTTCCATTTCCCTCAGATTAAACTCTGACTATTCCTCATCACCCACATTAGCTTTAACTTGCAACTGAAGTGTGTGCATGTACATGCATATATGTGTGTTTGCAGACCATGTGCTTGTATATTTTATGTGCATGTTTGCATTTTTGTGGTTCTTGGTATTTGGTTTTCATTCATTCTTGTGTTTATGTTAATAAACTTACACGCAGTAAAGCTTTCCTTGTATTGTGTCCATCATTTTGTGGATCCAGCCTTAACATAAGATTAGGCAGGTCAGAATCCTGTCCCAATAGTAGCATGTGGTTGTCCATGATGACCTGTGTGTGGCTTGCTTTTTGTGTAGTAAAACTATGAATACATAAATTCAAATCATGTGTCCTATCTTCCTGAATCTCAAAAGGAGGATGTTTTTCGACTGATTTGTGGCCATCTTGCTTTGTTTTCAGATGCACCTACTTGCAAAAATGTAACGCAGCACGACACTGTTGGGATCTGGCTGGAGCGCGTTTGGTTTTCAGCAAATATTAAAAACTAAATTATTGACATCGATGGAATTATTTACGTCAATAAGAATATTGACAATTATTAATAATAATAGGGCATCGCCCTGAGATCAGGAACCATTAAAATGTCAATAGTCAAAGTACTATTCCACATTCAGAGTGAACAGTGACGGTTTGAAATTGAGCGTAGGCAACATATCCAGCTATAATCACAATACACATGCACAAAGTAACCACAGAAAGCTGCTCTTTAAAGTATAACATAGTTTATTAAGTTCTAATAACATTGATCAAGTCAAATAATACAATACAATTACTATCTAAAATCAACAATCTGTGGTGAGAGTGTGTGTGTGTGTGTGTGTGGGTGGGAAGCGAGAAACGCGTTTACACACCATGTGTGTCTGAGATAGGTTGCAAAACCTTTAAGGTGTGTGTGTGTGTGTGTGTGTGTGTGTGTGGATTAGTCAAACAAAAAGTCAAAGTAACAAAGAGAAAAACAAAACAAAAGAACCCTCAAAAGCGAGGCATATCCTCACCGCCGCAGTAAAATACGGAAACTGTTTCGCCCGACTGGCGAACTTAGATTCGGCCAGCCGCGGTTCTGGTCTTTTAACTGATAAAGTAACAGAACCAACCTCACTTGCGGTGACTGATCTAACACAACACTATTACAACAGCATGTAATACAACAGTAGTTTCTTCACAGCACTAACGGAACTCGGCGGTCTGCAAACATACACAAGACACAAGCCTCTTACTCTGTGGCGGTCGATGTTAAGTTAAGGGAATTCTCGTCCTTACGACCGGCAAAATGTTGACGTTAACGGGGGAGAGAACGAGGCATAGGAGTATCTGTTCTCTTCTTCAGGATCCCCAAAAAATGCAGTCTATTGTTCGTCCAGTGAACTTAACGCCTCACAGGGCTCGGTGTGACTTTAACCCAAATCAGGCTGTTGACTACCATAGGCCCATGCAGGCCCAACTCCCTTTGTTCCAACCACATGGTGAAGTCCCAACAACACTGACGTGGGTGATAATGCTCTTATCAAGCAGCGCCCTTATTGTGTGAACCCTGTCAAGCGAGAATTGATGCAAAAAGAGGTTGAGTACTTGATAACCGATGGTCTTGCAGTTCCCAGCCCCAGCTCTTGGAGTTCACCCTGTTTACTGGTTCCATAAGTTGACTTGACTCCGAGGTTCTGCACAGACTATCGGAAAGTTAACAATGGAACTGGGCCCAACTCTTTTCCTCTTCCGGCATTGATAGGGCGGGAGCAGCTTGTTTTGTGACCATCTGTCATCTCTGCCTTTGTCACCCCTGACAATTTCCTTCAGCACACTGTGATGGCATTTTGCATGTGTAATGCCACCTTTCAGAGACTCGTGTGGTTATCTGGTGTGGCTAACTGTGAGGCATGCATAGATTTCCGTTGTACCTGACTGGGAGAGTCACATGAACACTCTCCTGACTTTTTTCCAGCGCTTTGCAAAGGCCCCACTGACCCTGCACCTTTGTGAATTTGCAAAAACCACCATCACTTATCTTGGGAAGGAAGTAGGTCAGGGACAGGTTCGCCCCATTGCAGACAGGCTGCCGCCACTAAACCTCAGCTGCGGCATTACCCAGGACTAGCAGGTTACTATAGGGCTTTCGTCGCAACTTTTGTTTGATGTTTCTCCCCTTTCTGACCTCGCCTGCTCTGCTCGGTAGTTGCTGGAGTACAAGTTGTGAAAGCTGTCTTGTGCAACTCTCCAGTTCTTGCTGCCCCCAACTTTGCTGTTCTGTTCAAGCTTAAACACTCAGCAGGCATTGGCCACCCTGTCTGCTATCTTTCCACGAAGGTCTCGCAGACCAAGCAGAACTGAATTTACTAATTACAGGAAGTGGATTCAACGTTTGTCTTCAAAAACGAAACAAGTTCAGAGACGAGTAGAAGAAGCAGAGAGACAAGAGACGGAGAGGAACCATGTCTGAATTCAGATGGATTAAAACCTCTTTACTTCTGATTCTGGTGCTTCAGTTTACAGGTAAGAATACATATAATGTGTATATGACTACAGAAACATTACAAAAGCTTATTTATTAACATCATTAATGTTATTTTATAACCTAACCTTCATTTAAAGAAGACAGACGAGTAGTGTGTTTGTTTTCCATCGAGGTGAATAGTGAGTTTAATGAACTCTTAGAAACCAACGATGAGGCACATTTGTAAACTGTTGTTGAATCTAAAATGATCTTCACACTGACATTAAAAGTCATGTTTTTATTTCTCTTTATACTTTTTATTTCTCTCTCATCTTCTCAGCAGCAGCAACAGGACAACTTTATCTCTACGTCAATGTTAGAGATGGAGATGAAGCCACTTTGCCTTGTAACAATGTGAGAGATGATCAAGAGAACTGTGACTCTACTCAGTGGACCTTCACTGATTCAAGAAGACCACCAACATCAGTCGTTCTGGTTGAAGATGGGCAGATTGTTGAAGAAGCCAAAGCTAAATCAGACAGACTGAGTGTTTCAGAGAAATGTTCTCTGGTTATAAAGAATGTCACAGATGAAGATGTTGCTCGTTATGACTGCAGACAGTTCAGATCAGGACGATCAGCTCATGTTTATCTGTCTGTTGTTACCAGTGAGTATTTACATCGTGATGTTTTCAGAACATAATTTCGCTTGAATTTGATTTTTGAGGCACAAAAATGTCGCCTTGAAATCTTAACAAGAAAACAAAACGTTTTTAGTCCAAATTAACAGGATTAAGAGTGATGAGTGATCGCCTTCATTTTTCAGATGAAAAGTCAAAGTATCACCAGAGTTCATCCTGAGAGGTAGTGAGAGTAGTGGAGACATTTCACTAAAAGCCAGAAATGTCAAGCTGCTGGCAGAACCAGCGGGTCACCAGCGTCTGCATGCTTCATCCTCAGGGGATCATGATTGACTGTACAAGAGTTCATGAAAATCCATCCAATGGTTGTTGACATATTTCAGTTTGGAACAAAGCGGAGGACCGACCGTCACTAGTATGAATAATCTAGACGTATCGGGGCCATTATGGAGCCAGGGTAGGGATGTAATATCCCAAGAAATGAATCTGATTTTCTCAGACGATTAAAGTCATACATTTGAGAGAAAAAAAACTTTAATATTCTTATCTGCCATCATCGAGTCCATCCTCTGCTCCTCCATCACGGTCTGGTACGCTGCAGCCACTGCCAAGGACAAGGGCAGGCTGCAGCGCATCATTCGCTCTGCTGAGAGGGTGATTGGCTGCAATCTGTCGTCCCTCCAGGACTTGTTTGCTTCAAGGACCCTGAAGCGAGCAAGAAAGATTGTAGCCGACCCCTCTCACCCTGGACACAAACTGTTCGTGCCTCTTCCATCTGGCAGGAGGCTGAGGTCCATCAGGACCAAGACCTCCTGACACATGAACAGCTTCTTCCCTTCCGCAGTCGGGCTCATTAACAGAGCCCGGGACTCCCACTGACTGTCATCCCCAGGATAAATTCCTACCGGTCACTCCCTTGCATCCCTTCGATCCGTATTTCACTCGACACTTTTACACTACACATCTTACTTGTTTATAGTCCTGTTATCTGTTCGTTTGTGCACTTTATTTTATATTTCACTTTATTTTATATCCCCCTGTAAATTTTAATGTTTCTACTTGCACTGATTGTTGTTGATTGTTAAATGTTAAGCACCTTCCCGTCATGTCAAATTCCTTGTACGTTCAACATACCATGGCAATAAACGGTTCTGATTCTGATAAATGTTCTGATGTAACCGATGCTATTGCAGCTGCTACGCTATCCTCTTCAGGAGCCGCCATTGTTGTTTAGAATAAACAATCGCCTCTCTGTTTGGCGTCACACTCACCAGAGCCCCGCCCCTAGCTGCCAGTAGCTCCTCCTAGGATGCCGATTGGTCCTCGCTCTGCCTTGTAGGACACAAATGCATTACTTGAGGCCTGAAATGATGGATTTTCGTGTGATATGTAATCCTGCGATATCCCGAGAATCCAGCTGCAGTGAAAGAAACACAATGTGATGTGATTTATGTCCTTTTTTTGTGATATGATGAGCTTGATACAACTTCGCAGAGTGAACACACAATCACACTTTCATTATTTGCCATTAACACGTTTTTGCACACGTACATTTATTACTTTATTTGGGATTATTTTTCTTTTTCAGTTTAGAGCTGAAATGTTCCTCTGTAGTTTATTCTCCAGGGAACCAGAGACCACCTAATCACAGCACTTTGAGTTGGCAATGAACTGAAGTGGATTTCTTAAAAATCTATATCACAAACAGTAACTTATGGTGCGTTCAGGTACTGAGGGTTTGTTTGTGTCGCAGGTGAATAAGGAAGAACATGAAGGTGTGGTGGACTATGGAAACTTTGGAGTTCCTTCTGTTTCAGTCAGACTCCACTGATCAACAGCTTCCACATCAACGTCAAATCATCAGACAAAAGACTCCAATACAGTTAAAAATAACAAGATTAATCAAATGTATTTTCCTTAATAATATTTACCTTTCAACTTAACATTTCAGAGCTGATTTTAAGATGTACTGCTTGTTTTTGAAGCTACAGCAACCAGAGCTCAGTTTCATGTGTTTTGCATTTTTACTGTCAAATAAAGATCAAATAAAAACTCTGTTCTCAGCTTTCTTGCTCATCGTTCTCATATTTCAAACACAACAACCTAAATCATTTATATCTCTCACCAGAGAGTGGCAGCAGAGATCCTTCACAACAAACTCCTCCACTGATGGATCTGATGTCACAGACCACACTACTAACATGCTTCTGCTCAGCTCTCACAGTAAAAAGTCTCTCTGTTCAGTTGAACGCCTCCGTTTGCACACGGCTCTAACTTTTCTCTAAATAACATTTGAATGCATGTAAACTGATCTGAGCTCAGGCTGCGTTCAGACGTTCACTGTGGATGCTCATGACCTCTTTACTGTAGCTGTTAGATGACTCCATGTTATTCTCACACGTCGTTAAACCCTGACGTGGTGACGTCACACACACTCGGATAAAACATCGACTTTTGTAGTTTTATGGTTGAAAACAAACTAGTTCAGCTACTTGTTAACGTTTCGACTGTTAGAGACAGTTGAGTCAGACACTCGTGAACATGTTCATCATTTATGTTTCTCATGTCCTCACTAGAGGGTCAAACCTCCAGATCTCTGCTGCTGTTGTTACGCACATTCTCACTAAAACACTTCTCCTTCAGTTCTCAGAAAAGCTGCAAAGAAACAACGAGGAACCAGCAGGTCTCAGACACCACATGTTGCTTTGCTGCAAACATTTATCTTAACTAACAGTCTTCACACTCTCTACTTCCTCTAGTTTATTTTATCCTCCCTGTAAATAAAAATGTAGATTTTAATATAATAAACTATAAAGTTTCAAACTGTTTCACTCTCTTGACATCCACAAGAAGCTCAGAGAATAAAAGTTAATATCACGCATCAATTCATCAGCCAGCAGAGGAGAGATGACGTCATCGTGAGGAAGTGAAGACAGGAAGTATTATAGTTGAAAACAATTCAGCTACTTAACATTTAACATTTAACATTTAGGCTGTTAGAGACAGTTGAGTCAGACACTCGCAAAACTCACAAAAGCTTTCTTGCTCATCGTTCTCATATTTCAAACACAACAACCTAAATCATTTATATTTCTCACCAGAGAGTGGCAGCAGAGATCCTTCACAACACAATCACACACTCACGTGTGATTGTTGAGCGTCTTTATTCTAAAATCCATGTGTGTAATTCTGTGAGCTGCTGAATGTGCTCAGTAACATCTACATGGACGAAATACTTTCCAGGAATCTTAATTTCATGAAAGTAAAAAGGGAACAATGACGTGAGTAGACAGTCTACAAACGGACTGTTCATGCCAAAGAAATAGATATACTGTAAAGAGACAGAAGAACAAAGGAGAGAAGGATGGAGTGATATGATATTTGTATATCTGCAAATTTACTAATGACACTGCAGCTGCAGCACATAAAGGAAAGTGAGCAACAGAGTGAAGTATTTGAGACAATGCAGTTCCCTCCTCTGCCAGATACAGAAAGCAGACATTTGCTCACAAGATTCACTTGAATGGGAGACACTGCAGAGGAATAAGGTCAAAAATACATATATGTCTACTAGATATCACGATGAAACCTCCCCAGTTGATTACTTACATTAAGACAGTTGTATTTTGTATTACAAGCTTTCTGAAAATGTCATGTTTAAATATGCAAATGAGGAATGTTGTGTGAGAAAGCAGAACCTACACACACACACACACACACACACACACACACACACACACACACACACACACACTGTATCTCTCTTTCTCAAACACACATACACACGTTTATAGACAGTAATTAGTGTGTGTGTTGAGCATGAAGAAATTGCTGTGTTTTTTTTTTTTTTTTTTTGGGGGGGGGGGGGGGGGGGGGGGGGTTGTTAACGCAGATTAGGACAAAGAGCTGCCAAACAAACTGATTCTGCTTCACCGGCGCTCCCCTACAGTAGTACATGGCACATTCCAGACACACGAAGGCCTCTAAAGACGAGGGGATTAGGATGAGGAAATGAATTACAACATATATTTATATATATATCTATATATAGATATATATATATTAGCTCCTGAAGATCTCTAAATGTGTTGTTTGCCACCAACTCTCTGAAGCAAGTTTCAGAAAACAAGCTATAAGTTTTGAGGGAACTTCAGTCTTGAATGTTTCTCTGTGAGTTAAATTAAAACTTTCATTTTGGTGAAATGCTAATTAATTTATGTTTTTACTGTTCAATGTGGATTTTTTGTTAGGCTGAAATATGGCAAAGCACCACACTTTATCTCTCCAACCCCACCCATGAATGAGAATAATTACATCATTCTGCATACAAATGGGCTAATTTAGGAGTTTTTTTTCTCTTTCTTTTATTCTCAGGGTCTGGTGGACCATGACCCACTTTAAATACCCAATCACAACTGGGAGAACATCTCCTGAGCCAATGGGACGCTTGGCGCCACCCACCTTCATGCATAGTAATAAGTAGTGGAATAATAGCACAAGGGGGGACTCTTGCAGAAGCCGCAGCTTGCCTCAGTGTGTTTTGGAGATTACTTTGCCTCCCCGAAAAAACCTTCACCATGGTCGACGCCTTCTGTGCCACTTGGAAACTGGTCGACAGTGACAATTTTGATGAGTACATGAAAGCACTCGGTGAGTAACAGTTTTTAATTCTTTATTTTTCTTCCTTTCAGTTATGCTCTGTTTCATTTCACTCACACCGGCAACAGATTCAGAGGATGTTAACAGCCACACGTTTCACCCCTCTGCCCTGGTCAGGTGTGGGCTTTGCCACCCGGCAGGTTGGTAATGTGACCAAGCCGACTGTAATCATCAGCCAGGACGGGGACAAGGTGGTGGTTCGCACCCAGAGCACCTTCAAAAACACAGAGATCTCCTTCAAGCTGGGAGAGGAGTTTGACGAAGCCACCGCTGATGACAGGAACTGCAAAGTAAGTTGAAAGAAAGAAAATCTTCTTCATGAAAATATTAAGATCCACTAACTTTTAGAAACCAGCAGAGCTCGGATGGTTTCTAAGAAGTGTTCTGCAATAGTAGAAGTAGTTTAACTGGGTTTTAATTCAAATATTCCTCAATAAATAACTCGTATTTAATTTAAGATCTCTCTCTCACCACGTTCATGGGTCGAGAAGATGTTAAAAAGATTGTACTTCTGATCAAACTTGGAGTCGGGGCGGTTCCTTTGTTCCTCTGTTTGTGGGTCACTGAGACGACATCTGTATGCGCTGATTTTTCCGCTTCGCTTGCTGAAAGCATTCTCCTCTTTTGTCTTCCAGTCCACGGTGACCATGGACGGAGACAAGCTGGTCCACGTCCAGAAGTGGGACGGCAAAGAGACCAAGTTCGTCCGGGAAATCAAGGACGGCAAGTTGGTCATGGTAAGACGAACACACACCGATCACACACATTCCTGTCCCACTTTATCAACACACACACGACTTAAATAGAGTCTAATTACTGAGAGAATAGAAATAAAACCTAAAATTATGAAAGTTATTGTGTATCCAAGTGGCTATAAATGACAGTTTCTTCTAGCTGTAAGCAGAGTACTCAGCATCTGGGAAATGTGTTGTGCATTATTGGAATATAGCAGCAAAATATACATTGTTTCATAAAGTATTTATGACGTTTCCACAGCTCAGAGATCATTTTAATATCACTGGAAGCACTGAGAATACAACTCTTCTGCCTTCTGTTCATCTCTTATTCTTCTGTGTGTTTAAATGAAAATAATATTTCAAACTTATGGTGAATCCAGAAGTTTATATCAGTGAGCAATTCTAGAGGGCAATGCTCAGTTTGTGCAGAAATGAAGGACTTTAAAAAGAAAGGCCCAGGGGCCCGAAAGGGTCAGGGGCCTCTCTAGCTTTCACCTCCATAAGAGACACATACCAAACAGGAAGAGACTCAAAATAACCACAAAGAAACATAAAATGATTACAAATAGACGCAACGCAACAGAGGAGAGAGACAACATGACTACAGAATAAGACAAAATTACCACAAAGAGACACAAAACAAAAGAGATGTGTAACAGCTACACAAAGATGCAAAACAAGAACAACAAAAAATGATCGAGTCCGTCTCATAATCCGCCTATAAATGCTGCAAACAAATAAGTAATAAAAAGCCCAAAAAAAACTCTTTCTGAGGCTCCAAAAATGCAGCAAAACAACTTAGTTTTGTTGTGATGTGATGAATGAATGAATGTGCTTTTGTACACATTCATAGTCAAATCAGCTTGTTTGTATTGAACAAAGTGAACCACTACAGCTGCCAGACGCTGCCTCTCTCCATCCTCCACTCGGTCGCTGCACTTTTCTGTCGGTATAACGGTGGATTTGTGAACTTTCACCTCTCCGTCATGGTAACCGGCTTCTCTCCCCTGCAGAATTTGACCTTTGACGACATCCATGCGGTGCGTAGCTATGAGAAGGCGTGAGTGCTCCGACAGCATCCCACCCCCGGCCAAGAAGTGTTGATTTTATAATTATTATTGACTGTATGCTTCTCTTTGCACTTCATCCTCCTCTACATGTACACGGCCTGCAGGCTGCACATGTTTTGTAATTTTTTTTTTTTTTTATATGAAAACATTTCTGTCTTTGCAACCCTGTGTGAAACATGAATTAAAAAAAAACACAGAGAGTAAATGTTTGTCTCTTCTCTTGTTTATTGATGTCGTGATGGTTCCATCATTCAATATGGTCGACGAGAGAATAAATACTCCTCATTTGATTTAACCCGATCCAGAGGGTATCTGTAGATGTGCCACTTTATTATAATGACAAAAATACACTGCTTCCCACCGCGGCTGTAAACCTGGTGGCACAATGAGACAAAGTTGGAGAAAGTGCATCAATATGTTTCCTCTCGCTTCAGAGTTATGTTCTAGAAGGGTCGGTTCACCCAAACGTATACTTTATCGCTCACCTCCAGGTATCTAGTCTGAGAAATGTCAATGTGTTTTCATTGAAACTGCTTTCTAACAACGAAATACTCCCGAGGAAGTCTGCCGAAAGCACAGTCTGTAAAAGGGGCTGATGTCAAAGCTCGGTTCACCTTCACTGTGTCGGGGTGAAAACTGATTTGTAAAGAGGAAACTATACCCGCTTGGCTCGCGAACTGACCCTTTAATCCCAACATACATTTGAGGCGTCACAATAAATACATTGAGAGGAAAGAGAAGAAGATCTATGTTGCACAAATTGTTTTGTGTGTGTGTGTGTTTTTTAAGAATCTCTACCAGGAGAAACAGGTGATTGATTGTGTGTGTGTGTGTGTGTGTGTGTGTGCACCTCTTTGTCTGTCCGCGGCTAATCTCGCATTATATTTTGGGTGGGCCAGTTATGGCTGCACGCTCAAAGACCTCTCGTGGTTAAAGTGACTCACACGTTCTCAAAACAACCTTTTATTGTCTGTTTTATGCCGCCGTCGACTGCCTGCTGACTCCTCACTCACTACTTTTATTTAAAAGAGTGAATAGCAGATCTGCAGTCTGCTGAGTAAACTGTTCTTGCTGTTTTTCTGTTGTGAAATACTTAGTTGTAGTTTGACCTCTTTGGTTCCTCTTTAAATCCTTAAAATCCAATAAGGAACACGCTGCATTAATCTGTGATGAGACATGTAGACATGACCTCACATCAAGGGGTCAAAAGCCAAAAAGGTTCTGTGGGCGTTGGCTCACAAAGAGTATTTAAATCTAAAATGTGGTAGTTTTCAGGTTTACTTCAGTAAAAGTATATCAGACTGTAGGAATACCATTACAAGTAAATGTAAATGTTAATTAAGTATTAATTAAGTAAAAGTACATAACTGTTATCTGCAGATATTGAATGCACCAGTGACTGCTCTAGATAATATATAAAGCACCATTTTACAGGTGTAGTTGGTCAAAGTGGAGCTAATTCTAACACTTTTGTGTTGTGTTGTGTAGTTATAAAGGCTATTATCACATGTTTTGTATGTAAAGTCTGAATATGTAATCTATAAGTGTCAAAAAGTACCTTAATATTATGCATAATTACAGTATTTGAGTAACAGTTAAGTCCCTCCTCCTGAGCTCCAGAAATCACATGACCACTGGAGGCTACTTCCTGTTTCTTACAGAGGAGAGTGGTCGAGTATACTTTCGTTTACATGTGATGCACGTAATACACGTTATTACCGTTTTGTAACACAATGAACACGGTCCAGCCGTTGTGTTTGGTGCTGCTGCTGCTGCTGCTGTGCGGAGCGGCTCCTCTTGCAGCGGCACCCGCAGGGAGCAGCTACCTGCCGGGCACAGGTGAGTGTCGCGAGTCTGGTAATTCAGCTACAAAAGTCGATGTCTTTCCTACATGTCGGGCTGCTCGGTAGATGTCCCTGCTCGCCGAATTCACCCTGAGACATCGTGGATTGGTGTTGGAACGGTTAACGTGGCTGTGAACGTTACATTCTTCTTTGCAGATGTATAAACGGAGTTTAGTCGGAAGCTCTTCAAATATACATTAAATGGCCACTGATGGGTTTTATTATTGAAAACAGGTTTGGAGTCTGTTTTGTAACCCTGGCATGAAATAAGACTTGTGCTTTAAGATACAAAATAATTTAAAACGCCTATTATCCCAGTGCCTAACAAGCATGCAAAAAGAAACTAAATGCAATCAGAGAGATACATTGTAACATTGTTGAAGAATAACCTCGTATTATTCACCACAGTTTGTTGTCGTTTCTAGAAACTATGTGTTACGTCTTCATCTCTTTCATCCCTTCTTCTTGTCCTCCGTCATCCATCCAGGCAGGTTCTGGCACATCACTGACCTCCACCTGGACCCCTCCTACCACCTGAGCCCGGACCCCACCAAGGTGTGCTACTCCTCCAAAGGAGCGCCCGCCACCCACGCCGGCCCGTACGGGGACTTCCTGTGTGACTCTCCCTACGCCCTCATCCAGTCCGCCTTCGCTCACATGGCGCCGCTCACACGGCCGCAGGACTTCATCATATGGACCGGGTCGGTGGCGGTTCTACTGCTCTGGTCTTCTTCTTCTTCTTGCCTGAAAATGATCAGCAATGTGACTAACCAGCTCATCGAAACTATCTGTGGCTCTACAGTAGTTTCATATCCTGTTCTACTAAGTGTGTGTGAGTGTGTGTGTGTGTGTGTGTTCTGTACTTTCATGGGAAACCACTTTGAGGTTTTAGACCTGAAGATTGAGGAAGCTTTAGTGAAGGGAAGTCGCTCTGGATTGCTCTCACTTCCTCTCAGGAGTGCTTTTTGTAGCCATTTTTATTATGTTCACACATTCATGTTCCCCGTGAGACGCATTGTAAGAACCTTTTAAAGCTACGGTTGTATAACTTTTTGTCATATTTGCTCGCTGTATCATGACAGATAATCCGTGAATAAAACGGGTTCCTCTGCCTCCTTAGGATATTTGCAAGATTGCACCGTGCCCGAAGGAAAGCGGCCAATCAGAGCCGAGGAGCCTCTAACGCAGCTGTCAATCACTGCCGGTGAAGCTGGTGAACTCCGATCACACCGTCAAACTAGGCAGCGGGGATCAAATGTGAATCAAGAGTCTGTCTCTGCATTGCACTGCATTTCTCACCTCAAAGGTTTTCCGAAACTTTGTTTTCAACATGGCGGTAGGGTCACAAAGTTCCATATTTTTACAGCTTCTTGGAATCTTGCAAATGCACAAAGAGCACTAAAGGGTGCTCAGATTATCTGTCTAACACTTTATTATAATCATCATATACATACAAGAAATTTGACCTCTGCATTAGCAGCAGGGGAAGAACTCGGGGGTTCAGCGTCTCGCTCGTGGACGCTTTGACATTTGGACAGTAGGAACCGGGGATCGAACCGTCAACCTTGTGGTCGAAAGCCAACCCGCTTCTCCCACTGTGAAGAGGAAGTTATATTTTGAAGAAAAAGAAAGGAGCTTTTTAGTTAAAAGTGAGAGAATGGAGTTAAGAAAAGGGGCAACAGAGCTAATAGAGTGCTGTTTTTAATTCAAAGAAACAAGTTAATTTACGTGAATGTACCTGAAAACAGAGGCAGTGGTCGTAACACACACTGTCAGGATACAGGGACAGTTTGAGCAAATTAGACAAAGAAGTTATTTTTATTATAACCAGCTGTGACGAACCTCTGACTTTTCGTATCGCGTCTCATAATGTATCCAATATCTTGGTTTAATCCCAAATACCTGCAAAACTAATGAACCTCTGATCCACCAAACAGAAAATAATCTTGTTTTACTCTTTGCATGTTTCAGCACTCAGCTGGTTTCCATCATTAAAGATGGAGACGGCACACAGACCGATGGTGCACGGTGTGTTTAAAGGCCTTCAAAAGTAGCTCAAAGAGCCGTTCTCTTGGAGACTAATGTTCACTACGCTGTGACGATGACGTAGTAAACCTGGACGCGTCGGTCGCAGCAGCAGTTCCTCCGTACAGCTTTCTGTTGAATCAGCAGCTGATCAGCTCAGCCAGGAATTCATGGGCTTATTGAACATGCTTTAGAGAACGCCTGCCGATTAATCCTCTTTCCCCGGGGAGTCTTTTATTCCATGTTTTAAGTTACTATGTAGGCAGATTTCTTTGCTTTATTCTGTTGTTATTGGGCTTTGTAGCACGACTTCGCCTTTTCGCGAAATTCGCCGCGCGGCGGAATTCATGTTATTTCTGCAACATTGTGCCGCTCTGCTGAGCCCGACCATGTTTGGAAAGAACTCATTTGACGGGCAGGAAGCTCAGTAGTGTTGAGAAATGAGGGTTTTCCTTGATTTCTCCCGGTAGTGCTGAGTGCTAACTCATCAAATAATGCAGCTTCTTCACATTTAAAGTCATTCTCTTTGCCAAAAGCTCAGGAAAACCAAGAGAGCAACAAAACCTGTTCCTGTTCTGTGGCTCATTTCTCGGTGAATGACGGTGGATGTTCTTCTTCTCCCTCTCCACCAGTGACAGTCCGCCTCATGTCCCTGTAGACGAGCTCTCTACGGACACAGTGATCCAGGTCATCAGTAATATGACCCAGACCATCAGGCAACACTTCCCCGACCTGACAGTCTATCCTGCCCTGGGAAACCATGACTACTGGCCACAGGTAGCTTTATTTTCAGCTCATCGGATGGCAAACACTGAGAAAAGATTGGAGGATGCAGCCAGGCGGCAACCT
The DNA here is from genome assembly GCF_910591455.1 of Pholis gunnellus. Taxonomy (NCBI): domain Eukaryota; kingdom Metazoa; phylum Chordata; class Actinopteri; order Perciformes; family Pholidae; genus Pholis; species Pholis gunnellus. Next base: position 19,223,103 of record NC_136546.1, on the reverse strand, counting down.
CTAAACCTGCATTCTCTCTAATGTTCACCAGGGGGCGACTCCTCTGGTTGTATAGAAGTCTATGAGAAAATGACTCTACTTCTCTCTTGATTTATTACCTCAGTAAACATTGTAAACACGAGTTTATGGTCTCAATCTCTAGTTTCAAGTCTTCTTCAATACAGCATGATGTTCATTTAGTAAATGATGGTCCATTTAGAGTCAAACAGACCATAAAGCAGGGTATGCTTTAGGGGCGGGGCTTACTGTGATTGACAGTTTGTTAGCGGAGCCCTGAACGGCGTCTCTAACACGGCGTCAGTCCTCCTCAGTCCAAATATGGTCACTTCTGTTCATTGGCGACGGCAATTAGATTAGATAGTTTAAATGTTGCATTTAATTCGAGGAGTGTGTCTTATGATAACTGCCTTGTATGTGAGATGTTTGTCTTGACACGCTGCTGCATAACAAGTTTGTATTTCCTGCTGTTTTCAGGACCAGATGTCGACCTCCACTAATGCCATCTACAAAGCTGCTGCCCAGCTGTGGAAACCCTGGCTGCAGACCGAAGCGCTGCTCACACTCTCACAAGGTAACGTGTTGGTGCATCGGCCGCTGTGAAGGGGTTTCTGTCACATGACTGCTTATCTAGGCCTCCTGGATCTACAGTGTGGCTGTTGGGTTTAGCTATAATACAAGTTCTTTACATGTTTTTAATATTCAAAAAGTAACACTTTAATACGATCCACTCAGACGTTGGTATTTAGATTATTATTTTTACCTTTTGCATATGGAAACAGTGTGTTTTCAGACCTAAAACGTACATTTTCTATTTGCTATACTCTACTGTACTCTAATCAGTATTTGTAATATTGTTAAAGACGGGACAAATATCGACACAAACTTCTGCAAACTGTGAAGTTCCTGCATTCAAAAAATGAGGAAGGGAGAGAACCACAGTCAATATGTGGCTGACGATTACGAATGATTGTTCATACGAGAGGTTCATATGAAATACAACAATACATACATGATGCAATAAGTTGATGCACATGTTTGCATGTCCGTATTGGTGTTGTGTTCATGCACCTAACAGAGCTGCAACTAACGATTGTTTTCAATGTTGATGAATCTGAATCTGATGAATTAGTTTATAAAATGTCAGGAAATCGTAACGATTTCTCAGACGGTGACGTCTTCACGTCGCTTGTTTTGTCAAACCAACAGTCTAAAACCAAGAGACATTTAAACGTCAACAACAAATCCTCACATCTGAGCAGCTGGAACCAGATGATATTTGGTATTTTTGTCCCAGTGAAAAGGAAGTCACAGCGTCTTTCATCTTCCGTCCTGTTTTATTTTGTGCTTTGTTCTGTGGCTGCAGGTGGTTTCTACTCCCAGCTGGTAAAGCCTGGTTTGCGAGTGCTCAGTCTCAACACCATCCTCTACTACGGCCCCAACAAAGTCACCAAGAACATGACGGACCCTGCGGGACAGTTCGAGTGGCTGGAGAAAACTCTGGAGAAAGCCGCTCAGAGTCTGGAGAAGGCAAGGATGTTTAATAAGAACTGGATCCCACGACGACGCTACAATTCTGCCCACTTGAGGCCCAACAAACGTTTCCCCCGTAGACCAGGACACCTCGAACTGCAAACAGGGTCAACTGTGACTCTTTATATTTAAAGTTATTTTAAAAATGACGTCATCGCGATGTAAAGCAGAGGTCACTTTGAATATTTGAGTCGTGGATGGACAAACTAGTATATGTTCATTCTTTCCCAGGGCAGTTCAAAGCCAGCATGTCTCAAATGTTCCAAGATGGCGGCGTAATGTGAAGCTCCAACGACGAGACAGAGCAGCGACATAAAGCCTTTGAAAGCCGCTCAAATCCGGAGTGAAGGCACAAGAAAAATAAACGCTCTAAGCTGCTACTTCCATCAATATGCATTGAATCATAATGCAGGTTAGACATTATAGACATTCAGGTGTTCATGACCTGTTGCTTGAGCACATATTTTATAACTAGACCTCTTTGCATTTTGACTGAATTCCTCTGCTGTAGTGTTTACGAGCTGTTTTTTATTTGTAGTGTTTATTTTCGGGCCCCGTTCCCCGGAAGTAAACCTGGAAGCTAGAAGGTTTTTTTTGGGCGTGTGGGCCAGACGAGCGTACATCTCTGGGAGAATATCTAACGCTTATTTTGTTTGCACATGAATCAAAAGGTTGTGTGTACAATGTGTTTTTTTTTTGCCAGTGATCCTGAGACACCTTTACTTCCGTTTTTGCACTTGAAGAGCTGAGATTTAGACGCGTCTCCCTTCCTTCGCTCCAGGTGTACATCATAGCTCACGTACCGGTGGGCTACCTGCCCTTCGTCAGGAACACCCCCGCTGTGAGGAAGAGCCACAACGAGCGGCTGGTCGCCATCTTCAGGGAGCACAGCGATGTCATTGCGGGACAATTCTACGGCCACACCCACCGCGACAGCATCATGGTGCTGTTGGACCAACAGGGTAAAACATATCGATCCGATGCATTTAGTTCCAGAAATAAAAGAGTTGATGCTGAGATCATTTATGCATTTTCTATATATTTATCAAAAACCAGACTGGAACTTCTCAAACAAGTTGTTTTTGTAGAAGAATCTGGTCCACGAGGAACAAATAAAAACTCAGACTGTTTTGAGATACACTTGTTTAGAAAGGGAAAGCAGACACATTCACTGCTTTATTTGTGTTTCTTTGTTCTGCAGGTAAACCGGTGAATTCTGTTTTCGTGTCACCGGCCGTCACGCCGATCAAACACGTTCTGGAGCCGTACTCCAACAACCCGGCTTTCCGTGCGTACGTGTACGACACCGAGGACTTCGCTCTCCTGGTAAAGAGCCCTCTGTCTGTGCAAGGTGTACTGAAAAGACCAAAATAACACAATGAAACCTAAAAAGTTTGAAAAGACGTTGGAGTTTGCGAACATATTGACAGAATTCCGGTCAAACTAGAAGTGTCCTGCACCGACTGCGTTTCATTTAACGACAGAAGGAAAACAGTCCGTCCTGATGATTAATCGCGCTGTCGATCACACACACAAAAACTGTTTCTGGCTTTCAAAACAGACTCAAAGCCCCTTTTTCTCCCTCTCTCCCCTTTTGTTGTTGTTCTTCTCTCCTTCTGAAGGATATCTGGCAGTACTATTTGAATCTGACGGAAGCCAACGAGAAACAAAGATCTGACTGGAGGCTTGAATACATCATGACTGAGGCGTTTGGACTGGCTGACCTGCGGCCACAAAGCCTCCTGCAGCTGGGCCTGAGCTTCAGGCTGCCGCAGACCAAAGCCTTCGACGTGTACTTCAGCCACTACATGGTCGGTTACGACAGCAGCATCGTGTGCGAGGGCGACTGTAAGCTCAGCCAGGTGTGCGCCGTGCTCTACCTGGACCAGCTGTCCTACTCCAAATGCGTCGCAAAGGGACAACGGTTGTAAATCAGTCGTTTCATTTAAAGAAAATACTCTGAGATAATGAATGAAAAAGGGAAATGGCAGGAAAACAGATGCCATCCAGACTACAAATAGCAATAAATAAGTAATTGAAGATAGAGAAAAGTACAGTTTTGAGAGTGTTGTCGACTTTATCAGGGATCACTTCTAGCTGGACACGTCTCATCCGTGTTATTCACCAAACACCGTCGGGTATAGCATGTAGCATGTAGCATGTAGCTGTGTTCACACCACGAGCCAAACGGCTGCAAGCCGACGCCCAATGACGCGCTGAAGCCTCGATCCAATCATATGTTTTTATTTCAAACCGTTCTGTTCCATCTAAAATGTCCAGATAGCCGCTCGGTGCTGATTAACGACATAAATACTTCAACGAGCGACTCGTCGACTTACGTAGCCGACCGCTGTGCTGCTTTTGTCGCTCGTCGTGTGACCACAGCATGAGACATAGAAAAGTGTGTTTGATTTTAATGTTGCGGTATATTTTTCTACTAAATAAAGAAGTTTAAACCCGCTGGTCTGGTTTCAGAGGCCACAGTAACTACTTGTGCAGGCCGCCAGTTTGTCTCTGCAGGAACAGCGACTAACCTCATCTGACCCTCTCACTTCTCTTCCTCCCCCCCCCCCCCCCCCCCCGGTCTCTTTTCATTCTCCTCTCGTTTCTCAGCATTCGTGCCCCCCCCCCCCCCCCCCCCACCCCCCCTCACGCCCACCCCGGCTCTTTTGTCCCTTCGCCTCCCTCCCTAAAATGTTGATCGCCCCTCTCTCTAAAGCTCCGCTGGCAGACTTCTTTGTGTCAAACTGCACCGACCAGAAAGTTTTGCTGCAATAGAAAAGAGCAAAAAGATGGAGTTGCACCAGAATAAACTTCTAGCAAAGGAGGTAGGGAGCCACGTAGGACGCAGAAAAGTTCTTTTTTAGACTCCTCTTCACTGCATTTGTTGTGAATCACTCGATCATTTTTACCTCCTCAGACCCTTTAAGTTAACCGAACTCGGAGGGAAGAGTTACAACCTGAACTTGAATGCAACATGTGCCGGGGCTAAAATAAAAGCTATATGCTAAGCTACATTGGCCTTTGCATGACATGAAAACTTTTAATCCGGATTCCCAGAAGTTGTAATGAGACTTTCACCCACAAACTGTTTGTATGTTTCCAAACTTCAGATGTTGAGAAGTTTGGAAACAGAGAATCCGTGAGTTGAGCCTTTTTCCCCCTCATGAGGCCCCCGAACGCCTTTTATTGTTCCCGACTCCCTCAGAAATCAGCGCCTGACGGAACGTAACCGTGGAGACGGGAGTCGGTGCCGAGCGTGACGATGGAGAGGACTGCGTCGCCACGGTAACGGCGCTAAAGCTCCCAGTCCTGTGAGGTCACCGTTAGTTAGCTGCTGCTGCTGCTGCGTTTCAACCAAACTACGTTCAAGATGGAGGCGCGTTGAATGTCGCTGTAGTGGGAGAGAGCGTGCAGGTTTCCATCGTTCTTCATTTTAAATATATACAAACATATAATTATGATTTTACTGGCGACATAAACACAAAGCAGCAGAAAGCTACCAAGTATATTTACTCAAGAACTGCACTTAAGTTCATTCTGAGGTACTTGTACTTCGCTCAAGTATTTCCATTTTCTGAGGCAAATATTGTGCTTTTTACTTTTACTACAATTATTTGGTAATCTGTTGTTACTTTGCAGATTCATATTGATAATACAAAATATAATCAGCAAATCAGTTATAAAACTATAGTTTAAGATAAGATAAAACTTTATTGATCCTCGGGGGAAATTCACAAGCAGTAAAACTTTGAATGCAGGACTTTTACTAGGAACCGAGTATTTCTACACCGTGGTATCGTTGCTTTGATTTACTTCCTTCGATCACTTCTTTTGAAAAGAAGTAGACTGTATATCTTTTTTTGACACTGATGAACAGAAGAATCCGCCTTCATGTGAAAGTGAAAGCAGATCTGCAGCGTGATCTCGATGGATCACATAAATGTGTGATGAGTCTGGTGTTTCATGAGTCTGGTGTTGAATAATTAGCTGAATGGACTTCAGCTGTGAGTGGAGTCACGAGGTTTCAATCTCCTCCGTTATCTGGACGGCTCAACTCTTGGTGAGTCAGTTTTTGGGTTTAAAGTGTATAAAAGTAGCTTTTTAATACGGTTCGTATCGCGGTTTGTTTTAAGTATCGTGATGATGCTGATATTCAGAATACTTTTACTGATTCTAATGTACTTATACGTCAGAGAAAATCAGTTGAGACCAAATGTTCTGCTTCAGGATATTGAATCATTTCTCACTTTCCTGAAACCTGCTGCAGGTTTATCTCTCACAAGGTTACACTGGAGCTCCACTTAAATACTCTTTATACTCGTTTAACCTCTTTTTGAACTTTTACAAAGAAGTAGGTCCAAATTGCCACATGTCTTATATCGCAAAAGAAAACAGGAGACGAAGACAAACATTTTGATAAACGGGGAGACTTTTCGTCTTCCTAAATGTCCGTCTGTTTGTCTGGCTGACCCGCGTCTTCAGGTTTGCATACATTTCTGCTTTTGTTCCCGTCGGCCGACCGGCTGTCTGGCTGACTGGTGGCTGACTGGTTGGTGCCCCACAACCAGTTAATCTGAGGATTACTGTCAGGACAGTATAGCCGTCCAACTGGCCGCTCCTGGGGAGCTGGAATCTGTGTGTGTGTGTGTGTGTGTGTGTGCGCACCGTTACCCCTCAGACTTCCAGCTCCCCTAATCCCTTTAAACACTGTCCCTCTCTGGAATATCTAGTGGTCTCATATCTAATTTGCTTCATTCCTGCACTTCTCAGAGTTGTACTAGACGGCCGATGACCCCCAATGACTCCACACTGGAGAGGACGGGAGGGAGAGATGTAATGTGAATATCACATTCTGTAAATGTCTCTCTGTCTCCTCTTGAGTTTATAAAGGAAATAAGAATGTCTTGATCCTAAACGTTGCTTTTAAAGTTGATTCTCTTGAATCCTTTTTACAGCCCAAGAGATCCACTTAGCTACTCGGGACCTCTGAGGAACTGATTTAATCAGATCAGCATCATTACTTATATTTCCTCTTCTACTTTAGACCCAGTGAGCATTAATTTGTGGTAAAACTCGCTAAATCTGGTGAAAAGAAATCCGGTTTTAATGACTGTTGGATTTAATTGTCTTAAATGTCTGTGGTTTAATCCTAATACCACCTCTGCACCCTTGCGCTATTAACTGTGTCTCCATTTGTTTTAATCACAGTGATAATAAAAGTAATAAACTGCATTTCTAAAGCTCCTTTCATACGAGAAATGCAGCAGAAAGTGGTTTACATTAAAGGAAAATAGACATCGGCATACTAATGTACTGACAAATACATGATGAAGTGTGAATTTATCTGCAGGTTATTCACACTGAGGTTTGTTTAAGGCTCTCAACATCTCCGAAAACACAGCAGCTGCGTTATTCGGCTGAACTGACCACATGTTGGGAATCTGATCGGTAACTTTCTCACCTGAAAACATGTTAAAACGTAATAAAATGACCCACATTAAGAGCTTTTATCCTGGCTCACAAGACTGACGGCCGCTCTCAAGGTCAGACATATGCAATGCATTGTGGGACGGTATGTGCAGTGCATCGCGTCTCATCTCCACATACTAACGCACCACACACTCAATGTAACGCCAGACTTTGCGTGCAATTTCAAACAGCCCGAATGAACGTAACACGTGGACAGAATGCCAACATGAGATGGAAAATAAAACCCACTGAATACTAATATTAAAATCAGTATATTTGCAGCATGCAGATCCGTCATCAGAAGTCTCCATTCTTCTTTTATTCTGTGCTTTTCTTCTCTAATTTTTAAAACTTTAACTATTCGTCCTCGAGAGCAGGAAAGCGTCGCTGTCAGACCGTAAAAAAATATGATTTAAAATGTAAACTCTGAGTGTCCTTGTGCGCCTTTTCTGTGAGTTTGAAATCACTGAATGTGCCGTTAAAGTTAAAATGAATGAACCATCACTTTGTCTCTGCACGTTTCGTCTATTTTTTAGCATCGATCAAGTTGTTCTGAGGGCATCTGACACTTCCCCTGTTTATTACTAATATAAGGAATGACGTGCGACTCGGCAACAAACGGCGCTAATCACTTTTAGTCCAATCCCGACCGGACGAGGCCTGTTTTACACAAAAGGATTTAGCCAAAGTCCAGAAGGAGGAGGTCACCTGTGGTCACAGGCCACTGCTGACTCTGCATGTGAGGTGAAAAGATGCTCAGAGGCCTCGTGTGCACGGTGACTAACCTGTGAGGACGTCCAAGGGAAGGTTCCAGGTGACGGGTCAGACCCTTGCAGGCAAACCTGGCTAACTATGTTGTGTGAAGTGTTATTTTGTTTCAACAGAATGTAAAGTAACAACATGTCATTCCTCGCAACTTGCAAGCGACACATTTTCCTTTTTCTGCTGCATCATAAATACGTTTTATAGTAAAAAAACAGACGTTGGTCCCGTTGATGCATAATGCTCCTTTCATAACTCTGGTGTCCCGTGTGATATTCTCTCACACCCAAGTCTCACACAGTCTATAATGGAGAGGGAGACAGAGGGGGGGGGGGGGGGGGGGTCTTTAGTCTCATGCTTCAGTAGTAATTTGTCAGCGGCCATGAATGGGCTCCTTCATCAGCGAGGGGAGACAGCAACGAGCAATGTGTGTGTGTGTGTGTGCGTGTGTGTGTGTGTGTGTGTGTGTGTGTGTGTGTGTGTGTGTGTGTGTGTGTGTGTGTGTGTGTGTGTGTGTGTGTGTGTACACTAGTGGGGGTCCGGCCTCAGATTGAAGTTCGCTCTAAGCTTCTTGTAGCCCAGATCTCTCCTTTGTATGGGCCCACCATAGGCAGTTCCCCAACGGCCAATCAGAGTCCACAGAGCCCGTTACTTCACTGGACGAGCATCCGCCCCCCTGAAGAACGGGGGGGGGGGGGGGGCAGGAGAAGCAGGACAAAGAAGAAAAAAGTGATTCTGTGAAGAGAGAAGTTCACTTTTGAACTTAAAAATCCCAACTCCAAATTAAATGTGTGTCTTTTCTAACTTAGCCTTTCCAAAATAATATAAAACCAGATAAAATAAATAAATAAAGAATCACCACTCAAATGAAAAAAGACTTTCAAGAAGAAAACATTATTTTAAAGGTAAATATTTGTCGGTTCCTGAAGATTTTCAGGATTTCTCTCACTCGCATCAGTTTAACAGTACGTACACAAAGCAGTATGAACTGATTCAAGCAGGAATATAAATGGAAAAGACTTTGACTTTGTGTCGGGCGTCGAATAGTCTTTGGATGTCCCGGCTTCTAAAAGAATGAACCCTTCCATGGGCGTTGATAGATTACTGAACGGGCCTACTGGACCTCAGCGACTCAAAATGACTGCAAAGAGACACAAAAGTGCTGCACACAGACTCACAACGACAACGAAAAGCAGCAAAATAACCTGAAAGACGCACAAAGTAACTAAATAGAGACTCAAAGTGACCACAAAGAAACACAAAACAACGACAAAAAGATGCAAAACAACTATAAGAAGTATTAGAATGACCATAAGGAGTTGTTTTTGTTGTTATTATATCAATAAGTGTAATATAATAGTATGATAACTTTTATTTTAACAAAATAAAAGCATGAATAGCTTTCTGTGATGAACTACCTCACTGACGTGATGTTCAAAGTTAACAACCTTTTCTGGAGAGCTGCTTTCTTCGAGAGTTTTTAAAAAACTAGTCGTGCGCGTGTGTGTGTGTGTGTGTGGGTGCATGTGTGTGTGTTTGTTTGTGTGTCTACTGTCAGTGTGAACGAGTTGGACGGACGCCAGCTATTGACGTCCCGGCTGCACGGTCGAGTCTCTGCTTCCAATTAAAAAAAGTTCACCCAGAAACGCGGAGTTGGTTCATTTCCCACTGTAGTAAAAGCTTTTGTCCCGAGAACACAAAGCTCTGATTATTGTGGAGGTGCTGACATTTATGAATGGGCACAAAAGATGGCCGCCATTGAAAAATGAAGAATGTCTCAACTCTACTAGAGCGTGATGGGATTTGTCTTTTGCGTGTGACAGGGTGCCAACAAAATGACGTTGCCGTGAGGCGAAATGAAGTCATCTGATGAAGAGTAGACAGACGGAGAAGTACCGTTGATCAGACAGATGGGAACATGGAACACCATCAGGGATTTCAGATCCCATGCTGTGGGTGCAATCTTTGAGATCGTAGTTTGAAGCAAGCTCTACTTAAAGGAACAGTGTGTAGCATTTAGGGGGGATCTGTTGGCAGGAATGGGATGTGATATTATTAAGAAGGATTTCTTCACCTGAAAATAAGTGATCGTTACCTTAGATTGATGTCGCTAGCAATTGACGACATAGACAGATAAACGTAATAGACAACGAATTACATCGTTACCGTTACACCTTACGTTAGTTGTGGTAGTTTGTGTGCTTTGGAGATAAATAGTTGCAACAGCCGGTAGGCTAACGTAACCTCTCCGATGAGGCGACAGTGTGTTTCTCTGGCTGCTCAAACATAAATACCCAAAAGGCTCTCTTTGTTTCTGTCGCAGACATCTTTGTGTTTCTTTTGTGCATTCATTGAATGACGGCGTAGTGTACTGTTTGGCATTTTGGCCGTCACCATCTAGGATTTTGGCTGCTGCCATTCTGTTATCTTGCAACCAGTGTCAATCACAGTAGCCCCGCCTAAAGCATCCCCTGCTTTATGGTCTGTTTGACTCTAAATGGACCATAATTTACTAAATGAACATCATGCTGTGTTGAAGAAGACTTGAAACTAGAGATTGAGACCATAAACTCATGTTTACAATGTTTACTGAGGTAATAAATCAAGAGAGAAGTAGAGTCATTTTCTCATAGACTTCTATAGGACCAGAGGAGTCGCCCTCTGGTGGACACTAGAGAGAATGCAGCTTTAACACAGTCTTTTGAGCGTTAAAGTACACGTGTATCTTGGCGTGGGCTTCCTGGACAAGTCTATCATTAGATAAAAATGTGTTTATCTCAGAGAGACTTTACCTGGAAAAGATGAGAACAAAGAAAGTTTCCGTATGAATCCCGTTAAACAATCGATAACCTTTAGTATTAATGTTTCATTTGCTTGGTTTAGATTCACGACGGACATCAATTAATCAAAGCAAGGAACATTAGGAAGTGATAAGAGAAAGCAATGAACCCCCAAACCCCCCGGCCGTATTGCAAAGAGATGCAACAAGTACTACATCTCTGGGGGGAATCCAGGAGGTTAAGCTGACTGTTAAAACTTAATCTCTCTGTTCTTCCCTCGACCCGTCCCTCCATCCATCCTTCCCTCTATACACCACCTTCCCCCCCCGCTCGGTTTGAAGGGTCAGTGAGTTTGCCCTCAGAGAGGTTTGTACAGGAAGAGAGGGGTAGAGGGGCGTGGCATGTTGAGCAGTGTCTTTGATCCCTCTGGGGGGGTTACAACCCCTTTTATTCCACCTGATCAACACTGTACTGACCTCGTGGTCCCACCCCCAGTGGAGAAACCGCTGCATCTGGGGCTCAGCAGAGGTGCACGGGGAAGGTTTGGTTTGGTTGTTGCAGGAATTCTTTGTCTTCCCCGACTGTTCCTCACTTATCAATTCCTCTTTTCATTTACATTTCCTGTTGAAATTGTTTAATTTTATTTCAGATTATTTTAACACGTTTTTCTTGTTCAGTACAGATGTTATATATATATATATATATATATATATATATATATATATATATATATATATATATATATAAAACATCAGCCTTATTAAACTCCTTATTTAAATGAAATGTGTGTGTGGCCTGAGAGAGAGAAAAGAAATTTTCAAAAACAATGAAAGAAAGAAAATCAAAACGAGAGCTTTATTTATTTGTTTTTATTTCAAAGCTCTGGTGGATTTATGTAAAGGGAGAGAAAAGGTGTTCGAGGCTCTGCTGTCATAAGGAAGGAACGACAGGAGAGGCTTTGGTTCATTAACTGGATCAACGCTGCCACCTGCTGTTCTCCGGGTAGTGTTGCGTTTTGTAGTAGCTTAAACGTTCTGTTAAACGTAAAATGTTTAAACTAGATATACTTCACTGACAGTTTTGTGGTATTAAGTCAATTATTACAGTTCTGATATGACGGTATTATTTACAGACGAGACGCTGCAGGCAAACAGAATGTTGGGCTGTTTTGCGTCCATAACACGTCTTCTTTCAGACTATTTTATTACTTTGTCTGTTTACGTCTGTAGATTTCTCCTAAATTCACCAAATTATACCATTAGATAATGCCTCATTTACATATTGAAACATAACATTTAGTAAAACTTGTAATACAATAAATAATCGTCTTAATGTGAGCTCTTACATACACCAAACTTTACACGTTCATTTCTATATTCTATATTCTATATATTATCTATATTCTATATATTATCTATATTCTATATATTATCTATATTCTATATATTATCTATATTCTATATTCTATATATTATCTATATTCTATATATTATCTATATTCTATATTCTATATATTATCTATATTCTATATATTATCTATATTCTATATATTATCTATATTCTATATATATTCTATATTCTATATTCTATATATATTCTATATTCTATATATATTCTATATTCTATATATTATCTATATTCTATATATTATCTATATTCTATATATTATCTATATTCTATATATTATCTATATTCTATATATTATCTATATTCTATATATTATCTATATTCTATATTCTATATATATTCTATATTCTATATATTATCTATATTCTATATTCTGAAGGTTAACACCACAGAGGGCTTTGTTCATATATCATTCACAGACTCATTTTTACTACATTTTATGACTAAAAACATGGAGAAAATAGTTTTTTTCATGGCTGTATTTTCTGATTCATGAGTTCATAAACATAAATATCTAAAAACCTTTGACTCTAATATGTCAAGAAATGAAACAATAATGTTAAACCTGACTTTATCCAATGTTGAGATTTATGTTCTGGAAATGTATGAACATTAGCACGTGTCTGATAAGATAATGCATCATTTGCATATTTCAACATTTTATTTTAGAAAACCTGTAATACAATAAAATATAGTTTAATTGTTAGTAATGAACTGGGGAAGGTTCTTGGTGATATTTACTAGTTTATGTCACATTGACCAGCAGAGGGCGTCGTGGTGCCTCACTGAAGAACCTGAAGTCCAGTCGTTGTTTGTTAATCAGCCATTCAGCCCTCAGAGACTCAGAGCCAAATCAAAGAAGCGCCTCAGACAATGACAGCTGTGCCAGAGGTAATTCCTAATGCACGTCCACGATGCATTCAATTAGCTCCAACACCGGCCCGACAGAGCTGAGGGCAATTATTGCGACCCCCCCCCCCCCCTCCTCCTCCTCCTCCTCCTCCTCCTCCTCCTCCTCTCCCTTCGTCCCCTGGGACCCCGTTACGCTCCCTCTACCCCCCCCCCCCCCCCCCCCGCATTCAGGATTTGCCCCCGTCCCCTCCCCCACTGACAGCATATGATACAAACCCTGTGTACGCGCAACATGACAACATTCATCACGTTACATTGTAACATCATAACCTGCTTGCACGTGTTCAGAGAGAAATGATGGGTTGTATGTTTTTGTTTCTGCTGTTTTTTTAATGTTTACTTATTCATTTTACCTTTGCTGTTTGATTACTCATTTATTATACTTGTATTTGTTTTGTTTTGTCACTCTCTACTTTGCTGCTGTAATCCGGAAAATGTAGGGACCGCGTGACAAATAATGGATTATTTGATCTCATCTTATCTTAGTGAGTAAAGAATTACTGAGCAAAATAGTGGCATCACAACAAGTGTGGACCTGTTCATTACTTTGTGGGAAATAAAAAAATGAATTCTTCATTTAAATCCCTCGTCCTAAAAATAAATAATGTGTAAGAACAAATAAAGGTTTTCTAATGTTTCTTTGTCTGCTGTTTACTTTCTCTGTGATGGTGATTTTACAAAGGAAAGAATCTCCAGAACGAAAAGTCACAAAACATACTTCATCATAAAACATGCTACTAAACAGACAAAGTCAACAATCAACTAAAAACCTCTTGTTCTTTTGTATTCTTAAATAAAATTTTGAGAAACTTTCTAAACAAAGCTGACTTGTGTTGGTCATCAGCAGTAATAAAATAGAGCAGGAAAAGAAAACAATCTAGGAAAGAAGATAAGATCTGCTTGTTATTTTTGTATTTCTTCCACTTATTTCATTTGTTTAAGTTTGTGGAGGTAACCGAGCTGCATGGCCCATGCAGAGCTCTCCACTCAGCCATGAGAGATAAGTAGGCGGATACAATAGACATTAATTCAGCATGTTTAAGTGCAGCTGTCTGGTCACCACTGAGCAGGTGCCACCCCCACCCGCCTCCATCCATCCCTCCCTCCCTCCATCCATCCAACCATCCATCCATTCATCCATGTAGCTGCGTTTCATTTGACCAGCTGTAACAAACCCTCGGAGTAAGTAAGCCCTCTTGTACTGTATGCATTATGATCTCACTGAGCCAAACCATCTCTCCATCTGAGGCTGCAGCCAACACTTGACCCTCCTCTTTCACTTAATCCCTCATAGTGAGAAGAACCTGTTCTTTTGTCACGTTATCCCTCCATCTCCCTCCAGAGGAAGACTTTACTATATCAGGCAAAAACGACACCCGCCCGGGGCCCAGAGACAGACATGGACCCCCAAGAGTATATCCCAAAATAAAAAAAGCTTAATGTGCACCTGCAAGAGACACTTTAAGGAAGAAAAATGAGGCAGTTGATGGAAGGGGGAAGCAAACTCATTAACATCTCAGCACTCATGCTGCTACTTTATAGTAGTGTTAGCATCGATAACTCCTCTCACTTGTGATATTTCATGTGATTGAAATAACACAGTAAGCAATCATTTAATTATCTGTGTTCAACAAAACATGTTGGCATTGTACGTTTCTACTAACCATGGATATGTTGACTTTCCATAAATATGCTTCATATCAGCACATACGTATGCTTGCAGAAACGCACAATGCCCCGTGATTAACTTTTGGGTTCAGGCAACAAAAGTACTTGGTTAAGGTTAATGTACCAACGTAACAATGTCACAACCTTTACATTGTAAGAACGTAACAATCTAACAACGTAACGTAACAAAGTAACGTAACAACGTAACGTAACAACGTAACGTAACAATGCAACGTAACAATGCAACGTAACAACGCAACGTAACAATGCAACGTAACAACGTAACGTAACAACGTAACGTAACAACGTAACGTAACAACGTAACGTAACAACGCAACGTAACAATGCAACGTAACAATGCAACGTAACAACGCAACGTAACAATGCAACGTAACAACGTAACGTAACAACGTAACGTAACAACGTAACGTAACAACGTAACGTAACAACGTAACGTAACAACGCAACGTAACGTAACAATGCAACGTAACAATGCAACGTAACAACGCAACGTAACAATGCAACGTAACAATGCAACGTAACAATGCAACGTAACAACACCGCGTAACATCGCAGCGTAACGCAACAACGCAACGCAACAACGCAACGCAACAACACAACGCAACAACGCAACGCAACGTAACAATTCATGATGTAATGTAACAATGCAACAATATAACAACAGAACAATGTAACAACGTAACATAACAGTGTAACATAACAACATGACGTAACAAGGTAAAGTAACAACGGAACGTAACAACGGAACTTGCAAATCACCATATCAATGTTTACAGGAGACATAAACGTTTGCATCTATAGTCAATTACAGATATACCCTTTGTGTGTTTACTGCTTTAAGGGTCCCAAGTGAAAGATGCTTTAATTATGACATTTTAAATGAGTCCATATTTCTTTACTTGGAGTAGGTAGCAATAAATAGGCCTTCACCCAAAATCAAAGTATACGTGATTTAGAGGTTAAACATCTTTAAACGGATGGTCCTTAAAGGAAAAATAATGAAGGAAAAGAAATTGAGGCCCCTAGTTTAGCCTCAGGCCTCCAGAGCCCAGAGTCCACCCCCATCTTCATCCCTCCAGCCTTCATCTCTGTTCATCCTCCCTTCAGCGTCTCCATCCCTGATCCATCACCACTTTCATTATTATTTTTTTTGGCCTCTACAGCTATATTCTCCATCTTTCTGCCACCTTGCCCTCTCTTTCTCTCTGCATCCCTTCTCATATCTGTTGCCTTTTCATCCAAACACTCCACCCCCTCCTCCCACCACCTCTTCCCTCCCGCCTCCCTTCCCCCTCGCCGGTGGCGTCCATACACCGACCTGAGCACAGACTCTCTTGTTGTCAGTCACTTTCCCGGCGAACAGACGGCGGCAGCAACAGCAGCAGCAGGAGGAGCGGGGACGGTAATCCCCCCCCCCCCCCCCCAACCCAGGTCCACCCCACCCCTTTCCAAAAAAAAAATAAAAAAAACTGAAACCGGTGGCAGAACCTCGCGGGACACCTGTGCTACTGGATACCATTTTTGGGGGGTCTTTAAGAAATTTTAAGATCTAAATTGACAGCTACAGTGTGGATGATGCTGATGAGAAGCAGTGGTGATTAAGACGGCGATGCAGACGCGGAAACAAGCGGCCAAATCTGCCTCGATTGACGGTGACGGAGCGCTCGGCACCACCACCAACAGCAGCACCAGCAGCATCCGTCGGTCGGCGGATGGAGATGCGTTGTGAAGGCGGAGGAATGCTGATGATGATGCTGATGATATAGCAGGTGCTGCAGGCTCGTGTCGCATTGCCTGGCCGCCGCGAGCGACGCCGGGGAGACGGTGATGCTGTCGTCGTCATCGTGTCACAGAGAGCCAGAGAAAGAGAGGAGCGGCTTTGACATGGAGGGAAGCGGCTGTGTGTCGGCTGTGAGCTCGGGCCGCCCGGATCAGCAGGTTGTATGCGCCGCCTGAAGCCCGGAGGACCGGAGTCTATACGCGCGGTGGTGGAGAAATCACAATAAAGTTGAATTCTTCACGGTGGGATTGAAATTGTTTCCGTGCGTAAAAGTGAACGGCCCATATGTTGATAATGCTTCATAGGAGCATCATAGCAGCAGCATCTGTGCCAGTTCAGGGTGGATTACGTCTACAGAGCAGCAGGCCTCCATCTGAGGGCAGCTTCTGAACCATAAAGAAAACCACCACCCTGTTGCTGGAGGTAACAATTTATTCTGTTGTTTCACTGGAAGCTGGTGAGCTGTGGTCCCCCGTGGAGGGACAGCTGTTGCTAAAGATGACTCACTTGCAGGCTGGCCTCTCTCCAGAGACCCTGGAGAAGGCCAAGGTGGAGCTGAAAGAAAACCCGGAGACTTTGCACCAGGACATCCAGGAGGTCCGGGACATGATCATCACCCGGCCGGACATCGGTTTCCTCAGGACAGACGACGCGTTCATCCTCAGATTCCTCCGGGCGAGGAAGTTCAACCACTTCGAGGCGTTTCGGCTGCTGGCACAGTATTTTGAGTATCGGCAGCAGAACTTGGACATGTTCAAGAACCTGAAAGCGACGGACCCGGGCATCAAACAGGCCCTGAAGGACGGCTTCCCCGGCGTGCTGTCCAATCTGGACAGATACGGCAGGAAAATACTGGTCCTGTTCGCAGCCAACTGGGACCAGAGCAGGTAATAAAGAGGCAGAGTGCTGGTGGTGGTGGGGCTGTAAAGTCTGTGTTATCTGATGAGACGCATAAAGAGAAACCCATAAAGGACAGAAAAGAGTGTTTTAAAATCCACTATAATTAAGTGGAGTCTGGTCTATGGAGCTGTCCATTCAGCACCACAAAATGATAGTTTATGAGGAAACAACAGGAAACCAACTCGTCTTCCTTCTCTAATCAGTTGTGGAAAATTACATGAAATGCCCAAAAGTACACCAAACACATTTCAGTTTTCCCACCAGATTTGTAGGACCTGGCTGCAGAGCATTAGTGAGGTAATCAGGTCTGGTTCTAGTTCATCCTAAAGGTGTTGAATGGAGGTTGAGGTCAGGGTTCTCTGCAGGACAGTCAAGTTCTTCCACACCAAACTGGGAAAAGTCAAGGCAATTTTTATTTCTCCAACCCCGAAATCCCAAATGAGAAAACTTGCTTCAAAGGGTGTTATAAAATCAGAACGACATACGACACCTATTACCCGATTCAGATAAAGAAATGATCCCAATAAAACACCCGTTACAGGTGCGTAAAAGAGCCGACAAAGGAACAAAGGAAGTGAGTGAGTGATGAGGGAAGTGGTTAGTCTGGTTACACGCCCAAGGTACCGGTAACTAGAGGTGGGCAATATGCCAAAAATAACCAACACAGTCTCACGGCAGTTTGTGAAATAGTCACAAAATGCAATATTGGTGTCGTGGACAATGACGAGAAACGTAATAAAAAGCACTTTAGGAAAAACCTCATGGTTGGCCTTAAAATAACTACCTACACTAAGGTTTAGGCAACAAAACTCATAATTACGTTAAGGAAACCTGTCAAGAATAGTTTTGAAAACCACAACGTGTTGTCGAGCACCGGTCTTCTGGTTAAAAACAGTGGCAGGACCACCAGGAGAGAATAGTCCACTGCTGAACGTCTTCTCTCTCATAAAACTCATTCGTCTGCAGGCACTGGGTCACAGTCGGCTCAGGTTAAACGTAGAAACAGGGCCATGAAACAGGGACATGACTCCATTTGGCTTTAATAAGGGGTCACACATTGTTAGTGTGTTACCAGAATTCATAGAGATTCTGACCCTTTTTGCCTCCTCATAATTCAAATCAGAAACATCGGATCATCTTTTAACTACAGCCAAACTAATATCAAAACATCCATTCACAAACTCTCACACAACTCATGCATCTATAATCCAAGTCTTGCTTGCTTATACAATCGTATGATCACTACTTTCCCAAAAACACATGCATTTTCACCAAAATCTTGTTTTTCAAAACACTTCCTCCACCACCGCCTCATGCACGGATTCACAGCGTGCATGTCCAAGCATGAGACTGTGTAGTGGCAACAAATATTTTAAATAGTCAAATCTAGCCTCCCCATTTTCCTCAATTCATCAAACCGTTTTTGTATTTTTCGTTGTCGGTGGAGGCACGCCAAAAATACAAGCATGCAAGAATGCAAGACAACATGGGGTCGACCTCCTCCTCAAAAACTGTCGTGTTTTTCTCAGGTACACATTTGTGGACATACTGAGGGCGATCCTGCTGTCGTTGGAATCGATGATCGAAGATCCGGAGCTGCAGGTCAACGGCTTCATCCTCATCATCGACTGGAGTAACTTCACCTTCAAGCAGGCGTCCAAACTGACTCCCAGTATGCTGCGGTTGGCCATCGAGGGGCTGCAGGTAAGACGCTCAGCTGTCTGAAGCTTTGTTGGTGTTGGTGTTGGTATGATTGGTTTAGTGGTTGGGTGTGAGAAGTTATGGACTTTAATACTGGAGACTGTGGTTTGCACCCCAAACCATCAATATGAGATTTTCCAAGTAGTTTTAGTAAAATGTCCTATCTTGTCATTTAGGCCTTATTGACTTAACCCTAACCTTATTATAAAAGAGTACCACCACGCTCATGCAACTCAGTCTCACTTGGTCAGTGCTCCTAAGCTTTAAACTGTGATGCTCTACGAACCCGTCTAGCGTCAGTTCTGGACGTGTCGGGTTTTCCGCTCGTTGCGTCTTTTCAAAATAAACGTCCGTCTTCACCGGACGTTGGGTGGATGCAGCATTGGAGGTGGCGCCCTGTTCATTCCTAATAAAGTTGCTCAGTGTAAAATCACACGTATCTTCCGCCGATCTTCTGCATCCATTAGTCGGTAGAGCGAGCACACTAGCGTCTCCTTTAACCCTGCCTCCCAGCTCTCAGTCAACGTTGAATTGTAGCATCGCATGGGACACGAACAGCGGTCTCCTGGGTGAAAGTCCTGTTGGTTTGACCCATCCATCCAGGTAGAGCGGGTCGTCTTGTAATCATAAGATCCGTTCAAACGCGGCTCCTCCAGTCCGTGTCGACGTGTCCTTGGGGAAGACACTTAACCCCAAATTGCTCCCGAGGGCTGCGCCATCCGTGTATGAATGTGTGTGTGAATGGGTGAATGATGACACGTCGTGTAAAGCTCTTTGAGTGAAAGACTAGAAAGCCGCTATACAAATGCATTCAAAGTCCATTTTGCTATTCATACAGCGTCCGTTGCTCTGAGCTTCCAATAATGACGCGGGTGGGTTGACATCGGAGTTAGTTTAAAATCCAAAAAATCCGCAGTCTTGTCCATCAACAAAGCCAGCCTATGTTTCCTGTCAGAGGCGAAGGGCGAGGAGGGAACTCTTCGGCCTTTCTCGACTTTAAAGTTTTCCTTTTTCTGACGTTGGCAGAACAAACCTCCAGCATCCACTCTGCAGTCAAAATGTTCCACTTAAGAACAAGTCAAGCACAGCGTTAAAGCCGTGAGCTGGTTTAGAGGAATAATGACATTTCCATTTCGATTACACACGACTGCTGCTGGGTGGTGTTTTTTCAAGGTTCGTTTGGCAGGTGATGATGCAAAAAAAAAAAGAAGAAAAAAAGTGTTTGGTTTTTTTTGTAGTGGTTGTCAGTTTGGGTTTCTTCAGCTCTCGCATTCTCTAATGAGAGTCCAGTTTCTCTCATGTGGCATATAGAGAACAGCTAAATGAGATGTGACAGTGCTCGTAGCTTGTTTTTGGGGATTTCTCATGCGCATTAGTCCTCTCAGTCGTCGGGACAACTTTAACGTCATTATTGAAATTAGTTACAGGAGAGAAGTGTACAGCTGTCCTCTGGTAACCAGCCAAACCCGGAAGGAAAGATCTCGCCTGGTTTGTGCGTGTGTGTGTGAATGTGTGTTATTGCTTTTTCAACATCTTTGTGAATCATCTGCCCAATTTGTGCTGGGCTCCATTAGTCAACGTGAAATCTAAGGGGAAGTGTTTCTCGAGGGAGGTATTGAGTGAGACGCAGCGCGCTCTGATGTGCTCGTGAATGATGCCAAATTGGCAAAGTCGCATTTCAAAGTTCCTTCCTCTATTTCTGCGTTAAAGCTGACAAAATAAGAGCAGGAAATGTCAACCCTGAGGGCAAAAGATGGTGATTATAATTCAGAAGCTGTTTTTTTTCAATGTACAAATTAGTATTTTATCTTTAAAAGTTGCAACGCACAACTTTTCCCCCACGTAGAGTTTCCAAGTGGCATTATTGTTGACGTCGCAAAGACAACTGGAAGGCTTTCTGATAGTCGACTACTATCCATACATTTCCTGATTTCCCCATCAGGGAAAAAGAAAGAAATATGTTGAAATATATTCTATTGTAATTCATTCCCATTGCAAAACTCAGAGGTTGTGCCCTCTGCTCAGGCAGCCTTCGCTCCAACCGACACACCCAAAAGCTTTTTATCAGTGAATATGCAGATGGTTGTGTGATGTCATCGGGCAACTTTAAGCGACTTTTGGAGCTAGTGCTAGCTGCTTTCACTGGAAAAGAGTTTCCAACACTGCATTTTGTTTTCCCCCTTCTGGGGATAGTAGCAACCGATGGCGACAAAAACAAAAGCGCTTTCCTTTTCCTGTTTTGGTTGCACAATGGTTGACGCATTTCTTGTGTCATAACTGGAGCCTTCCTTTGGAGATCATACCTGGTGGCAGACAGAGTTGAGAATAGTGAAAGCAAAGCTAATTGAGAATCCGTCTAAACACTGATAGTGTCATTGTTCTACAGCCGTTACATTGTGCAATCAACCTTTGCTTCATGTGCTATTCATGCTAATTACATTTTTTTTTTTAGATAGCTGACCCTCATTAACCGATCATTAACCGTTCACCGGCAACATTACTGCTTTGCATGCAGGGCTGCAGTGGTTGAAGTGCTAACAAGCAAACTACAAAGGATCCACAAACAGGTTAAATGCATCATTTATCGCCAGCTGCAGTGTTTGAGCAAAACAGGCATTGTCGTAGAAACATGCAGCCGCTTTCCCTCTCAGCCTCATCGATTAGTTTAGCGACAAGATTGAACAACAACAACAAAATCTTAATGGTTGAACAATTCATTATTAACATCCCTTCTTCATAATGATAACGTATCACTCTTAACATTTCAAATTTCTTCCATTAGCACCAGGCGGCAACCTCCGGTTCCGCCGAGTGGAGCCAAAGCTTCATGTGTTAAAGCTGCATTCTCTCTAGTGTCCACCAGGGGGCGACTCCTCTGGTTGTATAGAAGTCTATGAGAAAATGACTCTACTTCTCTCTTGATTTATTACCTCAGTAAACATTGTAAACATGAGTTTATGGTCTCAATCTCTAGTTTCAAGCCTTCTTCAATACAACATGATGTTCATTTAGTAAATGATGGTCCATTTAGAGTCAAACAGACCATAAAGCAGGGGATGCTTTAGGGCGGGGCTTACTGTGATTGACAGGTAGCAATAAAGCCAAGATGGATTGGACCTGCAATCAACTTGTTTATGATCGTGTAGGTTTAACAGTAAAGCTGGATATCTAATCATATTTAGCTTTCCTTTTTTATAATATTAAATTGCGGTAACATACCTTTATGTAAATCAGTGTGAGCGATATACTTTCTTCTTATTTGTTTTCTACTAGTGATATTTTTGTCCACGTCATCCACTAGTTATCTGCAGTATTGGCAGTTAAGGTGGTATGTTGGGAAAAATGTTCCACCTTTTTTTTTTTTTCGGACAGAGGGAACAAACTGTAGACGCAAGCAAGTGCATCAGCGTGAAGAGTCCACATATAACACACTTCTGACGGCTCTCCAGACGCAGATTAGAGCCTGAATTATTAATGGAGGCTATTAGCTGAGCCCTGAGTCATTCCCAACTCTGCAACTGCTCACACAAATGGCTGCTCATCATTTGATGCAGAAAACGGAAGGAAGAAGCGTAATCTGATTTGAATATATTTGACAAATGAAATGCGAATCTGAAAGACCAGGAAGTGTTCAAAAGCAGCTGAGTCAGACCCACCTGCAGGGCGGTCGGATGGCGTTTCTTCTGCATGAGGGTTTGATGTAGTTTGATGGCCGGTTTGCGCCGAACACATCGCTCAGTTCACATCTGTGTGCATCAGCAACTTCATATCTGCTGCTGTCCTCGTTTCTCTTTTGTTTCCAGAGATGTTTCATTGTGCTCGTCGCTGGATTATCTGATGTTTGTATGAACCGAAAGCAATCTTTTTTGTCTGCAAATTGGCCTCCGTTGGTCGGCCTGTTTGGCGTTTCCCCATCAGCCGTTGCTGTAACGCCTTTGCCTCCAGCGATCAATCATCTGATTAACTTCCTGAATACATACACGGGTGTTGATCTGCCCAGAATCTTTTTTTAATTTGTCGTTTGAGGAAAGATCGCAATTCTTTGCTCCAGTTTTCTTCTGTATAACTTTACTTGTTCCTGTGTGTTTGTTTCAATCGTTTATTTGTCGGGTGTTGACACAGTTTGATGCATATGTTCTAATTTGCAATGCATGCATTTGTACCCTCGTAGAACCGGGCCTGACTGTTCTTCTTCCTCAAAACACGGTCACACACATGCGCCCGAAGCGATATTCAAACAGATGCTACTGGGACCATCGATGTACATTTCAGATCCAGGACTTCACATTATAGACACCACCGCTGACTCTCCCTGTAACAATTTGGCCACAATTAAACACATTGGCCAAACTCGGTCCAGCCATATACGAGGTTTCAACCTAGTCTTGTTTCAATGAAATAAGAATTATGATTGATCTGGTTTTTAAATAAGCCTTGCCTCACTGTATATTTGTGATTTTCAGCGTGAAAATCATGCAATCCACACTTCAGATTGAATCTGTAACGGTGACAAATCCAGACTAGTTGCCTTGAAGTCATATTTAATAATCTAATCCAAATTGAGCTTGACAACAATATTCATCCTCAAGAAGTGAAAAACAGACTTCGACATCCTAAAATTAGATATTACGACATTCTTCAGTCGCCCCTTTTTTACAATGTAAGAAATCAAAACTCGTTCTCTTCCCGTTCTGCCCGTGTTGAGTCATCTGCTGGCCTCTGTTGTCTCGTCCTCCACGTTATTGCTGCTACATCTGCCTCAATTGTGATTTTCCTCTTTGTCATGGCAACCCTGACGGTGTTCGTGTCGAGCAAAATACCAAAAAGCATGTAGGCCGCATGCCTGGGGATCCGAAATGTGTTGCACAGTATGCTGCACGGATCTCAGCAGATGCGAGACAGATACAGTAGTCTGGATCCCTGCTGGTTTGTTACACCCCCAAAATACACAACAGATTTTTTATTTGTTTGTTTGTTTGTTTGTTTTTCCTATTTTTGTGTCACTCGTCAAGAGGCAGGATGGGAAATGTGGGAGAGGGAGATGTGGGAAAAACACGCGACAAAAGCTCCGTGGACGTTATCGTTCACGTGTTAAATTTTAAACTTTAGTTAATCTCTTACCACACGCGCCAGTATCTGCAACATCCTATCAATTCTGTTCTCAGCTATAATGATTGTTCTATTGTCGGGAACGTTGCAGTAGCTATTAGAGGGATTATCGGCACGATAGCAAATCAAGATGGCCGTTAGATAATATTATATTTTCTGCACAATAAATGACATTTCAGTGTGAGTGAGTAAAATGGTAAAGGTTCATCCTCTGGGGAGTTTGAATGTTCTTGGTGAATTGCATGACTCTCGGCTTGATGAATCTAGATTTTAAGTTTGATTGTGAAGCTAGAGAAAGGAAACACGACGTCACCAAAACTCAAAACATTTAGTTTTCTGTCACAGCGATCATGAGAATGCTACAGTGATACGACTAGAACAAGAGCTTGTAGGCTGTACGTGCACTACCAAAATAAAACAAATAAAATGTTTTGTTGCATGAGTGATATTTACAGTCAGAACCGGAAACAGCTGCACGTGCGTTTACTAGCGCTCACACATGCATCTGTCTTAGAGACAGCATCTTAACAATAAAGTTGTTTAACTGTTGGATGAAAAGTTCAACATCACAATGTGCAACTTGATTCAGCTGAAAAAGAACCTAATGAACCTAAACGAAAAGGGAATTTGTGAAAATTATTTGTGAAAAATTTGTGAAAATTATGAGGCAAAGCATTTTGCCATCTTTGAGCTGGACGGACAATTATACTGCAAACATACACACGACGTGTAAAACTGGCAACCACGTTTACAAGTTAGTGTTGAGGCCTTTATACTATGTAAATATATAATATATAAATACTAATGGTCAACGAGGGACTAATTGAGAACTGGTAGCCGACTGCTCAGCAGAGCTTTGTGTCCGTGCGTTGACCCTCTCTGTGGCCTTGCTCTTCTTAACGTGCTGTCTGAGACTGTGTCGTCTGGGCTTCGTGTGCTCGTTCCTCTCTGATACGGTACACGCAGCACATGCTCCATTTCCCCAGTTGTGTGAATAGCACATGCTCCAATAAAATGTCTTTATGCCGGCATACAAGAGATTATATGAAAGAGTCTGTGGAAACACGGGAGGTGAGACGGTGAGCGGTACGGGATTCAAACCCATCCAGTCATAATCCTCCAGGATTACAATGTTACAGAAGGATTACACAACCTTCTTTTGGGTTGTTCTTCTCCAAAAAAAATCATCAAAGTCATGTTTAGGAAAATGTTGTTGCCATTTTTAAATATTTCTCCAGAATGTCAACTGTTCAGGAGTTCAATAAACAACCTCACTTATAGATTATCGTGGCAGAGATAATAAAAACAACATAAACATTTGACAATAAATACATTTTGACAGAATAAAATGAAGGAAATATAATTTTACACTTTTTTATAAAAGATTGGATGTTGACCCTCCTTTTTAATAATACCATTAGCTTATTTGTAAAAGCCCAAACTTTGCACAACATAAAGCACGTTTTAAGTTTTATTGTCCAGAACATTTCATACACAAAACAAATAAAATGTAAAAATGCAAATTACAATAATAAAAAAACTGTCAATCAATACATTTTCTTTTCCTGTTAAATAGAGTTAGTTTACTTATTGTTTTTAAACGTATTGATTATGTTTGCAGGGTTTTATTTACTGTGACTATACAAGCGCAGTTTACACGGCGTATAGACTTCTTCTGTCTGAGGTCAGAGATGTCAATTGCCTCGTTAAGGTGATCTGTCACAGCCTGACACCATCTGACCTCAGACCAGCAACCTGCCACTCAGTAATGAATCTCTGACAACCAGCAGACCCGACACTGAAGCTGCATGTGAGTCACCTGCATTTAAAGCTTTTAATGTCTGAATAAAGATGATTCTTACACGTCTCTAGACAATAGGCTCGATTTTGCTGCTGCTCTGCATCTGGGATGTTGTTCAGAAGACAGTTCTTGTTTGTGGCCAAACCTCTTAATGTTGCATTCATGTGCTTGTGGGAAAGTCCAACATACGGGACTTCTTACTGGGCTGATACAGCACATTCTCACTCCCTGGTCCTTGGTCCGTATAACCAAGCAGTGATACATTAGATCACTGTCAAAAGTAACGTTACACAGAAAGTTAAGGTAAAAGTAGAGATTTGTATGACTTCTTAAGACGGCTTGTATTCAAACATGCATGGATTGTGGGGAGAATTCATGGATAAAGAGCAACAAAGTCGGCCTAGGGAGGAGGTCATAGTGGATTGATGGGTCAAACAAACACAGGACTTTGACCCAGGAGACCGCTGTACGTGTCCCGTGTGAACCAAAAGCAGAACTTAAGATACGCAACATTCTTAACTAATGCACATAACTTAAAGTTACGCAAAACATACTTATTTTAACCCAAACCATTATCTTGTCCTTCTAACCAAGTAGTTCTGTCTGAATTTCCCAATGTTGTCCACACATTGAAGCGTATTGACACCAGGGGGTCCTGACCAAGAGTCCGTATGCGGGGAGTTTGGAGTGAGAACGTGTTGGCGGCAGATAGAAGCTGTTTCCTCGTGCTTTTTGCAGACAGGACGATAACGAGGCTCAAGCTTAATTAGATAATTAAAGCTGTAATGTGAAACGCTGATGCCATCATCAGTTACATAAGTGCATTAGAAGTCTTCACAGGACTCAACCAGGAGTCGAGCCGGGTCCAAATTAAATGAAATCTAAGTGAGTCTGGTTGGGATCTGTTGTTTTTTGCTGGAGATGAGTACGTTTTGTCAGCTCTGTTGCATTATTAAAGACATGATTTTTTTTGAGGTGAGGTGCAGGAAAACATGTCCGCTGCTCTTTTTTCGAGAACCTTGCTGCTGCCGGGCACGTTTCCTATTTGGGTCTGTCAGGGTCGGCTGCATTCTGGATCGGGTCTAATTGTCCTCGGGTCTAATTTGATCGGATCTGAAAAGTCTAAAGACTTCTAAATCAGGTGCTCTTTTTTTCCCCCCAAATTTAAAATCTCTATAGTTCTACTTCTTCTGGTGGAATTTTTTGGGATCATTCTTCAGTAACGTGAGACTGTAAACGTCTCTAAAGGACGTCTCTCGAGCGTTCTTATTGTTCTAATAAAACGTGTTTGGTTTCATACAGTAACGACATCGACAAAGAAACTGTAGGAAACTTTATCGTGAGATGTTTGGTGACGAGTATTAAATGATCTCAGCCGTCGTTGGACGGATTAGCCACGATGACGTGTGTTACAGACGTTCACGCTCCCTGTGAGTGTGAAAAGATTATTCTTTAATTAACACCATTCCTGTTATATTTAGTAATGCCCTTTCATCGGACAGCTTGACCTTTTTTCCTTTTTTTGTCAAACCTCCGATTCCACTTCGCCATCCGAGTGTTAGATAGGAGAGTAAAAGAAAAGGAACTGGACTCACTGGTTCAAGAAAGAAAATGTAAAAAAGAGAATATCTCTCCACTCTCCTCCTCCTCCTCCTCCTCCTCTGTCCCCTCTGGCCTCTCCATCCCTTTTACTTTTGTTTTCTTTACCCTCCCCCCTCTCACTCTCTCATCTCCCCCCTCTCTCAATTCAGTCACTCCATCATGGCAGATAAATGTCAGCTTCTGTAAAAAGAAACGGCATCCTGTGCTTCATCCTCTAGTATAAAAATGAACTCAATAACAGCTATTTCTATAGAAACACAACATCGTCCAAATGAAATAGTGGCAGAAATCATCCTGAACTCTCCTTCCTGCTGTTACATTTTTCACATTTATTCTACTCGTTGAACCTAAAAGAAGCATCTTCTTCTTCATCATCAGCAGCCAGATGCACGATATCGAACCCCCGCCCCCTCCTCTTCTTTTTCTCCCCTCCGCCCTCCCTCCCGCTACATCCCACCGTTGCCACGGCAACATGTCGGCCTGCCACGCTACGGGGCTCAGCCCCTCTCCTCCAGACGGGTTTCCTTTTGTTGTGCCGGAGACGTGAAGACACATTTCTCCGTCTCTTTTTCCTTCCGAGACGCTCACAGACGGCTGCTCGGTCGGTCAGCGAGTGCGCCACAAATGACTGTGGATGTATGATGTGTGTGATGTATAATTAATAGTGTAACGCTGCTCACTGTGTGCACAGTGCTGCAGCAGGAAATAAAGACACACACAGAAGAAACAGTTCCTTTAACCTTTTTATCTTTCGTGCATCTTAATCTTGGGAGGTTGACATTTTTTATTTTTAGTTAAATGTTTTGACGATGGGATGGATTGCTCATTTAAGGATGAATTGTAATTACTTTGGTCACAGCCTGACTTTCTTCTAGTGCCGCCAGAAATTCAAATTTGTCAGAAATCTTTGTACAGATATTCATAGTTTCCAGAGGATAAATCCAATTGACGGCTTTTCCATCATCAGGCCAAACTTTGACATTTTAATAATTTGGATTATTACCATAAATACCATAGTATATAAGAAGTGGAATTAGTTTCATCACCCATTGGTTTGTGAACTGCAGTTTCGAAGCCTCGAGTTTGGTATGTTGGCCGTCGACATCCTGGTTTTGTGGATTCAGAAGTGACCATATTTGGGGTGGCGCTGGAGAAGAGCAAGGCCCGACAGTGCCAGCTACCATTAGCAGCTATCGCTAGCTAGCTAGCTAGCTAGCTTTTTTAGGAAGGTGCATCCCTAATTCACGTCAACGGTGATCTCAATTGGAATGCCAGGGATGCTCTGGCCAAATACCTAAAAAAGTAATGGCGTTCAGCATCCGCTGTGCTTTGTGTGCCCTTTGTAACCCTAAATCTAATGCTAACTAGCAAATGTTAGCATGCCAACACACTAAACGGAGATGGTAAAGTTTGGTAAGCATATACCTGCTACCAATCAGCATGTTAGCATCGTCATTGTGAGCATGTTAGCATTTAGCTAGGTCTTGATCTGTATTTAACCTCCTTTTTTTGTAAACATAAATGTGTTTACAGCTTGTTCTTTTTCCCCCGAGAGGCCCAAAAACCAATTCATGCAGATTAATTAAATTACCTTTGTTCATTTTGGATAATCATGTAGTTACAGTTATGCTTTCAGCTTTTGATCAGTGAATACGGGAAAATCTTAAGTAGTTGATTAATCAATTAATTAATCACAAAATGAATCTACAACAGTTATTAATTATTTAAATAATGTACCGTGTCATATTGTCAAAAGCAGCTCTGTTGTTAGACAAACAAGATGTCTCCCTGGTTATCCTTCACAGCTGAGTGACATTTTATATTCTAAATGAATAATCATCTAATCAAATGAATAATTAGCTGATTAATCACCAATTAAAGAAACCATTACTTGTAGCTGTAGCAAATCAGTTTATTAGATTTAGTTTGGTGAATTTCTCCTGGTTGATTTTTGACTAAACTGATTTCTAAATTACTCACTCATTAATTATTCATTCTCTTTTACAATAGGAGTGCATTTTACAGAGCCTGGATATCTGCAGATATGTGGAGCACATGAACACTCGCAGTAGTACAGCACCAGTCGGCCAACTCTCCGTGGATTTTACTCCGCATTAGCATCGTTATGTAACACGCAGACTAACTGGGACTCCTGAGAAAAACGTCTGCAAGAAAAGACACGAGATAGAGTTTGACCTACTGCTTCTTCTCAGGCGGCAGCTTCTGTGTAAAAAAAACACTTCTTCAGAGGGAAGCAGTTGGAAAGCATCACTTGTCTGTCTGATATCTTGCAGCATTAATTCAAATCTGATGATCCTCCTCTTTCCCTCTTTCTCATCATCATCATCGTCATGTATAATAAATGATAAAAGGTTTCTGAACACCCTATAATTTAAATCTCAAGCAGTATAATTAAGATAGCAGCTTCATTATATGCTTTAAAATGAGAAAATCAGTTAACAGGAAATGGGTTTTAAGTGAAATAAGTGTGTTTATCGCTTTGGATTCTTCCGTCAATCACGGTGATCCCAACCTATATTGGAGTCTGTAGACAGGAAGTGGAGCTGTTTTGTTGTGAGTAAACAGTTTGTCTTCACACGACGCTGCGGCATTGATTTTCCTCTCCGCTCTTTTATCTTCCGACTGCAGCTGGAAGACGACGGCAGCTGTCCGTTCCGAGTGTTCTCCCGCTTCAATAAAAACAGATCGCACGAGGTTTTCACTGATATGAGGTTTTGAAGATGGTTTAAAAAAGAAGCTGCCAACTGCTTATATTCTCTGCCAATATTCAACAGCTGAATTCGGTTTGTTTACCGAACGCGTCTTTGCCAGAAAAACAGCGGCCTCTCTTTATCTCTCAGGATGTCGCTAACCTTCACTAAGTCGATTTACTCGCCTTAACTTAAAGCGTAGCTTTGATATTGACTGTCAGACTGTTATTATAAGGGTCTGACAACATCCTGAAAAGAACTCTACAGAGAAATTAAACTCTTTTCTTTACCTTTCGCTTGATCCGGTGACGGGCAATAATTCAATATTATAGTTTTTCAACAGAAAGGGTTAAAAACTAGGCAATAAACCATGAAACCACCACGCAGCGGCGAACACCGATCTCGTGATTTAAAGTCCTGTGTGGCACAAATAAACAAAACTTGAAGTTATTTACCATTTAACATAAAGCGCTGGAGATCAGGATGTGAAAGCTCAGTTTACAATGTGGTTCACCAACAGTGTGGTCTCTCTCTCTCTCTCTCTCCCTCTTTCTCTCAATATATATATATATACATATATATTTATTAACATTTAAATACTTGTGATCTCTCGGGTGGAGAGAAACTTCATTTCTCTGCTCCCCTCTCGGAGCTCCTGAGTGCAGTTGGCAGTATTTTTAATAACTTGCTGCAGTTTAATTGGTGTGACCTTCCCGCTCAGTGTGAAACTCTTGACGGGGAAAGAAGCTGGAAAGTAACTTTTGATGCCTCACATACTGTAAAAAGTCTCTTTTCAGCGCTCGTAGCCACATCTACGAACTGAAATCAATTTGTGTGAACCAGGGAGTATAAAGACCGCAAGAGACAATTGTGGGTTGCATTCATTCAATTACACAATACATCAGTGTTGTTGTCAGTTTTAACTGTATTTCTGTCTTTTGGTGGTTTTAACTAAAGACAGTATTTTTCAGACAGTAAAGTTCCTGCTTATCTTTGACATATATTATAATTATTATATCTAAGGAACAAAGAAAGGAACATAAATGATGACAGCGGGAAGAGGAAAACTAGATTATAAGAGGTCCGATGTTGAACTAATGCTGCTGCTGTCCTTTGGAAAAGTGAACTAAAAAGGTTAAATGTATCCGGTTCGTCTCTGACTTGTAGTGCGGCGTTTTTGACGAGTGAAGCTGCTTTCTGTCGCATACTGTTAAGACTCACTGATGACTTACTGCTTCTTTTTGCAGCGTTAGCTCCAGTCAGACGTCTCCTCTTAAAAAGGTGCTTTTTTTGTAAAGAACAACCCAGCAGCAAAGCAATATCGTCACCCCGGGCTACACTTTATATCCTGCAAAGAAGAAGAAAAGAAGCACTCGAATGGATTCAGAACTCACTCCCCCCCGCCTCGTCTTTTGACTGGGGGACACGTTTACTCATCCTGCTGTGGATGGGGAGTGACGGCAGCGGAGAGAGCTCATCAACCTGATGTGCTGCAGAAAGACGGGAGAAGATGTACGAGCACAAACCCCCGACACACTCAGAGTGGTAGACGACGCACGTCAGATGTTGTAACGTCAGCTGCTCGCTAAGCGGACTGCCCAGAGACTCTCGCTCTCCAACAGAAACGTTGACTGTTGCAGCATTTGTTCTCAAGAACTGGGAGTCAGTTTGCATCAGTTCTTTCTTCATCAGGCCAAAAATATATTGACTTTTTATTTGAGTTATTACGACTGCTTATGATCGATAAGCTGAGACTGTCTGCAGGTGCTGAGTTGCTTTTCAGCTTCTGCCAACACATTTTACATAACAAGAGAAGATTATTTATCATCATTTATTTGTCTCTAACACATAAAAAAACGGTGAAAAAACTAGTAAAATTGCAAAAACAGATCAAATCCATCTCTGAAGCTCAATAATAAAGTCGTTATCTGTCTTTTGTTTGATCTGTATTTAACTTTATTTTTCAAAATGGCAAACTATCATTTTAAAGTCACTTCAAACAGTCAGTTTTAGCTGTAAAACACATTGTATTGTGTCCTCTACAGCTCCTTGGGATCCAGATTGGACCACTAAAGTGCATCAGTACATTTACTGAATTAAAACATCCAAAATGCTCGAAGCACAACTGGTAGTGAGAGTCTGAGAGTGTGTGTGTGTGTGTGTGTGTGTGGTTATCTGTTAAAGGACACATTGAGTATCCTTAAGGTGGACTCGCTGCTTGAGTGCAGCCTTTAATCCACAGACGGACTTTTCACCAGTAAAGAAGCAGCTGTGTCAGCTGACGACTGGCTGACTTCCTCTGTAGCTTCGCTTCACCCTCGGAGCGGATGTCGACACGTCACACGTCGTTACCGCTGAGTGTCAGTGCGCCTCTGAGTAGACTCTGTGTTTTTAACCTGCAGTGCTGGTGGCAGCCTGTCTGTTTGTGTGTGTGTGTGTGTGTGTGTGTGTGTCCCCTCTGGCAGCACTGATGCTGCGTTCAGGTCACGTGGGACAGAAGGAAGTGATGGAAAGATTGTTGCGGTTAAAAAGCATTCACGCGTCAGACAGCCCCAGATGGCAGCTGTCAGTGTTACTGCTGATGAGCTTAATTTACATGATAAATGAATAGTTGTTATGAAGTTAGTAGTGTGAGTTTATGTTGAGGTGTAATGTATTAGTTTAGAATTAAAAGTGGATAAGCCTTTGTTTTTTTCTGATTTTCCTGAATAAAACGCATGTTTTAAACAAACATTTTACCCCAATTAAACCATTGTTTTGCAGCAAGAAGACACTGATCGCAGCAGTTTACAATAAGCAAGGTTTTATTGTCACAAGAAGAGCTCCGATGTTGCTCTTTGTGGCAGAAAGTGAAGAGAAAAAGAGTGAGAAAACACTTCAGATCTGCTGATTACGCGACAGATTTCCCTTTAAGGTGCAATGTGTAAGATCCCCGTGTGAATCGAGAAGTCAACGTTGATTTATTTGTCACGTAACTTGCATACTTTAGTAACGGCACCTCTGTAGTTATTTTAACCCAAATAACAATCTTTTCCTCAACACGAACTAAGTCTTTCACGATATTTTCCTGAACCTAAATAAGAGGTTTTGTTGCTTAAACGACAGCTGTTTCCTGTGAAGATGGAAGTTTATTTTGAAAAGACTGTATGCATGTAACGAGCGGAACTTGACACGTGTTGCTGACTTTTCTAGTAAAAACATACGTAAAACGAGGAGTAACTTTTGGAGTATGTAGCCCAAACATACTCGACCTTTACTTCGTTTGACATTTTTATCATTAATTGATCATTTTCACCTGCAAAAAACTAGGCAGCAACCTCTGGTTCTGCCAATTTAAAGCCAAAGCTTCATGTGTTAAAGCTGCATTCTCTCTAATGTCCACCAGGGGGCGACTCCTCTGGTCGTATAGAAGTCTATAAGAAAATGACTCTACTTCTCTCTTGATTTATTACCTCAGTAAACATTGTAAACATGAGTTTATGGTCTCAATCTCTAGTTTCAAGTCTTCTTCAATACAGCATGATGTTCATTTAGTAAATGATGGTCCATTTAGAGTCAAACAGACCATAAAGCAGGGGATGCTTTAGGGGCGGGGCTTACTGTGATTGACAGTTTGACAGTTTCATATTTAGCTTTCTGGTAACATACCTTTATGTAAATCAGTGTGAGCGATATACTTTTTCTCTTTAGGGCGGGGCTACTGTGATTGACAGGTCGCTACCAGAGACGTGTACGGCGTCTACGTCACTATTCTGCTTTCCAAATATGGTGACTTCATTCACTGGTTGCAAAAAAGTCAAGATGGCCGAACTCGAGGCTTTAAAACTGCAGTCCACAAACCAATGGGTGACGTCACGAGGACTACGTTCACGTCTTATAAACAGTCTGTGGAAAAAACGCATGAGAAGAAGTGAAACTATTGGTCCTCAAACGTTACTCCTCATCTCATCCCCCTTCACTAAAACAGCGTAAAGATGAATTCTGTGAGTCATGAGTGTAATTACCGTAGAACAAAAGACCGTCACCAATGAGATTGTCGGCGTCTTCACTGCGTTCTACATGTTGTGGCTTCAGGTCAGATTTAGAGGGAAATCTCGCTTGGTGTCACAAAGCAGGCGGTGGGCGCAGTTTTTCCACAGCGAAGCGAGCTTTGAAGAGAAAATCATTTCTAACGAGTTTATCCTCTTCAGAGCAGCCGCGGGCTCCCGGGAGGGGGAGGTGACGGATGAAGCAGAGGGGTTCATGAAATACGAAATGTATATACGACCCTGGTGGTGTTTTTAAAGAACGACTCCTCGGTCGTAGACGTCGTCCTGTTGGTGTTGACGGACTTCTCTTCTGTCACCTTTAGTTCTCTTCAACCTTTCGCTGTAACAGAACACAGCGACCCGCAGACCTGCGGCGAGAGGCCGAGAATAAATCCCCGCAGTCGCTCATTTGTTTCCCATCGACATTTTCCTCCTGCAGACAAACTTTTGAGTGGCTGTTTTCTGGAATTGACAGTTTATATTTGAGCTATTTAACGTACACATTACTCCCCCTTATTTCAACCCTGTCAGAAATACAGATCATCCTCTGGTAAAAATGACTGGTTTGAGTGTGCCGGCCTTCAATAGACGGCAACAGCAGTGAGTTAAATAACAGCAGACAGATGACACAAAGTACGATAAAAATAATAATATTTCATCCTAGAAATAACAGAAATAGCACCTTGAAACGGCCCGAGAGCCACTAAAACCATGAAAAATAAATAAGACAATTCTAAAACGATAATTTAATGAGACATCGAGATTCAAAAATACACCCAAATATTGAAGGAAGATAGTTTCTGCAGCAATTATTTTAATTCACATTGTTTGTTTTGTATCACTTTCAGACTCATTTAGGCATTGTTTTGTTGGGGGAGAATATAAATATAGACTTTTTAATGTCTGTGTCGGACAGCGTCTGTAAATATTGACCACAAAAAGATTAAAGCTTGCTTTTGTCCTTGTTCACACGTTCCAAACTTCTGAGTTTGTGGGAAGAAAACGACGTCTGTTTAGTATTAATCGTCTCCTAACCTCCTTCAGTCCTCTTTACTGGCTGCCACTCTGAGAAACCTGGTCTTTCTAAATCTGCTTCTCAACATCTTTCATCCATCTTTGATCTCCTTTACGTTGTATTATTCTCTCTAAAGCAAGTCTCCACCTTTAAACACTTTCTCTCTCCACACCTTTTCCACTCTCTTCCCTTAGCTCCTGTTTTATTCCTCCTCCTCCTCCTCCTCCTCTTTCAGTCCCTGCGGTGCAGCAGAGGCTCTGCAGCTCATATTCCATTTCCAGTCTTTCATGTATAATGCAGAAGGTCCCTTCATCAAAGTGAAAGTGTCTGTCAGGGCAGAGGGCAGGCCAGGTTCAGAGTCAGAGGGATCTGAGAGGAGGGGAAGGGATGTCGGACCTCGCTTTAGCCGGAACATGTTGCACCGATATCCTCTATGAATAACTGGATTATTGGGTTTTCGTAATGGTTAAAAAAAGCGTATTTGTATGCTTTTATTTTGAAAAAATAGACACTTACAACTGTAAAATCGTTGAAAAAAAGCTCCTTTAAAAATATTCCCAACATGTTCTTCATTAAAACTCTTAAAAAATCCCCAAATAACATCTTAATAACATGACAATAATACAATTTGTTATATATGTTGTGTAAAACTTATGCACAGGTGGGAATATTGAACTAATTCATTCGACGAAGGAAAGTAGTCGTCAGTATCTGTTGGGCTGCAGACCAGCCATATTTTAATATGTTTTTATATAACTATTAATATATTAATAACAATAACTTTTGACGCATGACAACTCACTGTGTCTCCAAAATAGAAAAGGGCTGTTTTGTGTTTGTATTTGGGTCGACGTGCACACAGTAAGTTGTGAGAATGTAGACTTGAAGAGTAAGAATCCTCTTTGGGCCTTAGTCACACACACAGAGCGCCGCATGAATGAGTCCTAAAACCCAGAAATGAGTTTTTTAAACGTGTTCTTTGTTAGATGCTTGGCCGTGGATGTCCAGAAACAGTATCTTGCTCTGGACCAAAGCGTCCGGCAGTCTGGTAGCCGACATCCCTGCCAGCGAATCGAAAACCTCTTAAGCATCGACTTCGGCCTCGATGACTCATCAAATCGGTCACGAACCCTAATTTACAAACCGGGCCCGACCTCAGAGACTCTCACTGTCTCCGTGTCTCCCACACGCTGCTCACAGTTTGTATATAAACGTCTGACCCCCGAGCCTTGTATTTTGCATCAGCTGGCTTTGTTATGTCAGAATATAATTTCAACCACACTGCTGGACCACAGCCAAGAATGACTCACACACACACACACACACATACACACACACAGTGGAGTGTAATCATCATAATTGTGTCCAGCGTTGGAGGAAAGTCTCCACACGCCAACCTGTAGGAACAAGGACTCATTTCCCTCCGGTGTTGTTGCTGCGGTGACTCCAAATAAGACCGGTCCATTTTCTATTGACTATGAGATTAGAGCCCATTTACTAAACTAATCCAATGAAAGGGGGGGACGGGAAACTCACAGAGGTAATTTTTCAGTTGCTGGAACCCAAAGAAGACAAGAAAAACAAACCGTCTTGATTGAAACCGGCGTTCTGTTACTTGTGATAAAACACAGGGGAGATTATGAATCTTGGTTCAATGATTGCAGCTGTC
This sequence comes from Pholis gunnellus, assembly GCF_910591455.1. Lineage (NCBI taxonomy): Eukaryota > Metazoa > Chordata > Actinopteri > Perciformes > Pholidae > Pholis > Pholis gunnellus. The sequence goes on along the minus strand of NC_136546.1, from coordinate 19,186,235 downwards.
TTTAGGTCTCTGGATCGTCTGGTTTTAATGGGATTATATTGCTTTGTGTCTTTCTCCAACAGGACAGTTTTCCTGCCAGATTTGGAGGAATCCACTTCGTGAACCAGCCCTGGTACATCCACGCTCTCTACACCGTGATACGGCCCTTCCTCAAAGACAAGACCAGGAAGAGGGTGAGGCTGCGTTCAATCAATATTCCTAATGTAACGATTACTTGATGGCTTCCAAAAACTGACTGTACACTTCCTGCTCAGCACCTGAACCGCATACAGACGCAGTTAAGAGACCAGCTGGTGGACATGGTGGAGCATTTAGCAGCTAAGGAGGAGATGGTGGAGACCAAAAACCGAGCTAACAGAGAGAGAATAGTAGACTTTAGGGTCACAAACAAAACTACTTATGAATGATAATGTTGCTCCGTAACTGCTGGACGTTAATATAAGAAACTGTTTGGCCCAAAACAAATGCAGGCTTAATGACACTTTCAATGGAAAACATTCCAAGAAGAAATCTGGTTTTGACATGATAAAAGTCCCAAAAATACATTATTTTCTGTCTTGTGATGAATTGCTCTTGAGTCAAATTTAACTGTTTGGAAATAAGTTGATATTATTAAGATTTTTTTCTTTAAAGGCAAACGTAATTTGGTTAAATTCCTCTCTCAAAATATAAACAACATTTGTATGTAGCAATACAATTGAGCTACCTGTGCCAATATGGCTAATAAATTACCTTTAAATTGGTATTATAACAATATTTTGCTATAAAGATTGATTAGGGAACATTAATATTAAAGTAAGCCTTTTGTCTTGTCAGAACAAACTTTTTAAATGTACGATGGATCCACATAAGTCATGTTTTAAGCGATTCAAAGTCCCCAATCTAAGCTGTCCTGCTGTCTGCACCTTTGCAGATCTTCATGCACGGCAACAACCTGAACAGCCTCCACCTGCTGATCCACCCTGAGATCTTGCCGTCGGAGCTCGGCGGCATGATGCCGCCGTACGATATGGGCACGTGGGCGCGGGCGCTGCTGGACCACGCCTACGACGAGGAGACCGACTACTGTCCGGAGTCCTACACCCTGTCAGTGCAAGACCTGGAGCGGGACCTGGAGAAAAACCTGTCCCCGAAAACCATGAAAAGGTCGGCTCATCACCTTTAGCATCTCCTCGTCTGTAGCAGTTATTGTTGTACTGGTTTTGTGTTTTAGTTTTATGGAAGGGAATGTGTCACTTATTCTGCTGCAGGGATTTGAACCATCGACTGCTTATCGTAGATAAATAAATACAAAATTAAATGACAGAGCAGTGAGGAGGGGTAAAAACAGTCTGAGAATAAAGTTGTAAATTTACAAATAAAACATCGATATCCTCTGACGTTCGTGTTGCGTTCCCCTCCAGGTCTCAGTCGGTGGTGGAACCCGGCGTCCTGAAGCGACCGGACAAAACCAAGAGCGAAGAAGACAACATGCAGCCGCTGCTCTCGCTGGACTAAACCGCACACGTTCGACAACAGCTTAAAAAAAAGGCATAATCAGAGCATTTACACACACAAAACACACTGACTTACCTGTGCACCTGAACGCCCTGTAAAACACCTTCCTCCAGAGAGAATGCAGCTGCTGTTGGATTCCTGTTTCTCTTGAACTCGAGGAAAAAAAAAAAAAAATCTGAAAGAGCTGATGGGAAGCAGGAAAAACGAGCCGGAGACGAGAGGGACGCCTCCCTCACACAGAAGGGGCTTCCTCAGAGCTGCTGGTGGTGTTCTATACATTTAGTTATATATTTAGTTATTTGTCAAGTGCCAATCCCCCCCCCCCCCCCACCCACACCCAAAAGAAACCCTGTAAAGAAAACACAAAGAAAGAACGAGTTGTAAGGTCGCCACATGTGTGTTTCCGACAGGTTGTGTATTATATATATAAAGATGGAAGCGCTTTGGAAAGCTGGAAATCTCACTCCGTAGAGCTCTTGGGGGCCACAGCTCCCCCCGGCTGCAGGTTTCTTCTTTGTACAGTGATTTTGAAGAAAAAACGAACGGCTCAGGAAGTGGTGACAACGACGAGCTCGTTCAACCTCCCGGACACAAAACTGGCAGAGAGGCAGGCCGCTGGGTTTACTGGGAGCTTACCGAGGCTTTACGCGCGTCTTTTGCTGTGAAAATATAGCGCGAACTGTCGGCCTCGCTCCAGTTACCTCGTGGAAAAAGCAAACCCCCCTTTACGGTGAGAGTTGGCTCTATAAATACTGTGTTTTTCTTCCTATTTTTCTGACCCGTAATGTCACTTCTTCCATTCGGAAAGTTACTTTTAGTTTTCAAACAATGAATCTTGGCTGAAGATGACCGAAACATTATTTTGAGAATGTGATCGTTAGGACGTCGAGCCAGACAAATAAATAAGCCTCCATTTAATTTGTATGAAAGCAGAGATAGGGTAAGAATATTACCATCTCCTCGGACTCTGTGACACGTTTCTTATATTTCTGGCAATAATAGTGTTACTTCTGAAATGGCCAAACATTACCAGAGTATCTGTTTTTCAACATATTATATTATACGATTTTAAAACGCACAGGTATTTTTTGCATGTTTTGCTAAACATCACAAAGTTTGTTTGTTTTCTTGCATTATTTCAGTGCGTTATTGGTGTTTTATAATGCAGCTAACATGTATTTTAACCAGTATTAGTATTCGTTATAATCTCACCTCAAGGTCTACTTATTTACTTTGGCCTGAGAGCTTTCAACCACACCGATCATGTGATAAGAAAATGACTGCAGTGATACTTGTCTTCAGCATTTGGTTCTACAGCGACATGAGGAAATGCTCTTCGGTAGCAGACTCTTAAAGCCTTGTCTCCTAAAAATTACGTTCCCAACTAAACTGCACCGTCAGTTATGTTTTGAGTGAAACATATTTTCCGGAGTTGTGGTTGGACGGGTCGAACAGACACAGGACTTTCACCCATGAGACCGATGTCCCAGGTTTAACTTTTAACGTTACGTATTTTACTCTAAGTCACATAACAAACGTACTTATTTTAAGCCAAACCGTGATGTTTTGCTCTTTGTTTTGTTTCAATTCACATCGTTGGGTACTTTTTTAAAACATATGTTATTCAAGATTCTGCGCATGACTGTCGGCAGCGGGAAAATATTTTGGCATCGGAAGCATTTTGGTTCCCGCTTGTAGTTCAAGTGTTGACCAATCACATTCAAGCAGACTTTGGTTGACAGTTTAACGGCCCGTGTGGAGAGCAAAATCGTCTTATCGTCTGATGATGATTTAGCTTTTTTTATTGGTTTACAGTTAGCTTGTAAACTGGCTACTCGTGAAACAATCCGGTCGTACACGTCGTCTCTCAACGGCAACTCTGGTCTCGCATCTCAAAGTGCTAATCGGACCGTAAACAATGAGCAGCGCACGGAAGAGGAAGTCTTGGCCCGGACAGATAGTCGATGGGTTCCAGGATTGCTCGAAACGTAAATGAGAGAGCAGTTCAGTTTAATGGAAATGTAGTTTTTATGAGACAGGGTTATGAGACAGGGTCTTAAAGGTGCTCTGTTGAGTTTTTGTCCACTAGTAGAACTATGGAGCGATGAACAGGTCTCTGTTTTGTTTTTTATCAGGCGATGTTTATTCACATTCTCTAGTTTCACAGTATTTCACTAATCTGGCGAAGTTTACGCTCCAACAAAGGCATTAACAAGAAAACTCCACGGGGCGCCTTTAAGTCTCAGATGTCAGAACTTCCTAACAGCACGTGAACACACCACACCTGCAGACTTAAGAGTCTATCTCAGGCCGTATCCAAGTTGGCAGTAAGTGCGCTTAAAGTGATTTGCAGTAAATAGGTTTATGTCAAGTTTTATCTAAAGAAAAGTATTATTTTACATTTTCAAATGACAGTATTTTGTTTAAAATCTTGACTTAGACAAGTTGCTGCTGTGATGTAGATATTTAAAAGGACGCAAACACTATTCCTGTTTGCTCCACTCACCGTTTATTTATTTTTTTGTATGCTATACTGACTACTTCTCCACGGCACCAGCTGAAGGTGTCTTCCAAAAATCGACAATTCGCTTTATGCTGCGCAACAGAAAATGACGACCGCGTGTGAGACAGGCCAGCAGGCAGGGAAACGACGGTTCAGAGCAGCAGAGGAAAAGCCGGTCGGGCTGGCAAGCAGGCAGCCCAGACCGGCTGATCGCAGAAAAGGCCGGCAGGCGGGGAAGTGAGAGGTGGCCGGCTGCAACGAGAGCAGACAGCTGGAATGTTAAACTATCGCACCAGCCGTACATGACATGTCAGCCCCACTCACAACAGCTCCGAGGCTGCGAGGCAGAAGTCGATGGCAGACTGCGGCCTCGGTGGGAGACCCGTCTGCCTCGCATCAGACGGAAATAACAATCTGCCACATGTGAAGGTGATATCCTTATTTAACACCAGCCAGTCTGGGGGAACTGATGTTGAATTCTTAAATCTGAATTCTTAATCGACCCTTCGCTTAAACCCCGCTCCCCTTAGTTGCTACACCTTTCTATTCTCACACAGCAAATGTGCAGTTTATATTAATAATTGAAGCAAGTTTACTTCTCAAAGTTTGTGGTATCTTTAGTTTTTTTTAAGCATCGGACCTCACGCAAGAACATTTTCATGTTCTAAACTCAACCCTCTCTTACTTTTTGTAGTACGAGTGAGCAACGTCAGACAACCGATGATGAACGTGATGAATGTCACGTGTGTGTCAAGTGTGCTCGTAATTAAGAGAAAATTCAAATTGAGAGAATAATTGCTGAATGCAGCAAGTTCTCCTAAATCACTCGAACCAGCCGCTTCAGAATGAATCTGTTCGTACGAGTTGTTCTTGCACGAGGCCCAAATGAGTCGCTTCAATTTCACCGAGAAGAAAACAAAAGTATCATTTCTGGCCGACGATCTTCGATTTTCTGACGACTGATAAGCTGCTAGTTAGCTAGCGTTAGCATTAGCCAGCATTAGCTAGTTAGCCTAATTAAAGCTTGAAAACGACCTCGGACAACTTTTGAACGGTTCCAGCTGATTCGCTTAAAGACCAGAACCCTATGATAGTATGCACATGATGGTTACATACATGACGTTGTGCTAAAAGACTAAGAGAGTCACCATGTAAGAGACGACGTAACATTCAATGACTACTTTAGGTGTTTAGTGCAGGGAGTAGTGTTCCCGTTATGTACCAAGATGAACAGTAAAGTGTGCGTGTAGTTCATCTGGTAAATCAAAACTTGAATCTTTCACTTATCAACCAAGTTGTTTCAGCACCCAGACTCTTTCTTCATATTGAGAATATGTCATTTTGAAATATTTAAAAAACGGCTTATTAATCGCTTTACTGCGTTTTTACTCAGACACTTTGTGGGGGGAAATGTAGAACTGCCAGTTTTGTGCACATCAGAGAGACTGTAATAAACTGTGGGTCGAACGTGGAACCAGAAAATGTTCATCCGAGTGTTTTAGAATGATTTCCGTGCATCGGTAGAGGTATATATTTTTCACAGTTACAACATAGAAACAGAAGAAGAGGAGGACGCAAAAATCACGAGTCAGCTGAGGAAATGTGAAAGAAAACACAGATCAGTACCATAAACACACACACACACACACACACACACAGCCACTGTAGATGCTTCCAGTTGTTAGGATATGAAGTTTACATTAAATATACATCTGCTTGAATATATATTACACACAGGACGTCCTGCAGGTTCACTGGTTATTTTTAGGGTAAAGGTGTTAGAGGTTGGTATCAGAGGCTGCTTCGTTTTGTTCTGTAAAACGTATACTTGTATGTAGAGGAACTTAAACACAGTAAACACAAAGGTAAAGATTTACATTTTATTACAAATATACTTTATCGGGTGATGCTTTGTGCTTTACCACACATTTAAGAGTTTTTAATTGTTTTTTTTTCTCGTCAGTATTTTTATTAAATTGCTCTCTACCTTGTTTATTACACAGGTATATGTGGTATGACTTGTAAACAGAATTATGACGCTAGAATATGTTTTTGTTTTGAAGAAATTCCGCATTTCGAATGTTCTTTCAGTGTTGTTATGTCTTTTCCTGCTGACCTCGGAGCAAAGTGTTGCAGAATGCATTTCACAAACCTGTTGTAACACTCGAGTCGTGACGTTTTCACGGCTTTCACATTTTTCAAACGCCAACCAGGAAGCCGCCATGGAGGTCCTCAGTGATTTTTCTAAAGTACTTTAATTCAACTTTCTCAACAAAATGAATCATTTCTGTGCTGGTTTTGACTGGAAACACCAATAATTAAGGTGTCAGCTTATAACGAGCTAATACGGTGTTTATTCAGCTGAAGAACATTGTCTTCTTGTAAACATTCATTTGTCACACCAGCTTACATGAAACAAAATGTGGAGCCCACGTACTGTTATTCTCCCGTGCAAAATAGGATCTCACAATGACGCAGATGAGAGAAACATAAAGGCGGCGTGAAGCTGAGATTTGCAGCATGATGTCGGATGCCATACTTGGGAGCCATGCATGAGCGCCCAAGAGCCCTGAAGGACAAATTGAACTGCCGTTTTGCAGGCGACAAACGTTTGTGAAAGATGATGCTGTCACCTTTCGCAGTTCACCTTAAGCAGATTAGCTTTTCTGAAACGGGCCCCGCTCAGCTGTTTGGAGCCAGAAAAATCCATATTCCTTATGAATCAAGCAAGGTCACGAGTTCAATGCTGATGAAGCCCATTGCAGCCGAGGAAAGCTCTCTCTCTACACTCACAGTGTACCGGAGGTGTGGTGTCTGGCGTCCGTGGCTATACAGCCAGAAACACTTTCTGGCTGCTTTATTAAAGCCTGAAGCTTTCGCAGCTTCTCCAGTTTTGTCCTGGAGCTCAAAACATCACTTCCTGTTGGAGATAAATCACTTTGCATGGGAGAAAAACAGGGAGAAGACTTTACATTGCTTCTCCGACCTGTGATTTTTGTTTTTGGATGTGCATGCTCCTAAAATTCAACACAAAATATTGATTTTCTTTTTATGATCACACACAACTTAAAACAACTACAGTAAATCTCCAGTAGACCTCCATGATGGTGGCAAATGTGGTCAGCAGACAGACTGGGACGGCGTTCTTCAGCTGTGTAATCCCAGTTTGGAAGATGCACAATGAAAAGGCAAATCATGACTGGTTGGCAGATTGTAGAAGAGAAGACATTTCTGTCATTCATAGGAACTGGAAACATGTTCGGAGACTCATTCACCTGTGATTGTTTGCATCCTTTTGGTTAATTTTTGACACTAAATGTCTTTTCTTTTCTTTTTTTTCAAAAGGGAAACGTTGACTTCCATGAGCAGTTTCAGTTAGTCAGCCCTGAACTCCACTGAGTCACGTAGCTGTTGTTTTGCTATATAAGTGAAACTGGTACCAACGACAGACAGTACATGCACCGTGTAGATCAGTTAAGTCTTTAAATGTTCACATGAAGAGTTTTGTTCCAAAGTGAGGTGACAAAAAAAAAGGTCTGACTTGGGAAAAATGTATTTACAACAATGCAACATTATGGAATCAAACTCAAACGCTTTGTCGATGTCTTTATAATTCTGTATTTTCTTGGACTAATGAGATGAATTCTCTCACTGACTTTGACTAATGTTTTATTTATTTCTGCCAAAGCCACCTCTTCCATTAAAAACCCAAATGTATTGCTTCGTATCATGTGCTTTGAGGATTTGGACACTGAATTACTTTTTTAAATTATTATTAATATATATATAATTTGCTTGAAATGAATGCATACCTTTTGAGTTGGTGATATTTAATCCATATTCCATATCACTGTTCTTTGATTGTATCATTAGGAGCTGTAGAGGAGACCAAACTACAAACTGAATTGTGAAGTTATTATGGAAAGCCGGTATATATTATAGGAGCAACAAAAACTGTTCAGTTAGCCGGTGTGAAATGTATAAATGTCCTCAAAGACAATTTTCTGAAATGCATCATGTAAAACGAGCAAAAATAAATATGGACACACGTAGATTTTCTCACATTTCCCTCTTTTTGTGTCTCACCACTTGACTTATTGCCGTCCTTTAACGATGATGCAGCGGTTTGATGTTGAGACGTAACGAAGTGCAGCTGCAGAGAATCAGTGATCAAGACTACGACCTGTTTCCTGAACGAAGAGGAAATTAGATTAAAACATTGACAGTAACTGTTGATGAATGTCTATGAAAAGATGTATTCCAGGCAGCAATTAATTGCCCTTCCGAACATATTTCACCTTTAATTCTAGCTTGTAAGGAATCCAAAGAAAGACACGGGAATGGCCTCGCACGTTTCTGCAAATATTTATTGAAATTCGGACTCACAAAATGCATTCTGGTGATTCTACATATTACCACGGCAGACGTCCTCAGTAGAGTCCCTTAAGTGCTGTTTGAACATGTTGATACGCTTTATCATACGTGCAACAGGTACTTCATACCGTCTCCTTATGAAAAACTGTTCAAATTATCGCCCACATTACAGTCTGATGATATTTAACACAAAAAAAAAACATTTTTTAATAAAGCAAACCAGTGTATGACTTCCTTTTTGTCTCTTTAGAGCTAATGAGGTGAACCGTCTCCGGAGCGCAACAGATAAAATGAACTATTATCTACATTCTCCGTACAGCATCTGACTAACTGTTGTGTGAATCACATATTTAAACATGTGTCGCTGTGCTTCCTGTAAATTACACCATCACTCAAATTACATCAGAAACATTCACAAAATAAGTGATCTCTCTAAAAGAACCAAACAACCTCAAAACATATTTGTTCATCAGATAAAATTCTCTTCTCACTAGCAATTAATCTGCTCTTATTGCAACACAATCATCATATTTTATATTTTCAGTTCAATAAATGTCTGTTCAGTCAGTATCTATCGATCTAACACAATGGTGAGTGAGCCTATAACCAAAAAGTATTGCAACATGTATGCGTTTGCAGTGTTACGTCTGTGGTGACGTTCCCGGAAAATAAATATGTATCACAGGCTTTCTCCATTTTAACCACACAAAAGATGAACCTATGCACATAATTCAAAAAAAATAGCATGTTAGTACGTCAATTTGGACGCAGCCAAAGACTCCAGACTGTTAAAACGATTACTTTTGTTTTCACTCACACTTCTAAATCAACCATCTTAAGGATTGACACTTTAAACCTTGAAACTAATGATTTCATTCACAAAAACAAGCCCGATGGCATTCATTTACACCTTTTAAAATCTTCACAAAGTCCATTCAATATTAGTTTTAAAACATTTACTCCTGGAACTGCAGCTGCTGCAGCAGGTTCCTCGTTTCCCTCCAGGGTTCAGAAACCTGGTTTTAAATCCCCTAAATCCTCCTCAGAGGAAGGTAGAAAACCAGCAAATCACTGCGATGTAAACAAGAGTCACATACGGTGCGATACAAAGCACACGTGTAGCTGGTTTCCCTCTTTACAGCTGCTTGCTGGTGGACACGTGAGATAGTGAGTTAATGAAGCAAACACAACGAGTTTGTTTGAGTTGTGTCACTCCACACAGCTCGTTGGTCTGACATTAACTTAACCTCATGTGTTCTATCAGCCTGGTCTCCTAAAAAAGTCACGTTCCCGTACAACAAAACTGCATCGTCAGCAACGTTTCGAGGAAACGTTGTATTCAAATTACATTTGTATTCGACGTATCACAAATACGTTTAGTCAAAGTCTTGGTAAGTTCGCGTTAGGGAGGAGGTCAGGGTGGATGGATGAGTCAAACATGCTCATTTTAAAGTAAACTTGTTCACGCAAATGTTTATGAATGCTATGACATTTGTTGTATACAGTTCAGTGAGATTACATTAGCTTATATTAGATTTAACGACACAATGACAGCACACAGCTGCAGCTGTTTGGTGTAATTACTCTCTAACATTACTAATATCAAGCAGCTGCCGAGCAGCTGATGTTTCAGGGCCTCCAGACAGCAGAGCAGCCACCTACTGCTGCATGGAATAGGATTCATTTATCATTAGAATAATTCATAACACCTGAAGTAGACACCAACGCCAGGTGCGTTTTTTTAAACAGAACACACATGCTGCAGGTTTCTTCTGTCAGATCTCATGAAACATGAGGACTCTTCACACTAACCTTTCTCTCAGGCCCGCTGACCTAAACCCTGCAGGGCCGGCAGAAAGCGGCCCCCAGGCCTATCTTAACTTTATTCACACTTGGACTCATTAACTCCGAGTTTAGATCAAGCCTCAGGTTAAAATGTTCACACTCCAAAATCATTTCGCCAACAGCCAATTGAGATTGCTTTGGTTCTAACACACCAGTGATTTTAAAAGGTGCATTCAGAGTGAACACAAAGCGTGTTTTCTCGCTTTCTTGTGTGACCACAAATATCCCAAAGACAAACTCCTCGGGGGGGCTAGCCGTTGCTGTTAGCATGGTAGCGACGTTAGCATAACAGGAGCTCCAGTTCTCTGTTATTGAGTCATGCAGCTGCAGGACGAGTGCAAATTTCTCGCTGGAGCGGAAGCATTTTCAGATGTTTGCGCTGCACAGGTTGAACTGTTTCCTTTGACTTTGCATGCATTTGCATCGCCTCTGAAATGAGCATTGGGTTCCGTCTGAACACACCGTAAGACTTTCTGGGGGGATGACCCTGAAAAAGTGGCGTATAGAACTGCAATGCAATGAAGACTAGTAATCTGTGGGCTCAAGATACAGCCCCACATTATTGCCACACCTCTCACATCAGTCTACAGTTAAACAACTGCTCTGAGTCCGTCCACAAGCTGTTCAGCTGCAGGAAAACCACTGCAACAGTACGAGTGCCTTACACTGCAAAACATGGAGGAATTAAGGTTACATCTTAACTGTTCTAAGTGTGAATAAACTGAACACCACAGTGCGCCTTATCCCAGGATTAAGCCTACAGAGTGAAACACCCTTTTGGTTCTTTGTAGTCAAGTTCGGTAAGACAAAAAAAGCTAATTTCCGACAATGCTCAGCAACAGGTTTCGCAGCGGCAACAAAGCAGCGTCGTTGCTCAGGTGCAAAACCAGAGCGAGTGAGGTAACTGAAAATATGACACAGTATCCGGCTTTGTAAGTAAGCCGGTGATTAACATTTATCCACTGTAGCAGACATCACAGCGTCTCTTTAGTTGGTCACGTGGTGAAGTTGACCCGTGCAGACTCCCCGTCTCTCAACATGTTAAATAACCGGAGGGCCACAGAGGGCCGCAGGGTGAGCCCTAAAAACAGGAAATGAGTCAGCGCTCCCTCGACTCAAAGCCGATGTGTTTTTTTTTATTGGGTTTTTGCTTAGAAGCCTGAAATAAGTTGTTTTGGTTAAAACAAGCTGAAGAGATTTTAACGTTTTGTTCTATGATAATGTCCCAATTTACACGTCTTAAAAAAGACAGTTGCTAACAAGCGTCTGAATGAGACGACTAGACGTCCTCACTAGAACACTAGTCCTCCTTTAGCGTAGCTTGGTGGAGACGTGAAGTCATGTGACCGTGGTGGAGCTCCTCTACAGCCTAATGTTGGCGTTTTTACTTCTGATGATTTTACTTGCGCTCCAGAAAATCTTAAAGGTGCTGTTCATTTGTGAAGATCTTAAAGAACAGAACATGTAAGTATCATAAACGTTTGTTTGACACAGAGATTCATTTCTGCAATAAAAAAAATCTCATTGGCTTTTTGTGGAGGGAACGAGCGCGATGCTAACTTCCTGTTGGACTACAAGAATACGTCGTCCCTGCAGCTCTCTATTTATGTCTTACTAAGACACCTCAACAGTTTGAGATCCTATCTGATCAAACATGCAGAAATATGACGCCATTGATTCAACAAACCGCACTTCATTTAGACAAACAAAGAGGATTTTTCATCCACAATTTGCAGGTCAAGATTTGCATGGGGAAAAAAAAATTAAACGCCAAACCATACAAAATAAAACATCAGCATTCAAATCATAAATTAGTGGTATTTGATGAGGGGACCATATACTGCATGTAAACTTTAACTTAAGCCGTTAGTTCCGCCTCTTTAAAGTCAAATTGACATTTAAATTAGCAACTTATTAACGAGTCAGTGTCTGGAAATGAAAACCAAAGTGTTCATTTAAATAAAGTGTGTCTTACAAACCAGCAGTTTCATACTCTGGGATGAGCTCACCTTCCTCTTCACTGCTGCCTGATATTAAGTCTTGTAGAAGAAGAAAATTCCTCATCATCATGCATCCCTCAACAACGTTTGGCATGTTGATGAGACTCACCGTCGGAGACGGGGAGGCTGCTCGGATCAAAATGTGGGAGCTCCTGGGATTTGACCCTCCAAAACATTTGCATGCTAATCTGTTGCAGACGCAGCGAAACACACCTTGTTACGGTACGCAGGAAATACAAGAGGAGGGAAGCCGGTGATCGTATAGCTCTTATTGTGAAATATGCAGGAAGCCCCTTCAAGTAATATTTAATCCCATTCAAATAAAAACACAAAACTATTCTGTTTCTCTAATTTCTTTAAAGTTTCCTGATCTATTTTCCGTTAACATCTGATGCAAAACACTATCTCAGTTTGTAATTTATTATTAGGTTCGTTCGTGCGTTATCAGTTCTGTATTTATTACTACTATGCGTTTCTCGCTGTGCATAATTGAAATGCCTTTAAGTATAAAAACAAATATAGGGTATCATAGAACGCTTACGTTATACCCGACTGCAGAAGTAAAAGGTGTGTGCGTTTATTTACGCCTAAAGTACAAATACAAGCAGTATGTACAATATACTTTATGAGTTACCACATAAATGCTTCCTTGTTTGGATTTTGGCGATATTATATTTGATCTAAGCGAGGCGCGGCAGTGAAGCGTCAGCTGACAGGAAGATTGGGAATTATCAGCAGGAACCCCAGGAGCTCAACCACACGGAGAGGAAATAAATACATAAATATTAAAAGAGAAAATAGTTCCGTCCACTCTTATCTGTCTGTGGTTTCTCCTTCACAATTGAAGGACTCCACAGATGTTAATGAAAGCATCTCCTCCTGCTGGACTGGGGAGATGCAGTGCTTTGTCAGGTACGAGGTGAGACTTCAGGTTATTGCCCCGACGCCCTCGCCGCTCTCTGCTGCTGCTCCAGCATGGACCTGATTGCCGGGGTCATCATGGCGGGGGACATGGCCGGGGTGAAAGGTCGCAAGGGGTACTGTGCATTTTTACCAGGGACGTAAATGCACTGGAAGTATCTCTGAGCTGTGAAGACGAGAAGGATGGAAAGGTGATCGGTAACGGCACGTTTGGTGCTTACTGTGACTCCTTTATATCCCGTCGGCTAGTTTATTTAAAATGTCTGCAACTCTTACTTGGTTTCTTCTTTTCCGTCGTGTTGTCATCAATCCGGGTTTCTTCTGTAAGGAATGGGATAAACACACTGTGTTATATATTGTCGGTTTGTGAGTGTGAGTCTGTGTGAGCGAGAGAGAAGACGAAGGATGACGTGCATGTAAACAGAAAAGGTTTCATTCAAACAAGTTGTTCTTTTGAATCCATGAGCTCTTTCCCTCTCCTGTTAAAGTCCAGCTGAAAATAAAAATATAATTGTTCTATAAATCCACATTAGAATTGTGAGTAATAAACATTTAAATGTCATTTTTCGTCCTCTGTTTCGACACTCTTCCATCGGCATAAATGTGTGAGTTTACCAGCTGGAACAGCGATGTCATTACACATTTAAATTTCACGGTGAGGAGAAATGCAATTTCAGTTTGACTTTAACTGTGATTTATGAAGGAAATGTAATTCTTTCAAACACTCTGCATGGGACCTTTTTCTATAAACTTGAGGTAATTTTCTCTAAAAACAAATTAAAATTTGTATCACGCATAAAACAGACAACTTCTCAAAAATGAGACCCAAATCCCCCCAGAAAGCAGCCAATGAAACCTAGAAGTTTTACATTAACCAGAGAAATCAAACCATGTTTGATAAGAAAGAGGAAATACTGTGTCAGACGTTAATATCAGGACAGTGAAGAGTCACTCGGGGCTGTGGGGGGAGTGTTGATTCTCCACTGGATGACTCAATAAGAACAGGACACTAATAACCCAATTTAATGGGTTTTTGCTTCATGGATTTAATCAATCCGACAAAGTATTATTGTTGCTGTATTCATCAAAGGCCATAATCTCCTCCGATGACTCGAGGCGGCTCAAAAAGGCCTCTAATCTCGTCTCAATCGGCTCCTCTCATTCAATTCTAATGACCAACGTTGTTAATGTCATTAAAGCAAATTCGTATTGAGTCAACCAGAGGAAAGATGGAGGAAATCAAGTGAATACCTTAAGCTTTACAGGAAGCTCTCTTTCCGTTCTCTATGAACAACAAGCATAAAGTATAAAACATGTAAATAAATGCTTCTTTAAGTCACCGTCTACAGGTGAAGTACAAACGCTCCTCATTGTTTCTGTTCAACAGATTCATTTATAATTATTCGACCACGAATTCATATTCCTTTATTCCATATTTATTTCTGATATATTTGATCCCTATTTTCCGTACTATTCTTAGCTTCTCTTTTACGACTGCTGCTGTTTGATGATGAATAACTTGAAACTGAAAGTATTAAATATATAAATATATATATAAAGGACTATGTAACAAACGATGTAAATGATGTGCATAATGATACAACACTCCCTCCTGCCCTGCAGTAACACCTTCCCCATCACCTGATCTTCCTCCGCCCACCCGTGCACCTGTTTCCCATTTCCACTCATTCCATGTCAGGATGTGTAGTTTTACGTACTCGCTGGCTGTTGCGCTGCATGCCTGACCCCCTTTTCCAACACGTTTGTTTGGTTCTTTGACTAAAGTAAAAGTGAACTTTTATCTTTAAAACACTGAGTTTTGTGGCAACGCTTTAACCTGACTGGGGTCTAATTAAAAGCATAACGTCTGTGTGAATAACGTTCATACTCACTAGCTGGTGACGGTTGTTTGTCTTCATCTAAAATGTGAGCGAGGAGAGAAAAAGAGAGGAACTGATCAAACATCCACATCACGCATTACATCCACCGGTTGTGAATCCTCACCTTCAGCCTCTTTCACAGATTTCTTTTCAGCCTTCTCAGCTTTGCCTGCGAGAGGAGAGACGGGCCTGATTACATCCTGCCAAAAGAATCTGTGTAATTGTGGCGTGCATTTAATATTCTTGTGGTATAGTTCTCCCCTCGGAGTAATGCCGCTTGGCATGTCCCTAATTGGAACTTTATCATGCAGAAAACAGCCCATTTCATTTCATAATCTGTGACTATATTTCAAAGAAGTGGGATGTGTCCTTAAACGATGTAGAGGTGGCGTTAGTGGTGTTAAGTGACGTTACGGAAGTTACGTGACAAATAGGTCACAGCGGCGTTACTTAAATACGGACTGTATGGGACAGATAAGTCAACTTTTGGCCGATAATAACTACGGAAGTGGCGAAGCTTAAGCACGGAAGTTACGTGACAAATAAATCAACGCTGACTTCTGGTTTCACACGGGACACAAACAGTTGTCTCCTGGGTGAAAGTCCAGGTGTTGCTTACTTTTCTTGTCCGCCAATAATTTTGATCTTGTTTTGGCTGGAATAAAAATGAAAATGCAGGTTTCAGAATCAGAGTCCTGCTCCCCCACAGGCCAGTGAAACCCAAAACCATCATCCGTGTTGGAGAAAGTAACAGTAACCAGTGTTACCTGGCTCAGACGAAGGTCGGGCAGGTTTCTCCTCCTTTGCCTGAGATGTTACGTTATCCCTCCGCACAGCTTCTAGTCTTGTTCTCAGTCTGATCGGCTGCGGGTGCAGTTCTGGATCTGGTTCTGACAAATCAATACCTTGATTTAAATGTACACTTGAAACAAATTCTGGTTCAGCATCTGTATAAGATAATGCAAGCGAGAAATTGCTAAAATGTCATGTTAGTGCACGTTCACAGTCGTACCTCTCTTTGCTGCAGAAGCCTTGACTTTGCTCCTGACGGGTGACGCTTCTGAGAGAAGCAAAAACAATTATTTTCCGATCATCCTTCCTGTCGCCGACAAGAATGATGATTGACTTTAATTAATGCAAATCAAAAAGTGTGTCGTCACCTGTCTTCTCAGAGGCGGATTTCCTCTTCTGCCGCGCAGCTGCCGGCTCTGAAATAATGAGGAAAGAGTTGTGATTAGTGGCCTGAATCATTTGTTTTCTGAGTGAAATATTAGCTGCACCTTCACACGGAGGAGCCGGTGGATTAGTTTTCATATAACTTAAGATTGTTCATACTTTCTGTGACACCCTCGGGCTTTAATGATGTTTTACCTTTCTTATCAGCGGCAGCAGGTTTGCTTTTCTCTTTTACAGCTGCCTCTGTGAAATCAAATGCAACTAACTTAAAGATATCAAATATAAATGAATACAATCCATCTTCACATTACGGCGATAACCTCTGTCAGTAGGGCTGTACCGACACTTTGGAAGCGTTGCCTGTTTATAAATATGACGACAAACTTGTGAGGCTTCATTGAAGAAGCTCAGGGAGCTTCAGTAGAGCTTCATCTCTCAGTCATTACTCATTGCTGTAATGTTCATTACCTCTCTTAGCCACTGCAACAGGCTTGGTTTTCTCTTTTACAGCTGGCTCTGTAATTCACATGATGATGATTATTTCTCAGGATCTTTTTAAGGAACTTATTTGCTCTTGTTTTATTGAGTTTATGTTCCACTAACATGTTCATTACCTTTCTTAGCCACTGCAGCAGGCTTGGTTTTCTGTTTGACAGCTGGCTCTGTGAAAACAAAGATATGAAACACAAAGATATGAAATATAAATTAATATATTCTGAATGTTATGTTCATATTATGATGATAACTTCTCAGTCTTCTTGTAAGCTAATATTGCATATTTGTAAGGAGCTTGTCTTCTCTTGTTTTGTTGAGTTTATGTGAGGTGGAAACTTTATATTCTACTAAAATCTTCATTACCTTTCTTAGCCACTGCAGCAGGTTTGGTTTTCTGTTTGACAGCTGGCTCTGTGAAAACAAATGCAACTGACTTAAAGACATAAAATACAATGTAACAAAATCTTAAAGCCAATTTCACATTGTTTATGTGAAGTATAAACTGTATATTCTACTAAAATGTTACCTTTCTTAGCCACTGCAGCAGGTTTGGTTTTCTCTTTTCTTACTGCTGGCTCTGCAAAAAAAGAAGGAAGTGCAGTGTTTGTAGTATTTTAATTCTGATTACATTGTTGGTCTTAAATGACAAAACAACCAGAACCGTGCTTCTCTTTGTATTGCATTTGTTAAAAATGAAGATTCCTCAAGATAACCACGGTTAAGTTTTAAAGTTGAATCACCTTTCTTTGCAGCAGCAGCAGCTTTGGTTTTCTCACTCGAAGCAGCCGCATCTAGATTTGGAAAATGTTTTGGTTGAATTACGCTCATATTACACCGGAGTGTGTGATCGCGTCTGCATATTTACTGCAGAGCGCAGCTCAAATTGTTGTCTGTATTATTTGTCACAACACTCGAGCCTTTTTTGAAAAGACAGCAAATTACTGCGCCGTAAACATAAATTACCTTTCTTTGTTTTCTCTCTGGCTGCTGCCGGCTCTGAGGGGATAATCGGAGGGGAACGGCCATGCAGAGTTAATTTTCCATACAGCACATTGTGTCATCGTACATCACTTGTTTAATGCTGCAGCTGTATAGTTATTTACTGAGAATCCTCCACACTGAGCGGATCTGGAGACGCACACGGTACCTTTTTCTGAATCAGCAGCCTTGGTTTTCTTTGCAGCTGGAAAATATTACGTATTGATTATTGTTCAACAGCGTTAATTAAGAGAAAAGGAATCACGTGTGTGAGTTTAACAACAAGTTACCTTTCTCTGTGGAGGCGGCCTTCACTTCTTCCTCAACGGTCTCTGGTTCTTTAAGAGAGAAGACTTTGTTGATTTGGATTAAAAACTGTTGTATACCTTGTGCATCCCAGCAGATCAAAGACATTGAAAATATATAGCCCAATTTACATCAAAATGAATAGTTCATGTTTCTACCATCAACATGTTCTGACTCATGTAATCAGGAAACCAAAGGGAATGAAAAAGAGTTTCTGTAGTGCATTAAAGATTTCAAAGAATGAAGTGAGTCTCAGGTCTGATTGAATCGTCTCCTCTCACCCTGGACCGGAGTCTCAGTCAGCTGAGCTTCAGCAGCCGGAGTCTGGATCTCCGGCTGAACGGGAGCCTCTTGCTCCGAGGCTTCTGGCCGGGCCGGTTCACCTTGTGGGACTGGCTGCACTGGCTCCATGTGAGGCTGCATCACCGGCTGCATCGGTGGGTACGGTTGGTACTGCGCATAGAGCGGCTGCATCGGCTGCATCGGCTGCATCGGCTGCATCGGCTGCTGGTAAAGAGGCGGCATTGGTCCGGGGTGGACGGGGTGAGCGGTCAGAACAGGAGCAGAGGGAGCTGAAAAAAAGACCGTATGACGTGTTTTTATTTTCCAGAAGAAAAGACCGGAAACATCGCACAGGTCCATACGAATAAAAGGAAATATTATTTTACTGATATTATTATAGCGTGACAACATGAATACCTGACATGGTCGGAGGAGGGTACGGGTTGTCTGTGACAATGTGATGAACTGGAAGATAAATATTTATATTGAAGCAGGTCGTAGCTTTTAAGATCAGCTGTTTACTTCCCCTGTATGATAACGTTACTCACCGTACCAGCCGGGTGGCGACGGGCAGTAGACCGGTGCCGGTCTGCAAGGGCCAACTGAAACAGACCAAAGACAGTAGATGTGTCCCTCCAGAATAAAACAGGAAAATAAATATATAAATATGTTTTATTTACTTTGTGTTACTTTAAAAACCTTTTTGAATTAATAATGTAATGTATTTGACCTTCTTGTCCAGATTCTGTGACCTCTTCTTGTTTTTTGGTCTCTGTCTCTGTCAAGGAAAACTGTTATTATTATCTCCACCAGGACATTATGTATTCGGTCTTTTGTGTGCGTGCATGCTTGCGTGTGTCTGTACACGGCTAATCTCACATACTACCGGATGTGTGTGTGTGTGTGTAGGTTTGAGGTGCAATAGATCATAGAACTCACGATTCAGAACGTATCACGGTTTTGAGTGACAGATCAGATCGGCACAAAAAAAGGAAGCAAATACAACTTTTAGGGATGCCCCGATCACGTTTATTTATCTTTTTGCTGCCAATACTAATTGCCGGTCATTGATGATCCATATTGGTTAATACAGATCATTTTGTTTTTGTTGTAGCAGCTGGTCTACAAGGCTCCAGACTATTTTTATCCAAAATCGTTTCAACCGCTCTGACATCAGTGTAAACCATGAAACATTATAAATGTTATTCTTATATATTGTTCATCCATAGTGGTTATTTTCATAACAATCTTGATCGATCTTGGAATAAACAGTCGTATGTATGTATGTACGTCCTGGGAGATGGATCCCTTTTTGCAGAGTTGTTCTTACCTGAATCAAGGGTCTTGGGACTCTCTGAGGCTTGTGATTTGCGAGATTGGGCTGAAAAATAAAACAGTAGTCTTGACAAAGTTTATATCTACAGTACAATACTTTGGCTTGCTCTTATCACAGAATGAGTGCCATTGTGACCTAATAGTGGTTAATTCATCCACTCACTTTTTTTGGGAGCCTTGGTCGGAGTCTTTTCCACTCTCTTGGCTTTTTATTGGAATTTAAAAGAGAAAAAATCCCGTTAATTGAAATTGTGACAGAAATAGTGGCTGGAAAGGTGGATGTAATGTTACAATTATTCACATGATCTTCTTGCGGCTTTCTTTGCATGTTTCTTAGAGAACTTAATACTTAAAGGAACATTTTGTCGAATGCCCTTTCTGGCAGAGAGTTATATGAGAAGATTGATACCGCTCTCATTTCTGTACAATAAATATGAAGTTAGCTTAGCTTAGCATAAAGACTGGAAACACATCAGAGCATTTTATACCCGTAGTAAGTGAGAGTACCTCTGAAAGGAGGAGGAAGTCTCCTGATCCTCCTGATTGGCTCCAGGACTGAAATTCTGGGCAGAGCTGTATGCAACAACATGCACATGTTTAATTCATCACATCACAGTAAGAAGCAGGATTGCACTTAGCTTTCGAGACAAAGGTGGTGTAAAGATGATGTGCTCAGCGTTACCTTTCCTTGTGGTCTTCACGGCTTCACGATCTTAAAAATAAAGAAAAATAGAATTACAAACGGATACTTAAAAAATTAAAGGATCTTTATACTTGTATGCTAATGCTCCATCACAGTTATCATTAGCTTTGACTGTAGGTTTACGGTAAATTAATGGCGAGTAGTTGCATTGCATTCACAGCAAGTTACTGTGAAATGTTACAGTTCATTATAGTAAAATGACATGTATATAATGTGACTTCACAGTCAGTTATGGCATCAAAATACTCTGATAAAGCAGTATGATGCTGTAGTATTACAGCATTGAACTGTGATTTTACAGAAAAACTAACCCTCAGATTATTAAAGCAGTATACTGTAGAATGACGTAATCAAACAATGCCTCACACAGTTCAAACTCAAATTCCCTCTCACATTCATGTGAATACAGCATTGTGAAATATCACAGTTAAAGCCTGTGAAGTGATAAAAGTGAAAGTAAATGTGAAATATTACAGGTAAATCTTGTAAAACTATCAGTCCAACGTGCTTCATTAGTTCATATTTAGTTTGAATTTAGAGATGTGGGTTGCTCAAAAATCAATAAGAATCCCTTCAGTCATAAATACCTTTTCTCTTTCTCAGAGCTGAAACTCTCCTCGGAGCTTCTGAAAACACAAACACAAGATCACCGACTTAAAGCTGCAGACTGCAGCGATGTGCTTCTGCAACAGGCAGACCATTAAACGTAACCAGTTAATTATGTGTTTGTATTACAAGAGATGTTGTGTTTAAATATGTAAATGAGACATTATCTAATGGTAACTTTTGGTGAATTTAGGAGAAATTTACAGATGCAAAAGTAGGAAAACAAACACCTGAAAGTGTGTTTTGTATCTCTGAATTGCATGAAAAACAATGTTGTTGCCTGAAAAACAGAGATGTACATTACAGGAGTGTCTCCAACCTTTTTTGTCCTCAGTCTTGCTGGCGGACTCTTTGGCCTTTGCAGAGTTCATGCAGGGACACACTGAAACCACAACGCACACAGGTGAGGTGACAGCGGAGGTAAATGTGATGCAAAAGCTCCGGTCGTCTCGGCTCTCTGACCTGCCGGTTCCGTCTTTGGCGCTTCTTCCTCCGGTTCAGGCAGGGGTTTGATCACGTCCACCGTGGCCTTCTCCTCGCCGTCGTCGTCTTCATCCTCCTCCTCTTCGTCTTCAGGCTCGTCCACAGCTTTCTTTAGTTCGGCTGTCGGCTCCTCGTCGTCGTCCTCGTCATGAGCGGCAGGGTGACTGGTGACTGAGGGCGAAGGCAGCAGCAGTGGTTTAGTTTTCATCTGTGAGGTGACTGATTACACTCGTGTGTCATCGTTAAAGACATATGAAGGGGCAGCAGTCAACGGGAGATCAGAGAAGAACATGAAACAACCATTACTCCTGGTACTGGACAAGCAGCTGCAGTTGATAAAAGACAACATGTGTAAAGTGCAAAAAAATGTTTCCAACACTGAGGTGTTGGATGAAACAAAAAAAAACAGAATGAAAAATGATGTCACAGCATTTTGTGACCGGAAACTCAGGTAATAAGGAGATAAGTGTGCCCATGTTAGACATAGCAGGTAATAATGGATGTGTGATTCTCACCAGTTGTTTCTGCTTCAGCCTCCTCAGTCTCCTCTTCATCCGCAGCCTGTTTTTTGACGTCCTCATCTTCATCCTCATCCTGGTCTGCCTCAGTCTTTGCTGCCTCCTCCTGGACACTGAACGCTGCTGCAGTGGCAGCTACACATACACAGCGTTACATCATTAACTACAAAGCCAGTGAACTCAGATGACTTGTATATGTATTGTGATATACGGGGCAACGTGCTGGGATAGGGACGGTCTTAATATTTGCCAGTCAAGGTGTCCATAATTAGAAATTAATGATCTCCTCGTCGTCCATTAATTCCTGAAAATGGACACTTCATTGGTCATTATCCCTTGATTATTAAAATTTTGATTAATCCTGATGCAATATCAATACAATTGGCTATAAATTAGAATTAATATTACTGTTATCATTATTACTGCTGTTATTGTGAGCACATTTTGGTACTCTTGTTTTATTGTTATTTGATTTAAAAAGGCACCGTAACAGTAGAATAAAAAGATATCTTATACACTACTCATCCACGCTTACTCTCCTTTTCCATCATTTATTATTGCTTTGATACATAATTAATATTGATACATCGTCGACTTGGAAGGATATTTCAGCCGTTGACCTTTTCTTCGTTTGATGTCTATAAAGTTAATTTGAATGGACACCTGCCAGCCAATCAGAAACAAGGATTGTCTTTGGCTATAAAGTCTAAAGTAAAAAAAGTAAAAAGTATTCAATAGTACTGGACTATACCTGCTAGCAAGACTTCATCAACATCATCGTCATCGTCGTCGTCGTCGTCTTCATCATCCTCGTCTTCTTCATCCTCGCGACCTAAGGATATGACTTCTTTATCATCATCATCATCGTCGTCGTCTTTGTCAGCATCAACAAATGTTTCTCTTTCGTCTTCTTGGTCTACGTTGAACTCAAATGAGCTGGAATCGATATCTTCATCATCTTTATCCTCATCATCGTCGGTTGTGTCATAGGAGATGTCTTCACTGAAGACGGTCTCTTCATCTGTTTGAAGAGCAACGTCGTCATCGTCATCTTCATCGCCCAAGACTCCGCTGTCTGTGCTCTCAAAGGGAGGCAGTTTCTCCTCCTCTTCCTCCTCCTTATCATCATCGTCGTCGTCATCGATGTCTTCTTCGATGACATCATCGGGTTTGTCGTCATCATCGTCGAGGTCAACGCGGACGTCTTTGTCCAGGTCGAAGTCGAGGTCTTCGTCGCTTAAGTCACTGTCCTCCTCATCATCTTCATCGTCTGCAAAGTGCTCAGAGGAGGCGACGGAGATGTCCTCGTCTGATAGGTCCAGATCATCATCATCATCATCATCCTCCTCATCTTCGGCAACTTTGACAGCCTCGTCCAGGTCTTCATCATCATCAATGTCATCATCATCCTCCGCAACAGGTAAAGAAGGAAGATCTTCTTCAGCTAATTTATGATCTTCATCATCTTCATCATCCTCACTGGCTGCAAGAACAAGATCAAGCACCAGGTCGTCATCGCTGTCTTCTGCAATGACGTCGTCGCTATCAGATGTTGCAACACCCTCAGCTAATTTGTCGTCTTCATCGTCTTCATCGTCGTCTTCGTCCCTCTCGTCGTCGTCCTCACTGGAGAGAAGTGCAGATCCGCTGACTTCTGAGGTGTCAGTGAACGCATCGTCACTGGTATCGCCTTCGTCGTGTTCGTCTTCATCTTTTCCGTCATCTTCATCGGGCAGGGCTACGTCTTCGTCACTGTCTTTGACTTCAACAGGAGCGTCAGACTCGGAATCAGGAGACACCGCCGACTCTTCATCCTCAGAAGTGGAGATAGGTTCTGGAGAAACTTCATCATCATCATCATCATCATCCTCAGCATCAGCGGCTGCAGGTTCAGACTCTTCTACATCATCTTCAGCAGCAGCATCTGTTTGCTCTTCCTCTTCCTCATCCTCAGCATCAGCAGCTGCAGGTTCAGACTCTTCTACATCATCTTCAGCAGCAGCATCTGTTTGCTCTTCCTCTTCCTCATCCTCAGCATCAGCAGCTGCAGGTTCAGACATTTCAACATCATCTTCAGCAGCAGTATCTGTTTGCTCTTCCTCTTCCTCATCATCATCATCCTCAGCATCAGCAGCTGCAGGTTCAGACTCTTCAACATCATCTTCAGCAGCAGTATCTGTTTGCTCTTCCTCTTCCTCATCATCATCATCATCATCATCCTCAGCATCAGCGGCTGCAGGTTCAGACTCTTCAACATCATCTTCATCAGCAGCATCTGTTTGCTCTTCCTCATCATCATCATCATCTTTGTCAGCGTCAGCCTCTTTCACTTCATCATCATCATCATCATCTTCTTCATCATCATCTTCTTCTTCATCAATTTCCGCTGCAGCTGCTTCCATCTCTTCTTCCTCGTCTTCATCCTCATCTTCCTCCACCTCAGCAGCTACCTCCAACTCCTCTTCTTCCTCCTCCTCCTCCTCCTCCTCCTCCTCCTCCTCCTCCTCCTCCTCCTCCATTCCTTCCTCCTCCTCCTCTTCGTCAGCTTCTTCCTCATAATATTCTTTATACTCCTCATCATACTCCTCTTCATACTCATCTTCATAGTCCTCCTCATCCTCCTCCTCATCCTCCTCTAGTTCTTCCTCCTCTTCTGCATACTCTTCCTCCTCCTCCTCCTCCTCTTCCTCCCCTGCAACCTCCCCTCCTTCTTCTCCTTCGTCGTCTCCCACCTCTTCTTCGTCCTCCTCCACAACTTCAATCACTTGCATTCCTGTAACTGTAAGAAACATGTAAATGTAATTCTAACTGTTAATGTAATAATGTTTAATTATAACGTAAACATAAATCAAACAAATCAATGAAGCCGTTACAGCTGCGTCACATGACACACCAACTTAACTCCGCCTTTACACTCACAGCAGATTACCCTGAAGCAAGGAGGGCGCATGAATGAGCAACTTCAATGTTACACATCAATATGTATAGTTCAGAAAGCAATGAAATAATAACTGAAGTCATAAATATGCAGCAGTTGTGGAACAACGTACAGCCTAGTCACACAACGTAATGAGTTAACTTAGAGTTGCAGGAACTGATTTATTTCGCCCACTTCTGGGCAGCAGAACAAGCTGCAAACACAATATTGACAAATATATATTATATTAGTGATTTGGAACATTTTCAGAAGCTACGGGGCAACATGATCATTCATTTTGAATCATGTTTGTGTCAACCTGATACATTTAAACCCATTATTCTTTTAGCTCTGTTTTTGGTGTGAAATATCTGTCACTTTAGCTGCTAAATGCTCAACTATGTCCCCCAGCTGGTCTCTAACTGTGTCTGGCTGCTGTTTGCTGCTGAGCAAGTATAGTTTTACCGTATTTTTTACAGCTTTTTTACTAAAAACTATCCCATGAGAGCCGTGAGAGCGACCCACAACAGTAAAGTTGCGACCGGTCAGCTAAACAATGAGCTTAAACTTAAACTTAAAAGCCGAGCTGCAGCATCGGGTAAAGTAATCTCTGAAGATGCTAACACTTAGCTTGTGAAGTTAGCTTTGAGAGGGAAACTAGCATCCGATCAACCTAGAGGGGCATACCTTTACTTCGGGAGGGTAGAAATTCTCCTAGAACACAGAAAGAGAAATGTTAATCAGCAACTAAACCAAAGTGCACATTTAACAGGATCAAGCATGTTTCTGTTTAGATGCTAATTCACATCAAATACAGTTTTAACAGAAGTTTATTAGCTCAGTGGAAGCAGTTAGTGAGAAACAGACAAGCTTCTCATCAGAAAGGTTATTAGGGCAGCAGAACAATGAACACATACCTTTAAATATTGCTAGTATTTTGATTCACTGCCGTCATTACTGTTACAAGGGTGAGGGACAGGATTGATTGTATCCACACGTTCATGGAAAAATAATAATCATAAAATACCTTTTGCTTTCTTAATCTTCACCTCCACTTCCTCCTCCTCCTCCTCCAACCATGTTGAATCTTTGAGATCGTTCATACATCAAGTTAGCATGAAACTCCATAATAACAATGCCCCCAGTCCCTCAGCCACACGTGTTATGTATTTCTATTGTCTATGAAGGCAGACGATTCCTGCAGTGGCATCATTATCCATCTTTAGAATTTTCACCCATTGATTTCAGTTTATTAGATAATATTTGCCACCCTTAAGGCCTTTACACATCGGGATTATGACGAATAAACAACACGAAAATGCCAAATTTGTAGCAAAAATCAACCTTTTATCGAAAGAAATTAGGTCATTTTTTCGCCGCGCAAAAAAAGTCATGACAAAACATTTCCAAAAATATATTGAAAATATATATATATATTTTTTTCTATATAAGAAAAAAACGCTCCCTGGTGTGTAAAGGCCTTTACAAATGAAAAGTATTGCCTGATAAAGTCAACTGAGGTCAAACTTGCAGTACATGTGCTGTTATGAGTTGCATTAAAGCAACAAAATCCCTTTTTGTGAGATGTTTGTTTGAGATTATGCATTTGCTAAAAGTACAACATAAAGAACAGCACATGTAATGCAGCGCAGCATGTGTACATGACATTCACAGCGGCGAGCGAGGCTGCAGCACAATGACGACCGCGACAGGAAATGCATCAAAACGTTGCGTCAGTACAAACCTTTTTTTCTCACCGCGTAGAGATTTCCTAGGAAAGAGGAGAGGAGTAAAAAAAAAGTCACAATTTCATCAACATTTTTTACAAGAAAGCTATGAGATGCATGCACTGTTTTGTTTCTCAGCCATGTGTACATTGACTGCATACCGTCATCGTCTTCAGGAGCAACCAGGTTGGTGACAAATTTTAACATCAGACTGATCACGTTTGTCGACTCCTCCACGGCATCGCTCACCACCTTCATGGGGTCCGAGCCGATCTTGCTGAGGCCTCCTGGTGAAGCAGGGACACGAGTATACAGTCATCCAGTTGGATGGAAGTTGTTTTTTCAAACGTATCTCCAGTTTCAGCCAGAGTTTCTGTGCTCTTCCTCAAACATTTCCTCAATGCAGACGTTCAGCTGCATTGAGGAAATGTCAGAAAACATCAGCTCTATAGCAAAGGGTTAAACTGTGGGGGGGGGGGGCTACAGGAGCTGAATCTGGATTTCAGGAATTGATCAATATTCTGTTGGGAACAAGCATCACCCACCTTCCAGTTTAACCACAGTAAAGGCCTCATACTGTACATCACATACTGCTGTGCAAAAAGCACTTTGACCCTCTTTCATCAAGTTATTACTCATGGCTTCTTATCTGATTCTTCTCATCACATTTACGTTTTTAATTTAGCTTCATACTAAACAGACTGGGAGTCTCCCAGCGCTCAAATATAAACTCAATTCCACGACAGTTTTGATGAAGGAGGACCGGACACTTTAGAAACATGGTTCCTTTTCAATCAGGGCGGTTTAAAGAGATCTGAACCACCGGAGAAAACTAAATATTGTTCTCCTTATAAAGACATTAAGTGATTCATATTATCTCTGTCTCCAATGCATTGTTCGTCAATTAACTTACATTCGGCGGAACCACAGAGAATAGTTTTTGCATATTTCTACGTTTTCCGAGCCCTGACTGCAACCAGATCCACACAAGAAGCCATCAGACAAAATAAACGAAAATATAGCAGTCAAATGCGTTTTAAAGGCAGAGATTTCAGATGAGGTTGATTCATTATGTTTTGGTAAATCAAGCTCACCTGAAGCAAAATTAAAAACATCATAAATATTTCTTCTTCACAAACTAAACAACATCTGGAATAGAACACTGTCAGTATCAGAAGCTTGCACTGTACACTGTGCTCTGTTCAGGACCTTCTAGCATTGACAGCTAATATTAGCAGTCGATGTGAGATCATTGGTAGTTTTTTTATCAGCGCCTTTAGAAAAAGCTTCCGCTCTGAGGAGGAGGAGGAGGTTAGTAGCAGATGAGGTGCCTTGCCTCTACGGCCTGAATCCTTTAAAACCTTCCTGACGACAGGAGGTGGCCGACCTGGTTGGATGAGAAACACACGGCAATAAGCAAAGACATCGAGCAGAGTGAAGCAAAGAGAGGATTTCCATGATGAAGATGATGAAGGTGATGATGTACTGACGCCTGTGACATCGTTACATGAATTTAAATTAATAACTGTCAGAAAGAGCAAAAGAGAGAAGTTGATATTTCTATTGATATCAACCGATTTGTCGTCCTTTGTTTCAAGGTGAAATTGTGAATATGAATGATATTTTATTAGCAGTATTGTAGTCTAAGGTCGACGTTTAGTCACGTTTCTTGCAGGACTTTCTACTAGTTTACAGTAAGAATCATAATTTAGGGAATAAAGGAGGAATAAAGTCAGATGTTGATGTTAAGGTTAGAACATTGAGTGGAGTTGAACAGGAGAGAAATTAATGAAGTTTTAATGTTGTGAGGAGAAATGGAACCAATGCTTGCAACTTAGTAATACCAGTAATACATATGAACAAGTAAAATCATTAGTTTTTATCCACAGGGTACTTCAATGTGCTGTACAACAACATTAAGATAGAGAGAGAGCACTGTAATGAAGAAAGAGAAACATTCATAAGACAAAATATAACAATTAATAAAAACGTTTCTCCTTTTTTTAATGAAAATTAGCCTTTAATGCACAATAACTGTGCAGGCGTAGTAGTCATTACTAGAAACGTTAAACAATTCTGAATAATGTGTTACATTGCTGATCATATAACACACAAAGACAGCTTCTCAGTAGAACACCTGCTTGTTGCTGTTGGCTCTGTTTTATCTCTTCACGTCCGTCTTTTTTCAAAATAACTGACCCTCTATGAAGAAACATTGACCTCAACCTCGTCTCACAGTATCAAAGCAGAGGCTGATTGATAATGTGAGTAACACTATCATTATTGAAAGCATCATTTCCCATTTGCTCGGCTGTGTGTGTGTGTGTGTGTGTGTGTATGTGTGTGTGTGTGTGTGTATGCAAACACATCATGTTTCAGAGCAGACACCTCTCCTCACCTGAGACGGTCTTGTAGTCCATCAGGTCAAACATGATGACAAAAACACAAGACCACGTAATGATCAGAGCCAGAACCAAGATCCAGGCTAGTGGGGAGCTGAAGGTGGAGTGGAGGTCGTCCGTAAACGTCTTCTTGGGCCCGCGCGCAGCCGCCGACCCCGCGTCTACGTTCTTGCTGTCGATGACCATGGTGGTGGTGGTCGATGACCGTGCTGAGGAGCGAAGAAACTGTGATCAGATACGGTGCAAGAAATATGACCGTCAAT
Source organism: Pholis gunnellus (assembly GCF_910591455.1). NCBI lineage: Eukaryota > Metazoa > Chordata > Actinopteri > Perciformes > Pholidae > Pholis > Pholis gunnellus. The sequence goes on along the minus strand of NC_136546.1, from coordinate 19,157,024 downwards.
GGAACCGTTTTTATTTCTTATTCCCTGAGTATTCTATATATGCTACATTGACAGAAATGAACACTGCGAGCTGTGTGCCATCATGTGTACTAGAAGTAGAAAAGGTTCTCAGACTTTGTACTTGAGCAATAGCAGCAAAGTGTAGAAGTAAAAGTCCGGCATTTAACATTTTACTGGAGCAAAAATAAACAACGAATTAGCAACGCAACACATTTAAAGTCGCACAAATAGAAGTACTCATTGTGCAGAATGGCCCATTTCAGAATAATATGTATTATTGGATTATAATGATTGATGCATTAATGTGGAAATAGTTATTAAAATAAAGTAATTAGAGTTATTAAATAAATGTATTTCTTGTTATTCCACTGTCCTAATATTAATTTCCTAAATTCAGTGTTATGCAAATATTCTGTCAGCAGCAGTTTACGTTAATTTAATTGCTTGTATACAATGAAAGCGGAGGAAGTGTTTTCCTTGAAAGTGTTGGTAGGAAGTGGAACGAGCAGCGTTTGTGGTCAAAAGGTCAAATGTTACATTTCTGACACTGTTACAAACAGACTCTCCCTCGTGTTGTTATTACAGCCAAACGGGAACCAGAGCAACCTGATTCGTTTCTAAATGAGTTATATGGCTTCGGATGATAAAATGCAGTGAGAGACGACAAGCACTGAACCTGTAACACTGATAGTGGATCGGCTTTGTCAGTTGAACTCAGGCACACTGTGGGTGCTTCAGTGCTGTCACTGTGGTTGTGTTAGTGACGCTCAGACCACCTGTCCGCTCTCTTCAGCTCCCTGTTGGCAGCGACCGAAGGTTTCTCCATTACTGCTGACTCAAGCAGCTCGGCCGCATTCTAACCACACACACACACACACACACTCACACACACACACACACACACACACACACACCTCTGTCTATCCTCATTACTCTGCATGACTCCCAACAGGTCAGTTCATATACGAGTGATGACGAGATGCAAAAACCTCCCGGTGGCTACAGCGGAAAGTATCATGTTTCTCTTACATTTTAATAGTTAGCATGCTAGCTAACCAATGCTAACAAACAATCAAGCTGACAATACCCATCAACAATGTACCCTTGGCCATGTTATTAACTCATACACTCCATAAATATACACAAACTACACAAAAACATATAGAGATTGCGGTCCCATTGCTTTGGACTTTTGAGGAGGAAGAAGTTTATTTCTAACAATAGTCACAACCGATGGGAGGCTTCCTTGATGTGGCGGCTCAAGAAGGACACTTCAGTAGTTGTTGAGTGAGAGAGTTTTGCATCCTCTCACAGGCTTCTCTGGATGGCTTTGATTACGTAGAGTTCCGCTCTCCTGAGTACTCACTTCTCTATTCAGGTTTCTGCACCGAAGTTCATGAAAATCAGACCCACGCCACAGTTTTTGACTGAGAATGCTGACTGGTCAATCCATCCAAGACTTCGGCCCACGACAACATATCTTGATCAGATTTTCAGTTTTCAGTTTTGTCATGTTTGGCTGTACTAAGGAGATCTTCTAATGATACAGCAATGAACTACTGACACCTTCACACCATGGCTTCCACTCACCCTTTGACCTTTCCTCAGGTGCACCTATCAGCCAAAAATATCACAATCTTAATATCCAGATTGTCATAAAATGTACTCGTAGTGACCACTTTTTGGATGCTACACTGAGCGTTAAAACATGAATAATGTGTTAATCTTTCCATTCTTTGAATGCCTCTGTTAACCAGCACTTTTTAAAACCCAACTCTAAATGGTTTTGACCAGCCGTCCGTGTCCGATTCCTCCTTTTATGGCTGACCTGTCTCCACACTGTTGTTACTCTCTGGGTATCCATGACAGCCCAGATCAGAGCAGTCATTAGGAGCCTGTTCAGTCAGAAAACAGGGGGAGTGCAGTCATAACATTTCCTTAATGAGTGCACAGAGCTGCACGAAGCGCAGCCGAGACCATAAAGATCCGGCTGGTTGAGTACGGCGGTTGCTCATAATCAGGTCAGGTTTCCACGTCTCCAACTAGCACAGGGCTCGTGCATTTGCTGTAATGTTAGTGTTGACACTGCAGACTCTCCATTTACAGCATTTAGGATGCAATAATGAGTGTGAGGAAATGGATTACAGGACGTGCAGACATCCCATCCTTGATATAATGCAATACAGAAAAGGAATCGCAAAGCCTCGGCCCATTATTTGTTAATCTATACAAAAATGTGCACAAATACAAAATAGATGTTAGTTTTCCACCTTCTTCCACGAGACTTCTTCTATTTTAGAGTCACACATTTATATTGGATCTGCCTCACAAACATAAACTCACATCCCCCAAGTATGGACCATTTCCACAGCAGACACGTTGTAAACAAAGTGTCATGACTCCCATGATTACTCTTCAACACACTTGCTGCCAAAAACTACATGAGCAACTATATATTCAATACTTTTTGAACTTTTTGAAAAGTCTTATACATGGAAATGCATGGTCGTATCAGAGCATTTCATATTTACACAGCAGAATCAAGCTACAAGATGTAACACGTTTTCTTTCTTGTGGGGAAGCCAAGTGCAGTTTCCCAGTAAAATCTGAGATTCAATAATAATCTTATTTTTAACATGATGATGGGATTCCATATTTTTACAGTCTGCACAAGTCGGTCCTCATACGAGAGTGAGGAGAAACAAGAAATCAACAATTCTAGAGAATAAAACACGTACCACGCGTCTTATTCGGTCTTAAGAAATGAACATTAACACCATAAGAGCATCATTTATTAGCATGGAAGTTCATTCTTGGCTCATTCTCTCAACTCACTAACTTTTTTCGGAGCTTTTTAACCAAATGACTTCAGCAGCGACTGGAGTCTGAATCTGTGTTTGAATTGAACTTCATCATATTTAATCTTGAGAAAACGCAGTGAACACATGACGTTACATACGTTTTGTGAACACAATGAAACAGTCTTCGCTCGAGGATAATCCTCATCTCGTTGTCTTAGCAGCACCCACACAGGTGTTATTCTTGTTAATCAGATCTCTTGTCAGGTTGAAGGTGAGCAGACCAATTTACTCCGTTTCCACCTGTGGCATGTTGAAATGTCTAATAAAGAAAGAGGCCAAGTACAGAAATATATTCAATAAACCAGAATTAGTGAAAACCACGGAGCCCCAAAAAAGTCCAGAAAAGGGATATCTTTTATCTTTATCTTTATCTTTTATCTTGTAAGCACATTTATTCATTTACTCGGGACCGTTCATATTAATCAACATTTCAGTTTCTACCAGAATGTAAATGCTGTCTTTTGTCTTTTGTCCTTTTATCATTTTCATGTGTGCACAAGATAAAGAACTTGTTCCCACAAGATGATAACTTCTTCCTACAGGAGAGGAATATCACCTCTCTGTACTCTGTACACCTCTGTGTGTGTGTGTGTGTGTGTGTGTGTGTGTGTGTGTGTGTGTGTGCATGGGCATATAACTAATGTGATGGACATTTTTCGCTATCTTCATGCTAACTCCAAACCCACATGCTGAAACAGGGAGCTGTGTGAATGCTGCTTGGGGCACCGCAGAGCCTGCAGCAGCCGTCTACATTTACCACATGTATTGTATGTATGACTGGTATCGGACCCTTAGGCCTCTGGGACACATGCACATTCAGAAGTTCAGTCCACATTCACGCACACACACACACACACACACACAGAGAGCAACTGTTCCAGTGCTAAATTCAAGGTTCTAGAAGAAATAAGCTGTCACTTTAAATGGTTCACTTTATTTTAAACTGTTAACTCTTTATCTTTCAATAAAGTTCTTCCGTAAATTAGATACTGACGCTCAAACACGAGGCGTTACTACTACCGTCACCAATGCACATAAAAGTGCTTCTGGTTGCATGTGACGAGAAGTACAGTGTTGATGCTGACTGCTCCTATACGGCGCTGTAGATGTCACAGGGGTCTTAAAGCTGCATTGCAAATAGCAGACAGATACATGATAGCGCCATATTTTTAGATACTTCCAATCATGAAATTCCCCTACACACCAGACAGCCAAACATAGAAGGACAACACAAGACACACTGAAGGAGTTTAATATGTACACATGATGTCAGGCAGCCTTTATGTAATACGGTGTTGAAATTGAATAATGTGTTTTTTTACCTTCAACTGTTTCAGTCATAGCTACAGAACGGTAAATCCTTTGTGCAGATTAAGTCGCCATGAAGACAAATATTTATGGTAGATCCTGAACTCCTCCGCGCGCTTTTTTTTTAATCCCCAGTGTTTTAATTCCAATCCAGAAACGTCACGTTTGAACGGCTGCTGCTGAAGTTATGCAGGAAAAAACAAAAAAAACAAACCGGTAACGCTCTACACCTCTTTTCCCATTCTCATTTGTCAAATCTGTGTTTTTCCAAAAGTCAGACGCTTCTCATGGGGGTCCAAAAGGTGCCAGGTTGGTCGGGAGACTTCCGTCCCAGTGGATGAGGCCGGGGAGACGGACAAGACACCAAGTTAAGGTGGTCACTGTCTTTTGCCCTTTGCCTGGTTGGCGCTCCGGTTGTGGCGTTCCCCTCCCCTCCACCCTGCTCTGACAGAATTAGATCGACCACGGCGGACTGACGGGCGACGGAAGGGAAACAGAGAAGAGAGATTGAGAAGAGAGAGCTTCAAGGTAACTTTATCCCACCAGCCAGTGTGTTGCTGCTGGAGTCACGTGATCACACGTGTGGACGTTTGTTTCACACTAATAAACGATCAATCGTATTTGTTATTCTCTTCTTTTGATTGGTCTGAATAGAAGTCTGAACTCTAATTAGGTGCTGTTACATTCACGCCATGTTTCTGAGCCTCAGGGCCCCGAGAGTTATTCTTAGAGCGGCTCACTGCTCGCTGGTATTCTGCTTCGCCTTTTTAGGCCAGAGGCGTGACCTTAACACCCCATCGCTCCCCCCCCCTCTATGTTAACTAATCCCCCTCCTCCAGACTCCACCGCTCAGTGCAGAGCTGTCATCAAGCGGAGAGAGAGAGAGAGGGGGGGGGAGGGAGAGAGAGAGGGGGAGAGAGACCTGAAGTGCAGGCAATATGCTCTTACAGTTGAGTTTGAAGTGCCGTCATGACACTACAAGTAAACAGGACTCAGATCAGTAAAAGTGCAAAGTAAACAGAGTTAGAGTCGCTGTATGCTTCAAACCAACCAGGTCGTATGACCCACCACTTAAATCTACTTGTTATTATATATATATATATATATTATAAGACCTTTACCTCATTTTTGATAAGAATCCATATCAGAGATGCGACGAATGTACAGAGACAATCCACGATAATCACTTTGATCGGTTCATTTTTATTCATTCTTTATGAAGGAGCAACATATCATCTTTATCTTTAATAATCTTTATCTTTAATAGCACAGAGCAGCAGCAAGCCTTTTGTTACAGAATGTTTTGTCCTTTTGCCAAAGCCTTTATCATGTCGTGCGTGTTAGGGGTTAGCCTTCTTCTTTCCAACAGTGGTGACAATGATGATCACCACCGCTGCCACTATCACCACAACAGCAACTGTGATTGCCACAATTCCTAAAATAAAGAAAAACAATGAGTCATCCGGTATCATTTACATCTCAATATCCGATATCAGTATCGGTGCATCTCAAGTTCAAACACATTCAGAGCAATCTCCGGATCAACCCAGTTATCTCAGCAACTTATTCAGAGGGGAAACAAATGTGACCATACTCAAAATGTTCACACTGTATGATTTATGAGGAAACAGCCCTCCAAAATGAAGCGGTGGAACTCATGTTTACAATGTTTACTGAGGGAATAAATCAAAGAGAGAAGTAATAATGCATACAAGCATATGATGCTCCTTCTACGTCTCTGTACAGGAGTCACATGTAGTTTATTCTGATGGCCACAACTATGAAATAAGACCACATTTCCAGAAATGCAGAAGACTGAATTATTCAAACTGCACTCTTCTAATCGTCTTTTCACCACAAAACCACATTCCTTGTAACATGCTGTCTGCAGTTCAGCTTCAAGTTGTGATGCTTTGTTGCTCTCCCTCCACTGCAGCTCATCAAGAACATACAAATACACTAAAAAAACTGTAACTTAAGAATTATTTATTTAGCTTCTGTTTGATCTGAAATCTGAGGTGAATGTAACACTTACGTTTATTATACCAGGGAACCTGAAAGGAAGAAACAAAATAAGTAATATTAATTAGTAATAATGACACTGCTTCATGGACCACAGCAAGGATTCTGGTATCTCGGTCACTCTGCATTGATTGTGTGGAAACCTGATTGTATCAGATCAGTAAAAATAGTCGTTACCGCTGAACGGGAAGATCCAAGAAACGTCTCGACCTCGTGCCACGCTATGTCGTTGCGGTTACTGTTCAGGAGCTTGCGCTCGTGGAACAGACAGTCCACAGTGAGCAGGACTTTCCGGTTGGTCACCTGTCTCCTGCTTTCAGCTACAACGTAGTCAACATTGAAGGTGTGATGCATCACCACCAGAATTGCTGGTTTATCAGCTGTAAGCAAAGACGGCACGAACAAATGAGTCAGAAACAACATGACACGTCTTTCCTATTTATCTTAGAAGTTTCTTGCCGTTGTATTCATTGGGATTTTGTTTGCCACTTGGGGGCAGCAGAGCTGAATATGCATCCATATGTGTGGAGAGTAATTCTAAACAGTAAAGCTGAGATCTTTAAAATCAAAGTGATGATATGAAATATATATATATAAGAAACTGGCGAACGAAGGCATTTCCTACCTGGAATGTTTTCCAGGGCCATGCTGATGTCCGTTCCAACTCGTGAAACGACGGGACAGAAAATCACGAGGAAGTCACTTTCTTCAGGAGAGGCCACGTCAATTTTGCCGATGTGTTTAAGCTTTGCAATGTACTCGAGATGAGCGTTGTTAGTTTTTCCCGCCACGTGGACAAAGAATTTCTTCCCCGACACTAAAGATAGAGAAGAATGTTTGAGTCATTATTGAGCTTTACATAGTTTCAAAGAGAATCTAGTTAAAAAAAAAGATATTTAGTTAAATTCAGCAGGTTTTTACACATTCACAAACTGTATCACTTTCATAAACGGCGTAAAACAAGGGATGGGCGATACTGATATTTTATGAAATTGGAATGTGATTTTTCAACGTAATGGTCATTTTTGGGGGGAAAGTAACATCATTACACTCAAAGACAGATCCTTTACTTAAAAGGTGCAGTGTGTAGGATCTGGCGACACCTAGTGGTGAGGTTGCAGATTGCAACCACCTGAAACTTTACCTGTGTGCATGTAGGAGAACTACGGAGACCGACGCTTAAACATGTAAACAACACAAATGGCCCCGTCTTAGAGCCAGTGTGTGGTTTGTCTGTTCTGGGCTTCCGTAGAAACATGGTGGGTGCTCCGATAAGAGGACGCGCTCCGTATGCCGATATATTCAGGTGATTATACGCTAAAGAAAACATAGTTATTATATTCTGTTTCTGCCAATAACCCCTAAATGTTACACACTCTTCCTTTAAGTAAAAGTACTAATACCACACTGAATAAATATATATATATTAAATGAGAAAGGGTCCTGCTTCCAAAACCTTATTTAAATAATGGTATTTAAGTATTGGCAGCAGAAATGTACTGTAAGAATCAAAAGTGAAAGTCATCGTGCATCAAAATGGTCTCTGTCTGTGTTTTACTGTTAATATTACTGCTGCATTTACACTCAATCCTTCAGTTTGTCTGAAACCTTCGAATGCAAAATCACCTTGCAGTACTTGAGTAAATGTACTTATTTACATTCCACCGCTGAGTAGCTTCATTTATTCAAATAAATACAAATAAATAAGCAAACTTGTTTTCTCACCAGTAGTCTCTGCCTCGTCCATGTTTCTGAGGAGGAAAGAGAGAAAGAGGAACTTTAAGTCAACACAGTTAATAAAATAAAGTAAAGCTAAACGAGGCGACGATGTACATGTATCACAAACTGTGTTGTCACTGCTGCTCTGCACAAGCTTGAACGGGCCCAGGAGACACCGCTAAAGTTACCTCAGAGGCCAATAATCTCGATCGTCCTGATACATGGTTGAGATTCAGCAGTTCACAGGCTCGAACGGAATATTTTTTACTTTTACGAGATACTTTATAAGTTATAGTTACTTACGAAAGAGCCTGGTAATTTGTTGTTAACACTTCTGGCATATCCGTCTCAAATCAGCCAGGGAAGCAATAGCAGCTGTCAAAACGTACACGTACCCACCCTCTCGGTCGGTGCAACACTTTCACTTTCGCTTTGACGAGCACGCAGATACAATGAGGAAGTGCAGAGAGGAGAAGTGAAGCCAGTTCAGCAATAACAGAGGAGACGTGAATGCAGCAGGAGGAAGGAGGAACGGCACAGCTTTAACCCGGTTATCTGTGGAGTAAACATGCCTTTAAGTGTTCACTTACTCAAAACTGTTGCAAATGAAGGCGAACAACCACAGAGACCAACTTCTACTCACTCTTTCTTTATGCAACTTTAGCAGCTTAGTTCAAGATTTCTATCAGCTACATAATCTTAGCAAGGCAGTAAAGTATTGACAATCTAAAACACAACTCTTCAAGCTCATTTAAAGAGCAGCTTGCAGGGTTTTTCTTTTACTATTTGTACTTAATGGTACAGTGCGTTGCATTTTGGGAGATCTATTACCATTAATTTAATATAATATTCATACCTATGTTTTCATTAGAGTACAATTACCTTGAACTAAGAGTGAGGGGGCAGGTCCTCTTCACAGAGTCCGCTATGTTGCACCCAGGCGGCAACCTCGTGTTCTGCAGAGTGAAGCCGACGCGGAAGTGTTTTAAAACCTGCATTCTCTCTAATGTCCACCAGGGGGCGACTCCTCTGGTTGTATAGAAGTCTATGAGAAAATGACTCTACTTCTCTCTTGATTTATTACCTCAGTAAACATTGTAAACATGAGTTTATGGTCTCAATCTCTAGTTTCAAGTGTTCTTCAATACAGCATGATGTTCATTTAGTAAATGATGGTCCATTTAGAGTCAAATAGTCCATAAAGCAGGGTACGCTTTAGGGCGGGACTACACAGTGATTGACAGGTCGCTGCCGCCACCAGAGCTGTTTACGGCATCTCTACGTCACTCCTTCACATTCCAAATATGGTCACTTCCTTCATCAGTTGCAAAAAACTTGGTATAAATATAAAGCAGTTTATATACTATATTAAATACATTATAAAATAATATAAATATAAATCAGTTTACATAAAATATTATATACATCATAAAGTAATATATTGTCTCATGGCAGTGTTTTTTAAAGGCATGAACGAGGCCTTAAAGTGAAATTCCTTGAACGTGTAGTTTTTTGTACACATAGAAGATGATTGCGATCATGGAAAATCCGGTATTTCCGACAACCCGTGAACGCAGCAGCAGATGCGGGTCTTATTTGTTCCCTCCAGCAGGAGGGCGTTCCTCCGAACAACATCCAGATACAGTGTAGCGAACACTGCCGGTGTGCGTCCTTCATATCGAGACGCTGTCAACGCGTTGTGTGTTTTTTATCGGTTGTTGTTTTATCTAAAGAGTTTGTTTAACTCCCGGATCGGGGCCTTCCTCCATGTTAGCCCTCCATTGGTGGACGGAGGAGGAGGAGGCCAGGCGGACTCGGAAGACATGGAGGCTCTCCGTCTCTGCAGAGGGAGGGAGCTGTAGGACGGTAGGCTCGCGTTGCATTTTCTCCTCCTCGTTAAGAAACAATGAAAAGACCGAGAGGACAGGTTAATGTGCCTCCCGCTGGAGACAGCGGCTCGCGAGCGAGCTAGTTCTGCTTTTCAGCTGGACGTGTTTTCCTCTCCGTCGTCGTCAAAATCAAAAATGTTATTTTTATTTTTTATTTTTTAAATCCACACAGACAATAATGATCTTTACATCTGGTCCGACACATTAAAACAAATATATATTTATACATCGTTCACTTTAACTACATTTAGTGTCGCTCTTTGAAAGCCTCTGTGCAGTTTTTTTATTTTTTCAAGCAGCGGGTCAGTGGCCTTCAACATGATGAGACGCATCCACGCACACAACAAAGATAACACCGTTCAAATGTCACGCGTGGTGGAAATGCAACACAACGGGATGCTGCAGCGAGACACGGTTCTTCATTTTTAATACTTTATTTCTGCTGCAAGACCTTCATGGTGCCGCAGAGAAATCTTATTTTGCAATCCCGTTATAAGGTAATACACACACACAGTGGTGGAAGTAAAAGTAGTAACACTTCCAAAAGTGTGAGCATCAAAAAGTAGTCGTGCAGAATGTTATTTAGGAGTTGCATATATTATATTCCTGGATTATGATTAGTGATGCATGTGTTCATGACTTTATTGGTGCAGCTGGTAAAAATGGGGATAATTTGAAATACTTAAATATATGCAAATCATCATTACAGGATCTTTAAAGGAACCCCTCTGTTTGTTTTGTTGTTTGTTTTGTTGTTTGTTTGATTTTAATCAAAAGTGGTCAACATGTAAACACAGAACTTTTGATAAAAACTTTACTCTGCATCTGTGACGTTCTTGTTCTACATGTACATGGCACTTTGATTGAAGATAAATGTGAACATATTGCAAGATGAATACTGCAAGATGGTGAAGGTTCAGCATTGATTTTAAATGGTTACGGTTAGGCACTGACCTCCGATGGTTAAGATTAGGACCTGCCTTAACCTCGTCTATTTTTTCTATTTTTTTTTATCAGAACACGTAATTGTTCTTTTTGTCGTATAGAAATGTAAATTGTTATGACTTATGCAACCATGTAGGAAGCGTTACAGTAAGTGAAATGTGTGTTCTCTCTGTGTTTTCAGTGGTGATTTCTACCGGGGTGTTCTCTCTCCTAGAATGGACCCGGCACACATTGGAGGGGACATGTCACCTTTGTATGTGCCCAGAAAACGAAAATCCGTGCAGTCACAACCCAAAAGTGGAGTGCCATGTCCAGGTAACGAAGAAAAGAAAAGATGATCGTTCTGAAAATCTGTTTCTCTGATTTTGAATCAAGTTAAATGTTCCCTCCCAACAGTTGTTCAGCGACTACCACAAAGAACCTGTGACTTAAATTCAGTTGGATATCCCAAGGTGAGAATGACGCAATAAGTACCCAGCATGCACCCTGTTACATGCAATGATGTGTCTGATTTAAGCAAAGCGTCCAGATGTTATGAGGAAACGTCCATTTCCATCTGCTAATACTCCGAATGTGTTAACTGTGTGCGCACAGCTGGATCGCTTCTTCACAGTTCTGTACTTGAATGTTTCAGAATGACGAAGCTGAAGCCCGAGACTCTCTGAAGATGAAGAGGACTTATGGTAGAAAAAGGTAAGAGACACGTCGACTTGTTGCTTTGCTCATTGGAGATACTGAGGTTATTACAGATATTTATAATGATCTACAGACAGCATGTCTGGTGTGAGCAGGCAAGCAGTCCAAGTGTAACGTCATGTATTATTATTTATTTTATTTATTGACAATATTTAATCCAATAAAAGGTCATTATTTAGCTTTGTATGTAACGGCTCATTCTAAGGTAACAAAGACACGCCGATTCTTATTTTCAGGTGATTAAACACTAAAGAAAACATACTTTTGATTAATAATTATATTCCATTTCTGCCAATAAATCCCCCTAAATACAACACACTGGCCCTTTTTAAATAACTTTTTATTGTCGTTCCTAAAATAATAAGTGTTGATGGATTGTTTTTTTTCATCAGGTATGAGGACCTCCAGAGTGTTTCCATAGGAACAGTAGATTACCCAACCACCAGCTGCTCAGTGATGTCATCGGGTGGCCTGGCCAATGGGGCGGACCCCGGGTCCATGGCTCCGCCCACTGCAAGGCTGCCTCCGAGACTGGTGGGAAAGGATGTGTGGCCTCAAGGCCCCGAGGCCAGCAGGGAGCCGCCCCAGCCTCAGGACCACAGCTGGAACCCCAGCAGGGACCGGGGCCCCGTCGCCTGGGCCCCGGGTCGAGACCGACCGCAGGAGCAGGTCTGGAACTCCGGCAGGGACCGGGCGGGACACTCCGGTCAAGAACAGACGTGGATCCCGGGCAGGGACAGGGCCCACGGCGGACCGGACCAGGTCTGGATGACGGGCCGGGACCGGGGCCCCGAGCAAGGGTGGGCGGCCGACAGAGACCGAGGCCAGGATCAGGTGTGGAACGCGGGCAGGGATCCGGGGAGAGGCGGGCCCTCCTCGGGGCCGGAGCAGGCGTGGGGAACCGGCCGAAGCCAAGACCAGGGCTGGAGCAACACCGGCAGGGACAGAGGGCACGTCTGGAGACCCGGTACGTACTGGAACACCTTACAGCAGATAAAACCAGCTACAACTCAGGATATGAAGAATATAAAGTCAACACTAGATTATGGGATCCAACGAATGTGAAGGCTCAAAACTGGACCCTGACTGCAACAGCTCCTCTACTTTATATTTATACGGAGTGGCCTGTTCTCATACTGCCTATGTGTACATAAATAGTATGTAGTTGTACTGCCCAAACTAAATATATGTACGAGTGTTTTTCCTTTGTTCCTCGCGTGCATTTATAAGAGATATAATGTGTTCTTAGATGTAGTATTTTGGTCTTTTATGTTTGGAGAGTGACTTTGTTGTTTACGTGTCATTTTTGAAGACTTGAACATGAAGAAAGTCCTCAGAGTGGAGCTGGAGCGAGGCCCACCTGTTAATAACTTCTCACAGCCACCAGAGGGCCGAGACTCCTGTAAGTTACCGTCTGGTCTCACATTTAACGGGTCGAGCGTGAGACATTATTATTTATTATTCAGATTCTTTCGTGCAGAAATGAAGAAGTCGTGTTGGCTGTTGTGATATTCTTGGCAGCGTTCCCTGCACACTGATTGGAGGGGGAAAGCAGTTTTCCTGCCGTAGGATGAAGATATGAAATGACAAAAGAGCAAAAGAAAGAGCATTAAAAGTCTGTCCTCTAATGCAAATGTTTCAGATTCCGATGCAGCGAGTGTCGGCGAGGCCTCGACGGCTCCGCCCAGCGAGGACCAGAAGCCCCCCGTCCTCTCCACCAAGAAGGAGCCTCCTACCTATCCTCCAGGTGAGACGACCACTGCTGTGTATATCCATCCCCACTGTCTAGTGTGCTTTTCCCAGGGGAGAGATTCAAATATGGAATTGTACAATAAGGTTGTTTTCATTAACATAGAAATGACCATTAACCTGCTGCAGTAATAAAAAGACCTCTGACACAGAAGGATGTCATTAGATCCTCCTCCTGAGTGTGTGAAGTCAAATCTTCTATTTGTCGACGTCCACCAGGAAGTCAAGAGGAGCGATGGCAGCTCCAGATCGTGGCCAAAGGCAGAGTCACCTGTCCCAAATGTAAAAGTGTGAGCAGGAAGACTGTGGAGGGGCTGAAGAAGCACATGGAGAACTGCAGACTGGTGAGCAACGCTGTGTTTCTACTCCGACATTAGTCTGAATCATAAGCTGTTTGAAAGCGTATACACTTTAATGTACATGTATATGAAGCCCTCACTCGTACAGTATAGAAGTAGAGTAGAGTTACCTCAGAATGCCAGAGGTGAGGGAAGTACTCAGATCCTTTGTAAATACAGTCTAACAGTCTAAAAGTTCTGCATTCGCATTGTTCCCTCAGTAAAAGTACACAAGTATTATGAGCAAAATGTACCTAAACTACAAAAAGTAAATACTCATTGTGCAGAAGAATCTTTTTCAAAGTGTTGCATTGTTATAGATTATTCTGATTTTATCACTAGTTCGTCAACGTGGAGCCAATTGTAGATACTTTGTATACTACTGGTAAAAACTGCAATTTTCCTGAGTGGAGTAGAAGTGTATAGAAGTATAAAGAAGCTTAAATGGAAATACTCGTGTGAAGTACAAATACCTCAAAACTGTGATGTACTTAATTACATTCCATCACTGCTGAATACACAATCTGCTGCGATCAAGAGCAGTGTTTCTCAAATGAGGTGTACTAGCTCCCCTAGAGGTACGTTGGAGTACTGCAGGAGGTATGTGAGATATTTCAAAAAACATAATTTAAAAAACATAATTCCTAAAATAATTATACTATAATAAGTCAGTAAAATGATCTAAAGATAAATTCAAATAACTGCATTTTATGTTAAATGTTCAATGTCAACTGTCGTGATAATCCGGATGATGTTTGTCCAGACACAGATTCATTTGTGACCATCAGGTAAACACCATATAACCTCAAATAAAATGTGTGTGACGTAACTTTAATGTGCTGTGTGCAGCAACCCTTCACCTGTCAGCACTGTGGGAAGCAGCTGAAGTCTTCAACGGGGATGAAGTATCACATCATGGCTGACCACAGCCACCTGGTGAGACTGATCACCTGCTACCCCTCATCGTCTCTACCTTCTTCCATTTTTACACTTTTCCATATTGATTCATGTCCTCAGACACACAGTAAGGAGATCTTTCAGCTGAGTTATTCTCAGTTGAGGAGTCAACTAATCGGTCGTTTGGTCGACTAACGTCCAATTAGTCATGAATCTGCTTTCATGAAAGTAGATTCTGTTTCTTTGCATCTTACAAAATGTTCCAGCTGCCTCTTTTTTTCAGCCCTCAGCAGAAGATGCCAAGGACCTGGATGATCGTGCCATCAAAGACAAGCTGCGTAAAATCCTGAAGAGACTCGGCAAATTAAAATGCTCTAAAGAGGTAAAACTACAAAACGGGAAATTTATTAAAATATGGTAAGAAAACGATGATGAATCCACGGTGAAATGGTTTTCTTCTTCTCTTGTCAGGGCTGTAACGCTGCCTTCACCAGCATCATGGGCTACGTGTACCACATGAAGAAGTGTGGGAAGGAGGAGTCCGAGCTGGAGAAGATGCTGCTGAATTGCTCTCACTGCGGGAAAACCTACAAGTCCAAAGCCGGTCTGGAGTACCACCTGAAATCAGAGCATGCTCCCGTGAGTCCCGTGTTTTTATTTATCGTGTGCCGATTCAGCCGATTCAGAACCGTTTAATCCAATTGTTTCCCCCCTCCGGGTTACCCAGACGCCCCAGAAGAGTGAGGAAGACGAGGCCCTGAAGGCCCACAGGGAGGCGAACCCGGAGAGGACGGCCAGCGGCCGGGTGCAGCGAGCGTCGGCCCAGGTGGCCAACTTCCACCTGGCCGAGATCGCCAACAACGAGCTGCCCAAAGACTGGCCCAAGAGGAAGTTTCAGTCGGACCTGGTGCCAGACGACAAGAAGGTGAGAAACGGTTGTCTCACAATGGAAGGCGGACCCGGATGCGTGTTTGTTGTGTGTAAAGAGCTGGGCGGTCGCTGTCCTGGGTGCTGAAATGCAGCAGAGGAGCTCGATAGACAAGACGTTCTCCACAAAGCCAGGTCTCCTATTTTACATGTTGGCCACAGTCTATTTCTTTATTTAAGGCCTACAAAAGAGCTCATTTGTTTTTATTGTCATTGATTTGATGTGATTATTATCTTTTTGATTAAAAAAAAGATAGATTTAGATGTTTTATTGTGTAATATTCCCACAAACTCGTGGGACTGTAGGACGGTTGAGGAGCTGAGATAAGTGATGATAACAGTGATGTGAAGGCCAGACAGACGTTTGTACTGAGGATACCGTCACTGACCTCCTCTTCTTCGTTCTGGCTTTATCAGTTGAAATACACCCGACCGGGCCTGCCGGCCTTCAGCCAAGAGGTGCTGAGGAAGTGGAAGAACGAGGTGAAGCTGCAGAGGAAAGTCCATTGTCCCAACCAGGTAGAAAACATCATAGCTGGTGTACTTGTTTATTGAGTTGTTTGTGTATTTATATATGTATTTGATGTGTGTGCAGCCTGGTTATTGGAACAGGATGTCTCGACTGTAATAAGATTTAAAATATGATTTAACTCAGCATCTTCACTAAAACCGTACTATTGTTATACTTCGTTGACCGTGGAGGCATGAGAGAAAAACAAAGTTCCCTTCCAGAATTCAAGGTATCACAGGGTCGAGTGATTGATTATTAATCTGGTAATTTTGCAGGTGAAGTGTTCCTTTAAGTGTCTTTCTTAAAGGGCACAACCCTTAACACACTCTTCGTTTCTTCCTCAGGGTTGTGGCTCCACCTACACCAGTGTGTCTGGACTGAAAGCTCATCTGGGACTCTGCTCGAGGGTACGTCGGCTTTCTTTTCTTTATCCCTGAAGATAACTTTGCATAGTGACGTAAATATTGATACATTCTGAAATGTATTTAAAGTCTTAAGGTGTTATTAATCATTTCATGGCTCTTTTGTTGCCTCTCATCTCGTTTCAGGGCGACTTTGAGGCTGGAAAGTACAGATGTCTGATCTGCAATAAAGAGTTCAACTCTGAAAGTGGAGTGAAATACCACATCAACTCTGTCCACTCACAGGTAACGACGTAGTTCACGACCGGTAGAGTTGTTTCCGATACCGACATCTAAAATGCTGGATCGGGTATCGGTGAGAACGCAGGTCCATCTGATATCACGTGACGTCATTTATCAGCTCATTTAGGCTACACAGAAACAACAACAACAACAACAACAACAACAACAACAACACGTGTCTATTGCTAACTGATCCGTACATCCTACAAAGTAGTACAACACACCTGTGGTTAAACCATTGTTTTCCCTGTTAATGCTACATTGAAAATAACAAATCCGTGCTGAAACTGGCAAAAAGGAGAGCTAGTTAGCGTTTGCTGCTTTGCTAAAAAACTGAGCTAACAGCTAACGCTTAAAGAGGTTGCATTGACTTACATTATGATGCGGTTAAGCTCTATTCAGTGAAAATGTGTAATAATGACAAGATTGTTTTTTGGTTTAATCAAAGCAAATGCTTGAATACAGATCCATACATTTATTTCCTAATCATTTGAATGATGTGTTATACATGACAATAACGAGGTAAAAGGATAAGGCAGGTATTGGAATTCCGCATCCTTCCTGCTGACCTGCTTTGACCCCGTCTCGTCTTTCCAACAGGACTGGTTTGTGACGAACAAAAAAGCCTCCAAGAAGTTTCAGACGTTCCTCAAAAACCAGCCCAAGGATATTATCCATAATGTGGACAAGCAGATCGTGGAAAACTACCACCACCAGCATCACCAGCACCACCATCATCATCACCACCTCCAGCAGCAGCAGCAGCAGCATCATCAGCATCATCATCAGCAGCAGCATCACCACCACCACCACCACCAGCAGCATCTGCTGCAGCTCCAACCCATGCAGCACCCTCTGCAGCCGCTGCATCACCTCCAGCACCAAACCCAGTTCCTCCACCCGGAGCACCAGAGCCTCCCGCCGCAGCCGGACGCCGAGCACCAGCAGCCGATGCTCCACTACACCCCTTTAGAGCCTCCACCCGGACCCATGTGGGTGGACATGGACCAGGGGGGGGCCGGGCCGGGACCGGAGCAGGCCCCGATCGAGCTGGAAATGGCGGATGTTGAGAAACCCGGAGAGCACGACGGCGGGATGGCGGAGGGGAAAAGGAGAGATAAGGGGGAGAGGGGGAAGGCGGATGGGAAGCGGAAGGATTGCTTTGCTTTCGGTGGTGGTGGTGTTAATACTGGCAGCTCGTCCGGCGAATCAGAGGCGGAGCAGCGGGACAGGCAGAGACAGATCGACCAGTGGAATCTGAAACGTCCGGGCATCATGGAGCCCCTCCCCGAGGCCGGGAAGGTCCAAAGGATCACTTAAAAATAAAAAATGAAAACGTCGTCGTGCATCAGAGCTGATTTTTAACAAGAGGTAGAAAAAGACGCCGCGGAGTGTCCGTCCCTACTTCACGAGCTGAGACGTAGAACTGGTTTTCCACAAGACGAACCGGCGAGGAGGAGGCGGCTGACGACTGAGCTGCTATTTACGACTTTAAAAAAATGTTTAGAAGATGACGACGGAAACCTTCAAAAGAACCTCACAGAGTCAGCGAGACTACATACATACACACACACACTCCTGGTCCAGAGGCTGTTTCTGTGGTTGTCATTGAATAGCCTTGAGAAAACTGTAGTGTAGCGTTTTATCTGTGTGTTTATCTGTAACAGATTCTTTAAATGTGTCTTCTTCTTCTTTTGAAAACTCTTTGAAGAACCCTTCCTGTCTTTCTATGTTGACCCTTTAAAGGGGAATCGTTTCCCTCTAAGAGAGGCTGCTACAGTGAAGTATTTTATTAGACTCGAGTCGCTCTCTGAAAATATTTTGTGCCTCTTAAGTATGATCTGCATAACTTCATACTACGTGCTCACTACGTACAACTGATTGGCCTTTTCTGGGTTCAATTAATCTATCTTCAAATAGAAACAGGATTAATCTCACCGTGGCCCCTTCCTGTAACAACCTTTCACCAGTGAGATTTTGACTAAATATATATTTATTTATTTTTTGACAGTGAATGCGCACTTGGCCTCATAGCCGCCCTCCGTGAGCCAAGTCTGCTGGCAGCTCAAGAGTTTACAAAGAGTTTAAACAGGCAAATTACACATGAAGAGCAGGTCACATGACGAGTTAAAGCACATGCATCACAGTAGAGCAACGGTTCAACATTTTCTCGAGCTTTCTGTGAAACTTAAAAACGGCATCTTTTACTCTTCCTCTGCTGATGGAGCTCTGTTGTCGTCACTTGACCTGAGCCTGATGAAGAATACACACAAGATGGGTTTTAAACATTCCTCACAGGAGTTCAGTCAGCAGGGAAACAGAGTAACATGAAGCACATAAATGTGACGGTCCACTTATTGTTCATGACGTTAATTAACGGACTGCAGGTGACAGGAAGTCAGACGCGCCGATGAAGGAAAGCTAACATACCAAGCGTTTAACACTTTCTGTTCACTCTTCAAAGACCGTAATGTTTTTATCACAGAATATTTAACAGATAGCATGTAATGTTTATGTACTCTGCATTTTGTATCTACTACAGTGACGTAAGGTTATGGATGCTCGTCAGTCATTTGTTTGTGATGTTTTAACACTATTTAGTATGTTTTTTGTTTTTTTTACAATTTCTTTTTTGCATTCATGAATGTATTTTGTTTCCCGTCTGTTGTGCACTTACAGTAAACTGATTTCATCATTTGAAACGTTCAAAGAGGAGAACCCTTTAATCTGTCTTCAACAAACTATGTGAGTGATTCTGTTTAAAGTGCTTTAGCCTTCATCCCCCTCCATCAGATGCCTTTTGGAAGAGTTTAAAATAGAAAACCTCCTCGTACGTGGGAAGTATTTCAAAAAGTAAGATTTATTTATATTTCAGTGTGGATGTCATGACATGCAGTGATGTCTTCGTGAACACTTTATTCTCACGTCCTGTTTTCAGTCATTTCACCTCTATTGTGTTATTTTTAAACCATAAACGCACATTTTGCTGGTAGCTCAGTGTAACGACGCGTTAAACCGTCTTTTTGTTTGATTTACTTTAAAGTTACTGTGAGGAAAAATGACCTCACAAGTGTCTTAAACTCTTTGTCGTTTCCCTCTCGCTACAGTTTTCAACACTTAATAATGTTAATAAGATAAGTCTCTTATTTATTTATCACTATAGGTGGTGGTCTCCTGAAATGAAGCAATACTCACAACTCATCGTCAGTACTAATAAATGTCTATTGGTTGTAACCAAATCATCAAACGGTACTAAAACTCCTGTAAACACCAGAAACAAGCAAAGACTAGAAATCTCTAGAACTCTGACTTTGTGAAGCTGTTTGTTTTCCTGTTAATTGCTGTCTTAAGTTCATAAACGGTGAAATCCTTCAGAAACTGGCTCAAAGCTTCCCGTTGCTTCTTGAAATACTTCCCATGTGCACTTAATGCTTGTGACCAAATCTTTAGCGCCCGCTCGACGTTCTCCTCAAAGTCCGAGCGTTGGTATTTTGAGTGGAACGTTGCTCAACACCACACCAGTAAAAAGTGAAACTTATTGCATGTTTTCATTTGCACCTCGTGGTCTTTCCTGCCGTTACTTTATTTCTTCTTCTTCATGCAGGAGCGACGATCTGTGATCCAGATTTACTTAAAACTCAAAGCCTGTGTTGTTTAAGAACTGTACTTTAGTGCCAACAGGAGTTATTATCTGTTTGCAATGGAACCAAAACGGCTACAATATTACATTTGATTTGATCAATGGTGACCCGTTTATTATAGAGTACGAGTGACAAATTATTCCAAATACTGGGGGCTGAGTTGTTTTATTAACCGTACAGTAAATTAATGAGGAATGAAAATAAAGTTCTGACGTCTTGTGCCCCCATCATCATCATCATCTTCATCATCATCATCGTCATCCAGAAAGTAAATATAATCTAGACCAGATCTGAATAAAGGTTCAGTTAGCAGTCCTGTATCGTTTGTAAACACACAAATAAACACTTCATTCTATTTTTCTTCCGTCGTGTGCGACATCATTTATATTCAAGGTTTACTTGTTATGATCTCTGCTGAATTTATGTTACAAATCTGTACATTTAATATGTTGTTACTTGTTTGTTTTTTCATGGTATACCAGCATTGTTCTAACCACACGGATGATTAAAAGTTGAATTCATGGTCATGTTGGGGCTCCGTGTCTTCAGTAACAAGATCAACATCTGAGCTTGTGTTTTAGACACAAAAACAAATAATACAATAGAATATAAAAGTGTGTTTAAGTAGAATTCTATAAAAAAATTTAAATTACAGGGTATGGAAGATAAAAACGGACTTTATGATTGTTTTATGAATGATCATTAATATTCATATGCTGTGATAACTATTTTACACATTCAAATATATTTGTACATGTTTAATAATGTGTTTTAACATGTTTGTGTTTGGCAGTAGTGAAATAAACATTTGGATTATTTACTTAAGTAAAATAAAATGCCACAGAGTCAAACACTTTGAATGCATTCTGAATTTTATTTTAAGTGCATAAGTGTTGCAACCTGAAGTACTTTGAGAAAAGGTGTGTCTTTGTCTTTTTTCTGCACTGAAGATAATTTGAAGAACTAAATAACATATTTAAATGTTAAAATCAACTGATGCCAAAGAAAACCACGAACAGTTATTGCATTACTGCACGAGTAATAACAATCTAACGATATAATGTAACAGTCACTTGATTACTTTTACTTTAAATACATTGTTCTGATTATACAACTTAATAACATTTTCAGAAACGTTTCAGAATCTTGCAAGTGTGGAAAATAGACCGCAAACCCAATGCATCTGGATTTTTTTTTTTTAAAGAGAAATGTAATTGTTTTGTATTTTATTTAATTATGACTGTGGCTGTTATTGCACTGGATGTTTGTGCGGTGGCTTTTAATTTTTTTTAAATTTATTTAAATTTTTGTATTCCAGCTATGCTCTCAAAAATTAATAAACACATCGGTCATTTCATTTTGAGTTACATTTTCAAAGCAGGACTTTCAGCTGTATCAGACTATTATTTTTACAGTGTTGTATTAGTACTTCTACTTTAATAATGGTCTGAATACTTCCTCCTTTATAGAATACAAACATAATATTGATATTTGGTTATTCTGTGGTTTGAACTCGCGACTGCTACAGTAGTAACCCGGTGTAGTTCCGCGCTCTGCCGCTAGGGGGCGGTGTGGGTCACCATGCCGGTACAGTAACATGGCGGTCTAAACGCGAGCAGAAAGCGACTTTCAGCCAAACCGGAATCAGTGGACTCGGCGCGTGTGGTGTTTATATTTTAGTTGCGCGTTAACGGCGGGACCCTCACGTCCGGTACGTGTCCGCGCCTCCGTCGACCTTCCGCGAGATCTTCTTGTCGAGGTTGGGATTCGATCCCGAGGAGCCAAACGCAGGCGTCTCGGGCTCCGGTACGACGCGTTTTCAGCCTTCGCCACCGAGGAGTTGAGCCTCTGGTGCACGCAGGGTAAGCTTTTAATGGCCACCAGCGAGCGTGTAACCCGAAACGTCCTTCACGTTACCGGCCGATGTAAAGAGGGTTTACGCGACTGAACGCCGGTGTAGGAAGCGCTCACACTCCACTGACCACTTTAGCAGCGTTTAGCATTAGCTGTGTGGTGTTAGCTCAATAGCATGCTCGCTGCAAGACTGCAAGCCTGCAAACCACTTGAATAACTTGGTCCTTGCACGTGTGATATCTGAAACATATGCCGAATTGATGGGTGGTTAACATGTGACAAGTATAGTTATATATCTGTGTGTCTATCGCCGATTTACACTGAAGAATGCGGAATAAAACATAAAACTCACAAAACCCGATGAGGTTTGGGTCAGTGGTCTCAGATAACGCGATGTTTCCACAGTAAGTGTTTCTAAACTACTTATGGAGGCGTAAACACACAATAACGACCTCTCAGGGTCAGCAGTCACTGTCTTTACGACGTTGAGCCCAGTCAGTCCAGAACAGGAGGAAACACTGAAGTATGATGAAATATTAGTGCATGTGTACTAACTGTATAACGTCACCTTTTCATAAATGCATCTCCGGGTGTTTG
Organism: Pholis gunnellus; assembly: GCF_910591455.1. Classification (NCBI taxonomy): domain Eukaryota; kingdom Metazoa; phylum Chordata; class Actinopteri; order Perciformes; family Pholidae; genus Pholis; species Pholis gunnellus. The sequence continues at coordinate 19,134,426 of NC_136546.1, read as the reverse complement.
TTTGTACCACACCCTCAGATGTGGTTCATAAAATGTCTTGATTTGTGTTGTGTTAGTGCTCCATGAGGAGGAGGCTTCTGACTGAACCAGCACCAGAACCACCGGGCCGATGGATCCCATTGACTCTGGACCAGGTGATACAGAGCTAACATTCTCATGCACGAGGTTACAATCTATTATAAAGGTGTCATGAAGGGAAAACACGAGTAATTTATGATAATGTTGCAAAATGTTGTTGTGGCAGGACGGCCGCTGTGTTGGGGGTTTAATTCTGAATTAATTCCTTTTAAATTAATTCATTAATGCATTCATTTTTTGTGCCTTCATGATTAATTTGAGAGCAAAAATGATTCATTAGTTTGCACAATTTGCTAATTCAGGAGCATGAATTACCCGTTTGTGGTCACTTCCACCTCTATATTATACATATATTGGTACATTCCTGTAAGAGTAACGTTTGGTGATAGTTGTGCACACTTTTAGTGAAGCTATAGTCTCTTAACTGTGTTTTTGATACATGTTTTTATACCTGTGCAGTAATAACGTCTCTCTCCACGCAGGGCAAGAGAAGCCGGCAGGTTTAACACCCAGCTCCAGAGGACGACAACGGAGGAAAAACACAAAATATTGTGATTATGAAACCGATGAACCGTCTGATGTGCAAAGTGCCCAAGAAAAACCACCAAGAACGAGGTCGGGAGGAGGCAGAGGAGCGGCTTCTAAAAGAACTCCGGCAAAGAGCGGCAAAGCTGAGACCGAAGACGTGGAACCAGAAGAAGCTACCGACGGAACGGCCGAGGAGTCCGATGGGGAACCTGAGGAGGAAACCCCTAAAAAGGCGACGAGAGCCAAGAAGACCCCGGCGAAAAGGAGTCCCGCCAAGAAAACTCCCGCCAAAAGAACTCCCGCCAAGAAAACCCCCGCCAAGAAAACTCCCAACACCACCGATGGGGAGGGTGGGGTCGTAGACGCCGTGCAGCTGGAAAACGGGACGCCAAAGCCAAAGAGAAAGTATGTGAGGAAGCAGCCTGCGAAGGAACCGGTTGCAGAACCCCCGTGTGAGGCGGCTCAAGAGGATCCTCCGATAGAACCCGAGGAGGAGACCACGCCGAGCGGGCGCCACAGGAGAGGTGCTGCTAAAGCGTGAGTTACATTCATTAGACCTGCAAACAGTCAGTTAAGCGTAGAGGTACCGGGGGGGGGGGGGGGTTGCAAGTTCAGACGTTCTGCATGCATACACATCATCTCAGGGTAATGTAGTTATTCTATGTTTAAAATGTCTCTCCAGGGCGTTGAAGTACCTCCAAATTTTGGCAAAAGAAGTGCTCAACCATCCCAGCGATGAGTCCGGCTCCCAGCCAGAGTGCGACAGTGAAATCACCCGCGGACACTCAGCCTCGGAGCGGAGGAGTCTCAAAGGAAGCAAAGGTACTGTCGTGGTCGTTGTGGGTCACCCTGCACTAATAGCAGTAAAACCCCTACATACTCTGACAGGAATACTTAGAATATGATAATTCTTTTCATTCGTTTCAGGACGTAAAGGCCAGAAGAGGAAACGTTGCGACAGCGACGCTGCAGAAGACGAGGACTTCGTTCCAGGTGGCGAAGAAGAGGATGTTGAGGAGATGGAAGACGAAGGGGAGGCAGAGAACTCAGACTCTGACTCGGGGACCGACGGAAGAAGTCCCGCCACGTTTCATGTCCACAAGTGTCACGTTAGTCGAACCTTCTGCTTCGTTCTGATTGGTTGAGATCAAATATTGGGATACAGAGACTCTGTAGTCTTTAAGACAAACTTTGGATCTCTGCAGAACCGTTACTGAAGAAATGAAACTATAAACTCTTCTTCTTCTCTTCCTGCAGACAGGCCCGAATACCAAAACCCCCAACGGGCTCACGACCAACATCATGAGAACGGTTTGGGACGCCACGAAGACGACCAAGAAGTTGTAAGTAGCTTCACTCACGACTGTCGTCTTTTTCTCAAACCACACGCGTAATAATAACGTAATGAACTAACTCAGCCACGATATTATCCCACAAATTCACTGACATTCACTGTGTGTGTTCCAGCCGGGAGGAGCACTACAGCAGCTGGGTGTTCCCAGAGTGGGTCCCCTCCACCAGTGTCTGGAACCTCGTTCCACCAAGGTAGGTAGTTAACCTTTAACTTGTGTTTGTAATCATTGAGACAATAACGTTTTCTACAAGACGGAGAACTCCCAAAGTCATCAAAATAAAGTCGTACCGTATTTTAAAGGAGCTGCATTTAACATTCAGAGCATTAATGTAGCAGCACACAACTATTGTCTGTGTAAAGATAAAGTGGAGTAGTGTCTAGAATGAGGTTTTGTGTGCTTTGTTGACGTAGACGGGCCGGCCGTGCATGCATTTTAGTGCACGTGAGCGCTCCCCACGCTGCTCTACTTTCTATACAGCGATCGTTGAAGGTTCGTGTGTTCTCATGTGTTCTTCAGTGACGTGGAGAAGTACCTTCCTCAGGAGCTGCAGTCGGCTGCTTTCAGAGTGTCCAGAGAAGGCCTCGGTAAGGAGGAGACGCCTCTGCAGAGACTCGGCAGGTGAGAAGGATCCAAGCTTTTCATCATGATTACGTAAAAACTCATTTAGAATTCAAGCTTTTTACTACTTTACAAGAGTAGTGTGTGACTGGCTGAAGACGCCTCAGGACACCTTTGGGGGAGAGCTTAACTAAAGTAGAATATGTTTTGGTGTTCGTTACGAGACATTTTAAAAGTCAGATTCAGTATTTTCAAAGTAAAATCCTAATTTTTTTAACGCCGCTCTGTTTATGTCTCCCGACCAGGTTCACGGCGGTGCCCGCTCACCCGGATCGCTGGGACATGTTGCTGTGTGCGGGCGGACCCGTCTGGGCTATGGAGTGGTGTCCCACGCCCGACGGCGCTCCGGCATCCCAGTACGTCGCTCTGGCCTGCCATCGAGGGATGGACGACCAGCACTGCGTCAACAAGACGCACGGCGGAGCCGGACTCGTTCAGCTGTGGGACCTGGGCACGCTGGAGTACGACAGCAGACCGGACTCTCAGCCGGCCCTGGCCTACGGCTTGGCCCAGGACGAAGGCTTCATCTGGGCTCTGAAGTGGTGTCCCGCAGGAGGCTGGGAGCTCCCCAGCTGTGGCAGAAAGGTGAGGAGGTTGTTCCACCAACATGAGAGTACTGAAGACTAATAATGTAAATATATTTAAACATTTTAAATCCCCCGCTGCACCTGAAAAAAGGCTCCGTTCCTGCCCAGACTGGGTCTTCTGGCGGTCGCCACCTCCACCGCTGTGGTCACCATTTACAGCCTGCCTCACCCGGACGCTCTGCACTCCAGCAAGAGGGAAACTGGTAAGACTGGGAAAGTTAAACGGCAGATTTATTGTAATTCAATTACAAATATTATAACGATGACAACGGGGTTTTCCTTAACAGTAGAAATGACGCACAACCCTTGACACCCAGGACATGAAGTGTGTCTTAGTGGTCAGTAGAGGGCAGTGTTGCCTTTTATATGAAGCATGGAGTCAGGAAGTTGATTCCTGCAGTGAAGCAGAGTCTGAGTGGTGCTTTTTAGATCATGGCAACAGCTGGACTACGGATTCGTTCACATCTCGCTGAACCCCACCCAGCGGCTGATTTTTTTATTTGTGCTGCACACCTCCATTACTCTTTCTCTTTCTTCACACACCCACAACGAAGAAACAAAAAGGCCGTGCCGAATGACAAATCTAGGTTTAGAAATAGGAGAAATCGAGCTTTATTGTGTTTGTGCATCCTTCTATCTCGTCTTAAAGAGTCTCACCCAGCGCTCTCATCCGTATTCTGACCACTAGTCCAGTAATCCAGAGACCACTTATCTAATTTAACCAGCGAGCAGTCGAAACCAGCAGGAACTAATGACCCCGATGTGAAATACAATTTGAGCAACACGTTGTTTATTTCTAAACAAGTAAAAGATTTTGAGGCCGGTGGAATTTTAGAAGTAGAAGAAGAAATGTGTTCACAACCACGTCGTACAAAACTCAGCCTCATCTCAGCTGATTATCACATTCATTATTAATGAATTATTACATCAAACTGTTTAAAGCAGCTTTAACAGTTAACTGCTCCTCTGAAACACTTGAAACACACACACACACACACACACACACACACACACACACACACACACACACACACACATAATGCCCTCCAGCAGTGTGTGAGTATATGCTGACAGTAGAGAAGCTGGAGCCTGGGGTCTAGTTCACGGAGCTCTGCTGATAGAAGACTGGATGAATGAGATTAATGGTGATATTATCTGCCACATCCATCATACACAGGAACACGGTTATGTCTGTGTGTGTGTGTCTGTGTGTGTGTGTGTGCGCTAATCTGATTAAACACTGCACCAGTCTAAGATCGTAGTGTTTCTCGTATATAAACAAACCTTCTCTCACATTTCATCGCGTCACGGTCGACACACCCTTCCTTCCTCTCATTGAGCTCGGTGTTATGCGGCGTGTCTTCTCTGTTGCGCGGTGCAGCTCGAGGGGTCGGCTGATATCGCTGCTTGTAGAGCGACAGCGACATTCTATTGGGTGAAGAATGACCAGGATGTCTTGCTGAATTTACTTTTTATTATACATTTAATTATACTCCTCACAGTCCAAAACCACCGCATATCTCCTCTGAATTAAATGATCCGTTCCCTCCATTTTTACCTTTCACAATAAAAGCCCTAAACAATTTGGTTTATGGCCGTCGACATGTTGTTTGAACAGAAAGTGTCAGAAGTGACCATATTTGGACTGAGTGGTGACGTAGAGACGCTGTATACGTCTCTGGTAGAGACAATCACTGTGTAGCCCCGCCCTAAATCATCCCCTGCTTTATGGTCTGTTTGACTCTAAATGGACCATCATTTACTAAATGAACATCATGCTGTATTGAAGAAGACTTGAAACTAGAGATTGAGACCATAAACTCATGTTTACAATGTTTACTGAGGTAATAAATCAAGAGAGAAGTAGAGTCATTTTCTCATAGACTTCTATACAACCAGAGGAGTCGCCCCCTGGTGGACATTAGAGAGAATGCAGGTTTTAAGAAACTCAGCTTCACTCGCCTTGATTTATTGTATGACACGTAAAAGAGGTTATAAATATGCAAAAACACACAGTTTACTTTGATTTAAATACACCATCATAGGCGCTAATATTAAAATCATACACAGCATATTGGGTAACTCTATTACACTTGGCTTGGTTTTACACTGAAGAATAATTTCCAGTGCAATATGGACATAGAAAGCCACATAGAACCTGACATTTACATGCTTTTCTTTTTTTCTTTGCCCCAATGCTTCATGGAGTCTGGTTTCCATTTTATTTTGTAGCCGTGGGTCATTGGTTCCAGCTTCAGTAGAGCTCCTCCATCAGCCCCCTGCTTCCACCCGTAGGTTATCGTTATTGGATGGAAAGGTGGCTGAACACACACACAGACGACTTGATCTAATACCGAGCTTTCAAACTGAGTCACAGCCGCGATTTCAAGAAGTCTCGAGTCTGATAAACCAAAACAAAAGCCTCCAAAATGTTTTTGAATGTTTTACATTTTATTAGATAGATTATGGTTTCTGTGTTTCGTTTTGTGTTATTGAGAACATTTAAAATACTTTAGGCTTTAGTCAGAGGCGATCTCACTGTTTTCATTTCCTCTCATCAGTGAAACAAACGGAATGTAAGCTAGCCTTTTTATATTAGATTAAATTGTATGAATCGGCTTCAATTATCAGCATTCAGGCTCCCTCGTGTGGCCTAAAGGAGTACTGCAGAAATAAAAGACAACGGCAGAAATTCAATGGAAGAATTCAGCAAATTGGCGACCCACAGATCTAGTTAAATATCTTTACTTCTACAAGTTGGATCGTCACAAACTTTGGTGCCAACATTAATGTTCCCCAGAGGAAGGAGGAGGAGGAGGAGGAGGATCTAACCAAGTGAATAATGACCAGAGAATTGTGTTTATAGCTTATTATAGCCTGACATGATGAGCACTAATTGAATGCAGATTAGCTATCTTACATGAGCACGAGCGGGAATTCAACTGAATGGGTTAAAGGTGAAATTGGCTTAGACGGGGTTAAAGGTGTGTGTGTGTGTGTGTGTGTGTGTGGGTGTGTTTTTGTTCTGGTTTTTCCTCCAGCAGCCCAGTGCTGTTTTGCGACAGATAATTATAAATGGCTTTTGTCCGTCCAGTCACCAGAATGAATGAGGAGGAGGCTGTTAAAAGCTGCAGAGGAGGAGGAGGAGGAGGAGAAAAAGACAAAAGGGAGAAAGCGAGACTGCGAGTGAACGCACATAATTTACAGCACCGTTCTCCGTCAGACAAGGATCTATAATTGAAATGACAAAGAAGATGCATCGCTGAGCCAGTTGTTAGTGTTGGAAGCCATGAATTTCAGGTCGAGTAGCGGACACCTCTTGTATCCCGACTCTGTCAATCATCATGGGGGGGGGGGGGGGGGGGCACAGTAAAGCCCAGATGAAGTGCTTCTGATCGTGTGTTGTACTTATATTCACCACGAGAACCAGTCTGTCATCGGCCTCGAATGCTGAGGTCAGGGTTTAAACTGTTTATTGGTAAAGTTGGGTTCCTGGTTGAACACCGGACTCGCTTTATGTGACGGTAACATCAGATGTATTTATGATTATTTATTGACACGTTAACAGAACGATTCCTGTGAATTATGCAAACCAGACTGAACAAAGACTCCCTTTGGTAATGCACTCTAATCTCTGTTTATATTTGATATTACAAGTACTCAAGTACCACTAAAAGCCAGTATTATACTGTTTACTCCCAAATATAGATTTTTGCACCGATTGCAAATTTTTTGGCCGATTCCAATTTACTATTTTCACGTCTCCAAACTTTTTACCAACGTCTTGGAACCGCTCAAAAAATCATTTCAACCGTTCTAAACTATCGTAGATAGACCACATGTTTTTAAGGTTTGCTTCTCCACAGATTATTGTGGAGTTTTGTGTCTTCTTCACTCAGTGACACAAGTGGTTTGTGTCACAAACACACACACACACGCGTGTAAATGTGACCCACAAAAAAATATGTGAATTATGAAAGTGACTGCCCGGTCTCGATCGATCGGTGCATCTTGAGATGTGGGTCTCCGGTAACCTCCAGCTCGGGGGTTGTGAAGGTCTGAGGTCGACCCGGGTCTGAACGCTGGTCTGGGAAGAGGCTAAAGATCGGGACTTGATTTACTCCGTCAGACGATGGTATAAAAGTGTGAGTGTGTGTGTTTTCCTAAAGGCTGAGGCGAGTTGATGGAAGGTGCTGAACAGTGAGGAGGGCTCCGTATCGATCCGAACACTGGGAGGAGGAAGCTAATGATGGGGAACAGTCGGGACGCCTTTTTTATTTTTTTTAGTTATTGGATTCTACCTCTATTAAACACAGCGCTGATCGTCGGGGCAGAAGCACCTCTGAAGTGGTTCTTAACATCCAGCAGTTCATTGCTGTTCTCGCTGCATCCTGTGCTTAGTTTTATCCTCGTTACCAATAATCATAAAACAGAAAGTGTGCTTCATGTTTCTCTCTCTGCAGGAAAAGACAGTAAACAGTTGCCGATTTACCAGGTAGGCTTCAATTCTGCAGACATACACAATAGGTCATGAAATACCTCATCTATATATATATATATATATAGTATATGACCATATAATATCCAACGCTGCGGTTTACGTGACGTTTGACGGATCTTGTGTTCTGCAGGCAGAAGCGGTGTTGACGCTGAAGCTGGGCTCCTTCAAAGCCCCTCGCCGTGAGAAGAGCGGACAAGTCCTGTCCATGGATTGGCTGCCTGAGAAACCTCACAATATAATGGCCGTTGGATTTTATGACGGTATGAATTGATTTCTTGATTAATCGGTTCAGCGTTTGACAGAACAAACGGATGAAGAGTCTAAATCCCCTCAGGTTCATCTGCCTCTTTATTCTTTTCTACCAATATCGCTCCTTTTTCATCTGTCTTCAAGTTACTCTGAGCCGGTGTTTTCTGTCTTTGTTTAGTCTTGTGTGTCACATTCTCTCTCTCTGTCTCCAGGTGTTGTAGGTCTGTGGGATCTGTCCACAAAGTCGCCGCTGTTGCGGTTGCGAGAGTCCGAGTCCCTCAGCCTGCTGCCCTACCGATGCCTCCTGGCTCACGACAACGCCGTCCGGGCCCTGGCCTTCTGCCCCGCCTCCAGGTCAGACTCCTTTCACCCGTATTTTGATATATCACCATTAATATTACGTGTAAATATGCACATGAGGCATTCTCTAATGGTAACTTTGGGTCAGCCAATAGAAGAAGTACTAACGCATAACGTCCCAAACAATCGTGACTCAAACGCAGTTAAAGTTGCATATCTGAAGCTACTTTCCTCTTTGAAGTTCATCTCTGGCACGAATCCATTATGTCCATTACTCATCGTTTGTGCTTCACACTTTTGAGTCGATCTTCTGCAAAGGCACATGTAAAATAGGAATAGGTATTAACCTAAAGTTGAACCACGTACGTGAATAAGAAGATTAATCCTCCAGAGGGAGACTCGGAGGACACGTATCTGGATCACTGCTCTTTAATTAAACAGTCTCTCTCTCTCTGTTCTACTTTTTATTTTTTCTTCCACCTGCACAGTTTGTCATCTCTTCCTCTCCACATTCACACTGTTTTTTTGTCACAATGAAATCCGTATTGATTGCTCCGTCTTCATTTGTTTGATGGTCGACATCGCTGTCAGATTTAATCAATGTGAGGTGGGGGGGGTGGATGTGTGCACGTATGAGCTCATCACAGAGATATATTATCGACGTATGTATAAATATAAAATGATTTATTTGACGTAAACATATCTGCCTCAAAAGTCCACGTTTACATGATGCTACCGATGCTTAATCATGGACCGCTTCCCACCATAAACTAACTTTCTCCTTCTCTCTCAGGTTCTTGTTGGTGACCGCAGGAGAAGACCGCTATGTGAAGACGTGGGATCTGAGGAGGCTCTACCATCCGATCACGGTCCAGAAACGCTACCTGACCAATGAGATCTACTGGCCCCTGAACGCACCCGGAGTCCTGTTGGCCCAGGAGAACACCTACGCAGCGTGAGGAGGCGGCTTCTCTTTGTCCTCTCCGTCATCACTTCTTTCTAAGAACTATGATTGACGAGCATCTTCAAAATGAAGATATTCTGACTATTCCAAAAACTACATTAAATACCCGTATAAATTCAATCCCACATAGTCCGCCCTAAAATACTAAAGTTATCCAATTGTATGTTATTGTGCAAAAGCTGTTTCTGTTTCTGTCGTGTGTATCGTGTCCAGCTTTGCTGTTTGTAATGTTTTGTATGTCGTGTTATTCGGCCGATCGATCGGTGCTTCTGTATTCATAACGTCCATAAACGTCCATCTGTAACGTGAGATATCCTGACTTTGTGATTTTCTTTTCTTTTAGGTACGGTTCACAGGGAGTGCATTACTTTGACCATCAGTTGCGCGCCATCTTCGCAATTCCTCGGACCGTCACTCTGTGGGTGAGTGTGACGTAATCGTGTCCATCTTTTCAGTCATTGGGCTTTTCCTTCAAATCAGCCACGGAGTGCACGATAGATCAGCTTTGCTCTTCAGTGACTTCTTTTAATTGTGGGCACGACGCTCATGGACGTCAGAACGAACACTTTTAAACATAACGTAGTTTATAAATGTATCTGGTACCAGAAGACCTCAGCCAGTCGGTAGGTTTTCAAAAGGACTTTCTGACGTTGGAAATATGTTTTCTCCACTCTGTTTCTATGATGCCACATTACCGTGTAATTCTGAATACATATCTGTAACGAAACACCAAATAAACCTGGTATTCACGAGGGGAAAATAGCACATTTCTTAATGCTGTTTATTGTTCTTTCGCAGTCCATATCGTACACCGAGTGGTTGAACAGTGTGGTGACAGCGGACAGCCTCGGGGAGGTCATCCTCTCGCTCTTACCTCAGATCGGCATCATCCCTCAATACATCAAGCGCACGTTAGAGAGACGCTTTGTAAGTTTACCGCTCTTGTTTGTTGTGCGTTGTACGTTTACATTGCTGCTAAAAACGTGCAGCAAAGCATTTTCAGAGGAGCTTCCACAACTGTTAACGTGTCCCCGCTGTTGTCTCCAGCCCGTCTACCTCACGTCTCTGGTGCCTCACGAGGCAACCAAAGACGACAATCAAGAGATGGGAGGAGTCGAGGAAGAGGAGGAGGAGGATGAGGGGGATGCCGTCGAAGAGCAGGACGGAGGAGAGACCGAAGGACCGGATGCTGGATCCGCAGGAGGGAGCGAGATCAAAAGAGATGGAGGAAGAGGGAGAAAGGATGAATGTCCTCCTCTGAAGTTCCAGACTTACAAAGAGGCCGTGAAGAGGAACTGGCTCCAGCACACAGACAGCGACATGGTGGGTAGATTCAAACCGCTTCAACATACTACATTGCTCACTCTTTTTATAATGAACGTAGCTAGCAGCTCTCTAATGTTGCTAAATCTAGCGAGAAAGTCGCCAAAGTCGGCACCGCTGACGGTCCGTCTTTTCAGAACTAGGAAAGTCCAAATAGCTTCACAATAATCATTATTAGTTATTAAAGCTATTTTGTGTTTTTTAAAACTCACAATGTAATAATCCTTCCGACTTCCAGCGGACCTTCGCACGAAGCGAGAAGCGACCTGTGTGGAAACGCATGAAAGACACGGAGCTGAAGACGAAGCTGAACATGGACGAGATGCCCTTAGGTGCACTACACAAGGTATCTACACACACACACACACACACACACACACAGTCGTTAGACTTCTGCTGCAACACAACGATAGAAAGGAGGGAAGTGAAGGAAACACTGTGAGGAAAGGAAAAAGGAGGTGAGAGATGTAAGAAGAGCCTCCTCCCTCCTCTCTCTCTCCTCCTCTGATGGGCAGCAATAAAGACAGGCGGAATGTAATGATGTGTAAAATGAGAAAAATGTCACCGTCGGTAGGAGGGAGGGGGGAGGGAGGGAGGGGGGAGGGAGGGGGAGCCATTTGAGGATTTGATGTGTTTAATTTTAAGAGGGGCAGAGTGGAGGGTGTCTCCATGGCCTCTGGGACGAGATGATGGACGGGCACTTCATGGGACAATCTCCAAAAAACAAAACGCCGCTGGGTTTGTGAACTGTTTTTCTGTTGGTCTGAAGGGGATAAATGGATTATAAAGAGGAAGAGACTGACTCTGGAAGAGATGGGGGGGGGGGGGGGGGGGGGAGGCACAGCGGGAGGAGTTATGGTGATGAATAGGTGCGTGTCAGTAAAGAAGAGGAAGAAGCTGGCAGTGATATCGACTCGCTGAGAGCTCACAGAGGAGCGAAACTACCTGAAAACAAGTTGATTTAACTCAAGTAGAACCAAAGTAGTCCTCAAGATGAAGGAGATTCTAGCTAAATAAATGCGTCATTAGTTACGCTGATGACACGGTGTTACACCTGTCCTTGTCCTTGAGACTTAAGCTCGGCATTGTTTGTGCCATGAATTCTTGTTGCCGTGTGTTGGAGATATCGTCTGCCTTCTCTACGATACAATGAGACTAGAATGTTGATACAATGATACAATGAGACTAGAATGTTGATACAATGATACAACGAGACTAGAATGTTGATAAAATGATACAATGAGACTAGAATGTTGATACAATGATACAATGAGACTAGAATGTTGATACAATGATACAATGAGACTAGAATGTTGATACAATGATACAACGAGACTAGAATGTTGATACAATGATACAACGAGACTAGAATGTTGATACAATGATACAATGAGACTAGAATGTTGATACAATGATACAATGAGACTAGAATGTTGATACAATGAGACTAGAATGTTGATACAATGAGACTAGAATGCCTCTGCTTGTGGTGCTCAAAGCGGCAAAAAGATACATTTAAAAAACAATCCACAGAGTTGTTTGTTTCCAGAAATCCCGACCCGGTTACTGGAGACGATCCACAGACCTTGTTGTGAGCAGTTCCACGTAGATTAGGAGATTAGTTTACAGCTAACCGATGCTGCTCGCTCTCCTAGCACCTGGAAACAAGCTTTTCAGTTTATTTATGATTTCATGTGTTCTTCCCCTCCTCTCTCCTCAGGTGCGTTTCAACCCGAACATGAGCTGCCATACCTGGTTGGTGTCCGGGGGCCAGTCGGGGCTGGTCAAAATAAACTGTGTGAGGGCTATGAACAGCTCCCAGGCCAAGAAGATCATCAGTGAGAACCACGACCAGTTCAATGCACTGTACTCTCCTAAAGACCAGGAGGAGCTATAGCAGGAGTTCAGCTTCACGCCGGAACCAGAAGGTGGATCACAAACACACAAGCCTGCAAAAGAGTATTTTTAAAATAACATTCCCTCGGCACATACAGTATATACATCCGCTGGTGTTTCAACTGGGCCTAATCCCGTCTCAAGTGTCCAAAAGACCAGCGATGTTCTTAAAATTCTGCTTGAAAGTGTTCCAGGTCGATGGAGAGCCTCGGGTTAAGAGTTTCCGCCTCCACAAACCATTTTACTTCCACCACCAAATGTCTCACAGATGCACCTTTTTTTCCGCTCCAAACTTTTTTAATCAAAAGCGACGAAGTTTATTTGCTTCCAGGAAGTTTGAGCAGCTGGCAGTTAAGTGCCTCGCTAAACGTCCTCCACCTAATGCACATTGGTTCCATGTCGGGTTTTTCGTTTGCTCCAGTTTCTCTCATTGGGCGTGCGAGCTGCAAACTAAAATCACTCTTAGAAAATCAACTCTCAGGAAAAATAATAAATACCTGCAGCTTTTTAAAATTGATATTAACAACAACAACGTCTTCGTTTTGCTGACATCTAGTGGTTAAAGTTGTCAACAGTGATGTGGAAGTGTACTTCAGGGTGTGTCAGTGCGCCGTGACATCACCGGGGGGGGGGGGTGTGGTCAGTGGTGCAACAGACTTATTTATTTAAAAGAAAAGGTGATTTTTCCAACAACATGCGTCCTATTTGTCCCACTTCTCTCAGGGTAAAGCAACGCAGACATGACTGATAATTCCTCTCTACGTCACTTCAAACAAAAGTGTTTCTGTTCACGCAACGGAAGGACTGAGTAGCAAAACGCGAGAATCTCGGTACACATTTCCGTTGTACTTTTTTTTTTTTTTTTTATCGGTAAAACATTCCACCGCAGCTTTCTTAAATTTGTGTCTTCATATCTGTCGGCCTTACTAGTAAGAGCGAGCAGCGACGAGGACGGCAGCATCCGGAGCACAACGATCATTTGTGTTCGCTAATTTATTTTACCGCGAAAGATCCACTTTTCTGTCTCTCCTCCCACTTTACTGTTGATGTTTTAAACTGTGAACTGTGCTGCGCTTAAAAAAAACATCAACAGCAAGAAAACATGTATCTTATAAAGGAATAGTTCCAGAGGCTCCACGGCCCCCAGAGAGGTTTCTATTGAATGTTTAGGAGACTTTATAAACTATCTGGGAAACTTTCCGAAAGGTCCCGTGCAGCATCATCCAAGTGTCTCGTGTCCGTTGTATCCTGTTCTCACTCAACCTTTGCTGAATAAAGACATTTTCTGGACTAACCTCTCATGAAGGAATTTGTTGTGCAATAGTTCAGCAGAAACTGTTGCGTGTGTGGATTTCCATGAGCCTACGAATGGATTAAACACACACACTTGGATAATACTGGACAGGAATCTTCTGTCCTTTGGGGCGTTTTATAACCTTTTTATTTGATTGTCTTTCGTTGGACTTCCGTTGAAGTCTGTCCGCACAGATTTTCTTTCTGTTTTCGGACTCTCCGCTCCTAAACGTCAGAAGCACTATTTACAATGGATATTGTTTTTGCGTGAACTATTCCTTTAAGCCCATCTTCGCTGCTGTAGTTTTGTAATTGGTCTTTTTTGTCTTTTAACAACTCAGGCTTTTAACTGGGAGGAAATACTTGACATTTTGTTAGTGTATCTGTGCTGAATGTAATGTTTATAAACGACAACTTTATGTATTTTTCTTTGTTCTTTTCTCTTGTTGGTGAATTATTCCTGCTGTTGTTGTTGTTCTGGTGTTTCAAATGTTTTGATTTATTATTTAATTAGAGCGGCTGCTGTATTGTGACATGACCTCATTTATTTTTCAGTGTCAAACAAACTGAAATATAAAATGTTATTGTATCCAGAAGCAGCTGTTTGGTTTTAGAAGTTGTCAGAAACGAGTTTAATTAGAGGTTTGAAAACGTCTCTTTTGCCTTTTTTTAGTTTTATTAACAAATCTCATGGGCAGTTTCAGAATGCCGTTTAATAAACGTCACAGTAACGTTGTCAGTTATGATAACAGCTCATGAATGACGACATTATCGTTAAGTTGTTAATCTAAAAAAATACTCATAAAAGCATCAGAATGTACAGCAGCTTCTCTTCTGTTGCTGTTTTTAAAATGTCACATATAATAAAAGCTTTTTGCAATAAAACAAATGTTTGAGTAGATATTAAATAAAGAGCAGGTGGTGAAACGATCTTCGCAGCTGTTCTGGAGCTTTCCATCATAGCACCATGGTCTTCATCAGGTTTCACCACTTGTGTTGAAATATTTCTATTCAAATGTTTAAATTCTAGATGTTTTGTCAACTGCTGTCTTCCAAAAGTACTGAAGAACAATACAACTTATGAATTGTACATATGAAGTCAATCTGCTGCTGAACGATCGAAATCCAACGACAGCTGCTGTCGGAGCTATTGGATTGTTTTGCCAATAAATAAAAAAGTAAATAAAGTGTCTAGTGGCCCGTTTTAGGATAAACATAAAATAGTTTGCTTCGTGACATAGTTGACCTGCTACATCTCCAAAGTAATCCAGCCTCTTTCCATCATCTGCATTCTTTTATTTCACGTTACAAAAAAACTCTTGCCACACATAAAAATGAAATATCAAACATCACAGATGTGGAATTATGCAACATCACCAGAGCACATAGACAAATAGGACCGATTGTACAAGAGGGATAAATGTATTTACACATGTATACACAAAATCATACACAGAAAATACACAATATTTGACATATTTACAACAGTCACACGGAGTATAATTGTCACGGGACGGTAAACGGCACAACACGGGGCATTCTCAAACATTAGACTTCCACAGTGAACAAACGGGAAGGAAGGTAGACGAAGAACTTCAGAATGCATGTTTATCAAAACGTGTACAGTAAAATGCATTGGTCTGTGTTACATTCACTTTGTTTTATCTTAGCTGTTGAGTCCATATATATATTCTCATTTTGCATTATTTCAAAAGGAAAAATGTATTTCAATATACAGGATCTCCTTAAAAATTGGTGAAAATATAGAATTTTAAAGAAGAAACCTTTTCTTTTGATTAATCCTCCGCACGGTGTATCAACATATTCTGATTGGCAGTTGAACGAGGAAACTTATCATTACTGTACATGATATTGAATAACGGCTAACAACCATGCACGTGTTCGGATCAGAATGGGCGTCGGCTAGGAGTTCACAATGTACAATTGTCCTTTCTCTGAGAGCAATGAACAACATCAAGACTTTCATGGTGGCTGCGGAACATTACAGGCATGTCGACTGGCTCGTTGGCTTTTCTTACGGTTGCAAAAATGATCCCAATTATTCTGTTTACTCAAGTCCAACGTTTTTAACTGATACCGGCCGGCTGGTTTTCTTGGTCCCCAGAAATTCTAAAACTAAAAGGGCACAATCTCGCTCCCCAGAGGATGAACTCTTTTTCCATTTCCTTCAACACGCAACCCTTTCTGGCCAGTTGCCAACAACATAACTAACTCGAGAATTCTGCTGAAAGGCTGCTGCAGTGATGCGTGTAACTGCGTGGCTTGAGGAGCTGGAGGCTGAATGGAATTGCTTGATAAATGTCTGGGAGCTGCGCTGCACTGCTGTCTTACGGAGACGTATGAAGAGCTGGAATGATATGGAAAGAGGGCGGGATATGTGCAAACCATGACATGTGTTGAAAGGAGATTCATAGTGTGAGGGCTTGAGCGAAAGGGCACAGTGAAGGAGGTGAGGTGTCATTCAAGTGTCTTAGTTATAATGGGAGACCATCAGCGTCATAGAGTTCTGCAGAAGTTAGCATCGCTCTGGTTCCCTCGACTAAAAGCCGTTGGGATTCTTGCAGTGGATTTTGGATTATTGTGGAAAATAATCTCTGTGGCAAACAAATGTTTATGATACTTACACGTTTACTGTAGTTCAAGAAGATAATCCTCACAAATAAACACCACTTTTAGGATTTTTGAAGCGTGAATGCAACCGCCAGAAGTCAAAAAGCTAACGTTAGGCTAACTACACCGCGGTCACATGACTTCACGTCACCACCACTGAGCTGAAGGAGAGCTGAAATAGTGATGACGTTTAGTAGTTTCATTTCAACACAACAGACACGTAAAAGCTTAAAAATGCATTAAAGGTGTGTATTCACTGACGTATTTAATATCGTAGAACAAACTTCAGCTTGTGTTAAACAACAGACCTTATTTTAAGCATCTCATTAAAAACCTATTGACTTTGAGACGGGGAACCTGAAGTGGAAACATGCTGACTCATTTCCTGGTTTTAGGTTAGCTTTTCGGGGATTTTATTTTGAAAATCCAACCTCCAGGGCCCCTAGACTTGCAAAACACGGATGGACGGGTGGATTGAATGATTGACGGATGGATGGAAAGATGAGTGGATTGACCAATGGACGGACGGATGGATTGACCAATAGATGGATGGATTGATGGATGGGTGAATGAATGGACTGATGGACGGATGGATTGATGGATGGATGAGTGGATTGACCAATGGACGGACGGATGGATTGATGGATGGGTGAATGAATGGACGGATGGATGGGTGGATTGACCAATTGATGGATGGATTGATGGATGGGTGGATGGATGGACGGATGGATGGGTGGATAGACCGATGGACGGACAGCTAGACAGGTCAAAGCTGGTGGAACAGACAGACATATAGTGGATGGATGGGTAACGCTGAAGCAGGAATGAGAGACAAATGAGATGGATGACTGCTTGAGGCTGAAACTAATCGTCCGACCGAAGGACTAAATCATTTCTGCCCTCAGAACTGAATGTCAGCCCGGAGTGGAAGACGCTGAATGCTTTTTCAGTCTGACACTTATCAATACAGATCCCACTATCAGGCAAAACCCTTCTCATAAAAACAGAAGAGCAAACAAACCCAAAAGGGAACGCAAGAATGCCTGCGAAGCTACAAAACTGTAAAAGGAACTAAAGTAGCCCTTAATGAGTTTTGAGGCTGCTGTTATCTTAAGAAACATCTCAACCAATCCTTCATCCTCAAATCTACGGGTCCACTTAACTTGAATAATCCATTTTTTCGTGACCCTCTGAAATGGAGACTCCTCATCTTTGGCATGATGTGATCAAACAAAACGAAGTACAGTACAAGTAGAGAGATTGGTCAAGTCAACATTTAGCTGAATTATTAGAAATAAGACATATAACACTTCTAGTCGGCCTAGTACGACGAGGTACAGAGCAGTTTGATGTTTAAAGGGAGTAGTGGAACAGTTTAGGTCTCCAGACGAGAGCTCATGGTGAAATGAGAAATACACTTTTATATTTTCCATCCACAGCTAAACAATGTGCCTCCAAATAAAAAAAGGTTTGCAGGTCCGTTAAATCTCTTCAAATCAACAATGACACCGTAGAGTGCTGCAGGGATGAGCTGTTTTTTGAAGGCCAACCAGGAAGTGGGCATCACACTTGTTTCCTTCCTCGCTTTGAATGCGGACTAGTCGGCCTGATGACGTTTCGTCGTCTCGTTTAGCCACTTGTTAGCGACCGCCTTTTTTTACGTCACGTAAAAGCTTAAAAAATACTGACTCATGTCTGGGTTTCGGGACTCATTCCTGTAGCACTCTATTGCTTTGTCACAATTCACGTACGTCTGTATTTTACAATGTCAAGACATTACGAGTTTGCAAAATAAAAAAAGTGAATTCATGACCGGCTAGTGTTGCAGATTCCTGTCGGACTTTTAGTGGGAAAGCAGATTAATGGAACAAAGATGGCAGTGAGCTGTAGAGTGAGCGTCCGGAGGTAGACGGGCCTTTTGGTAAAGTCGGACATTAAAAGTCATCCATGTGTCTCTGGTACAACATGACACCAGGTGCTCCATGCTAACAGTTTAGCACATGCTAATTTATTACGATTTTGCGTTACGATCGTGTAAAAGTAGCATTATGAGGGAAGTTACTGTAGAAAATAAGTACGTATGTGGTCCTACATCTGGCAGTTTCCTTTAATTCATATGAAATCAGGCAGTGTTTTCAACCAGCAGTTACTTTTATCAACTGGGAGAGACTGCAAAAACAAAACCCCCCTGAAGTAGTTGCATAAATATAATCTTCGCTGCATTACTTGTCTATTCTTATATTTAATTTTAAAAGTGTGATAATCTAGATCACTGGTTAGTTAGTGGTCTCCAAAGCTTCACGGGAGGCCTTCTTGATTTTAAGGGTCCGAGACAACTTTTTAAAAATGATAAACAGTTGTCTTATATCTCAGTCTGTGAAGAAAACTACATGAAATAGTTTTTTTAAGTTTAGATTTTTAATTAAGATATGAATTTAAAAATTAGAAAAAATACGCAGTTAAAACAACCAAAGAGCTAATAGTACAATGTCAAAAAAAGATGTATGATTGATAAAAAATTACAGATATTTGTATTAAAAGTTCCCAAAAAAAACAGGAAAACTCATCTCTGATGCAATATTCACAGGAAATAATCTGCCCGACACTCAAAACTACAATCCAAATCACTCGTTTTAAACAAACTCCCTATTGCGTTCACTTGTGCGAGTTAACTGTACAGTTTATCAGTTCTACTGTTATTGTATTGCCATGAATATAACATGAAATATCCTTAAAATGTCACCTAGTCAGGGGTCTTCAGTCTACTCAATGATAGAAAAAGTTGGGAAAAACTGATCTGGATGTCAAACGTGGAATAAAAAACAAGAATCCTTCAAAAGGTGCCCGAGATGGACCCCTGCTGCTCCGTCGCGTTCATATTCATGCAAACTTTACGGCGGCGTATCACCCAAAACTGGACAAACACTGAGAAGACACTCAAGCGCAAGTAAAACTCAACTTCCTTATTGAGTTTGTAAAAAGGTCTTTAACTTATTTGCAACTACTGTAAACTAGCTGTGAGCCAGCAAACTAGTCCTGCAACCAAATGATGCTATTATAGAATTAGTTTCCCTCTTATCTAAATAGTGCCGTAGTGCAATTTTTTGTTTAGGTTCAGAATTTGAGGTGTCAAGATGGAGGTTTTTATGGCTCTGTTGCATATTTTCTTTTTTTACAAGCCAGCACCTTATCAACCCAGTATGCAGTTTCAATTATTCTATTCTCAGTATTTGGTAAAAGCTCCATTTAGAGATTAGAGTTTACGCATTATTTTACATTTTTAATAGAGACTTTATTGGAGGACTGTAAGGCTTAGTCCCATGTTAGCATGGAGCTCCAGCGCCAGCACTCTGCTACCAACACATGGATGATTTCGCTGTCTCGTGACTAAATGGCACACAAAAAATAAATACCCAAAATAGTTTCTACTCCTTTAACAGGAAGCTGCATTGTGATTACAGCTGTCACTGCACCAGCTCACCCAGAGACAATGGAGAAATGATGCCTGAGCCGTTTGGTGTCGCTGTCGGGTATCCGGTCTGGTCCGGTATCGGTGTCAGTCACTGGGGTCCTGGCAGTGGGAGCAGTGGCTCATGTCTTCGGAGTAGAGCTCCACCTGGATGGTGATGCTGTGGAAACCGAACTTGGTGTGGAGCAGATCAGTGGCCTCCTGCAGCACCGACTGAGCGTCGGCACCCTCCTCTGACATGAAGTGAGAAAGCAGAAAACAAAGCCGTGAGTCTGATTTTACTACATTTTGTTGTACTACGCTTCTCTCATTTCTACGTTCTTCATGAGAGGAACTTAGTGATTGTAGTTGAAATGTGGAAATATGAAATCAGACTGGAGAACGTGTAGGATGAACACTGATATAGATGGTGTATAATGGCATAAAGCAACTTCAAAGAGACACAAAATGACCACAAAGAGACAAAGCTACAATGATGAGACATATAATGACCAATGATTAACGAGAGGCTTAATAACTGAGAGGAGGTGGGGCCCTTCGCATGTCTGTGCTCGGGGAGCCCATCGCCTCATAATCCATGAGTGTAGGTCGTAGATCTTTACGGTACGTTACCTATGGCCACGTGCACAGACACCAGGGCCTGGCCCAGAGTCAGAGCCCAGAGGTGCAGAGAGTGCATCGACTTCACAGCCTTCACGGACAGCAGCACCTCCTTCACCGAGTTAAACTCGATTCCTTTAGGGGAGCCTGAAAAACAGCCGGACACAAATTAATACGCAAAAAAATACCGTAATGTGAGGATAATAATCATGTTTTTAGTTTGCACCAAACGTTTATTTCACTAGCAAAGGTTTGTAGAACATTTTCAGTACTATTTAGGGGACCTGTAATAGTAGACGTGCACAGGGAATTTTAAAGATGTCCCAAAAAGCGTCCCCGGGATGTGACCATCTGTGTTCTTTGTTCTGCATAAAGTTGAAATGCGTGTTCACAAAAGAAAAGAGGTCCGTGCACTTATTTAGCTGGATCCTGGTTGCTAGTTTCAACCCACGATTGGAGCGCGTGTGTCTGAAGACATCCCATCATTACATTCAAAGTTTGTTTTGAATTGACTCATGAATGCACCGAATTCCAATGAAATCACGACGGTTTCAGAGCAATTGAAAACGAGATAAAACACGAAATGTCTTCTGTGTTAATGTTTTTTTTCCCAAGTCAGTAATTAGTTTTGTTGCAGCGGTGAAACGACATCTATGGACTTTAGTATTTGCATCGGGCACATTGGTATTTTTATTCTCTTCTCCCAACCGAAACATTTTTTCAGTAATAGAGAATAAAAGTTTCCAGGAGAAGTACCTTCCATGAGTATCCTGAAGACGTCTCTGAGGATGGTGACGGTGGTGCAGAGGACAAAGACGGAGAACAGGAACGTACAGATGGGATCTGCAACTTTGTACTCGGGCTGAAAGAGAGAAAAGAGCTTTTTAAGCAGTAAGTAAATGGGCATCAGATGGTGTTTTTCCACAGTCAGCAGCCATTAAAGTGCCCAGGGCAAACAGAAAAGGGAACAGCTTGCATGAATGTAAATGGTTTTTACAGAGAATATTCAGGTAAAATACAAAATGAATTCAATGTGTTTCCATTAATTTCACAGAAAAGCTCCTGCAACAGTATTTAGACCTTAAACTAGGAAATATTCTTTCCAAACCAGGACTTAAAGCGTTTTCGGTCTCACCCGAACATGAATGTGATCTATATCTGACCCGAAAGAAGATGATGATCGCTGCCACCATGACGCCGACGCTCTGCAGCAGATCTCCGACCACGTGGATGAAGGCGGCGCGGACGCTGGTGTTGCTGTGGCCGCCGAGGAGCGCGTGGGAGTGGCCGTGAGCGACGGGGGGACTCTGGCCGCCCTCGTCGATCTGCTGGTAGCCGCTGCCGTGGGCGTGGAAGGTGGTGGAATGATGGAGGATGTAGGCCATGCTGCAGAAAAGAAAGAGGTAGTTTGATTATTCTCTTAGGATTGAATCATTTATGAAGATTAAGGTTTGAGCTCTAAGAACCCTTGTTCTCCTTTGACAAAACAAAAAACAACATTTATTAATCTCCGCCTTCACTATAGCGGCATAATATACAATGTCAACGGCCATCATTGCTGAGAACCACTCACATTATATTGACGATGACGGCACAGCCGGAGGTGACCAACATTACACGGCCATCAATCTCGTAGTCGTTGCGTACGATCCTCTCGATGGCTAAATAGACCAGAGCGCCCGTAACAATCCAGATGGAAATGACGGAGATGAATGCCCCGAGGATCTCTGAGGAGAGGAGAGGAGAGGCGGGAATCTTAATTACTTTTATATTGTAATGCAGTTCATCACACTCTCTACACACACACGTCTATCTGAGCACCGCAGGAGGACATGAAGTTAAATAACAAGAGGACATCCCTCAGAGGCAGAGCTTCAACAGAAAGACGAGTGTCAGACACACCAACACACGCAAGATAACTGTGATTTGCTCGTAATTCAAAATTCCCACACATAAACGTCCGATCTCTCGTTCTGACCTGATCGGTGCCAACCGAAGTTCATGGTTTTGGTGGGCGGTCTGGAGGAGATCCACAGGGAGAACAGGCTCACCATCATGCTGCCAAAATCTGTCAGGAGGTGGGCCGCATCGGTCATGATGGCCAGGCTGTGGGCCAGGTAGCCTCCTGCAGGAAACCAGGAGAAAACAGTATTACCGTTATAGCTTTGAAAACAGGCGGCGACCACACGGGTCTGAAAAGTGAAGCCAGTGCAGAAGTTCCTTAAAGCTGCATTCTCTCTAATGTCCAGCAGGGGGCGACTCCTCTGGTTGTATAGAAGTCTATGAGAAAATGACTCTACTTCTCTCTTGATTTATTACCTCAGTAAACATTGTAAACATGAGTTTATGGTCTCAATCTCTAGTTTCAAGTCTTCTTCAATACAGCATGATGTTCATTTAGTAAATTATGGTCCATTTATGCTTTAGGGCGGGGCTACGTTGTGATTGACAGGTCTCTACCCCAGCGTTGTTCGGTCTGTGAGCTGTCCATGTTTTCGTCTCAGAACTTTAACCCTTTCGCTGTGTTTTTTTTACAGTTTATAAAAGTTAATTGTAACATTTTGGTCACCTAAAAATGTCTAATTCAGCTTTCGGTTGTACTTAAGTCCATCGTCTTGCGTCACTTCTGGTTGCAAAAAAACAAGATAGCGACGACCAAAAACCACGACGTGAAGATCCAATCCTGATGCACGCTTCACATCTGCAAACTAAAACAGCTGTTGTACTTTTAGCTGAATCTTTGCGTGGCATGTGATAACTTTACTGCTAAAGTAGGTAAAGAAAAATATATAAAACCTGTATCAAGTTGCTTCTACAGGTTGGGATGAAGCGTACCACAATCTCCAGACACATTCAATGTAAGAACCTGCTGATGAGGAGAGATTCACCAACTGTTAAACAACCGTTATCTCTATCTGAGCCATTTAAAGGTTTATAAAACGTGTAATTTAATGCAGCTACAAACCATGTAACCATGTATTCAGATCCTCTTTAATGCCTCAGGGAAAAAATATATGATATTCTTTTATATCATCATAAACATCTGGGCAATCAACCAAAGACTGCTTTACCATTTTATAGCTTATTCTAGGCAATAAAAAAGTTTTTCTTCTTTGTAGTTTCTTAGAGAGAAATGTGCAGCTACTCTTGTAATCTTGTGAACACAATTGACCCCTCGCTAAGCCCCGACTCCCGCTGCAGCACGAGTATACATTCAGTAGCTAGCTTAGCATAGAAGTGCTAACGCTCTGCTAATGTTAGTGCCACAGGTTTTAAGGTAGAGACATATATCTTCTTCAAACCTCTTCGGGTAACGAGTATCACTATCACACAACGTTTAACCACGACTAGCTCCAAATCCACAAAACCAGCCTGAAAATGAAGAACATGTGAAACTATTGCATGAGAGCCTATTGGACAGTCTGTGTCTGAGGGGCGGGACTTAGCGAAGGGTCAATTCCTTCCTGTGTCCTTAAAAACATCTGTTATTCTCACGGTTCAAAAGTTGTTTTGCTCTCATGAATTACTCCCTGTGAGCTCCTTCTCGACTTATAGATGAGTGCTTAAAATTATTGCTTGCGCGCGCTCAATATTTTTGTCATTAATGAGCTTCCGTACCATATTAAACGTGCTTCTCTGATGTCTGATGTAAGCTTTGCAGGAGGTACAAATCCAGACACACTAAACATCACTTATGATCGTCAAACGTTTGTCATTTCAATGTGTCTCTATTTGTTTCATACCTCATTTATAAGTTGCACAAATCGTACTGTAGTAGTAGTATAGTAGCATTAAACTGTTTTATTTCAAAATATACATAACTGTACATCAGAAAACTGCTATATTCTGTATTTTCAGTCTGATTTTCTGGCTCTGTTTCGTCCCTGAGGTTTGAGCTTCTAAACTTTTACCTATGACCTCGCCAATCATGAAGACGAGGCAGACGGCCGACGCGATGTAGAGTTTCTTCTTGGCCAGCAGCCTGTCGCCGCTCTCCTCGCGCGCCGGGCCTTTGGCCCCGTGGCAGTGGGCGCCGACGGGCCGCTTCAGCTCGATGGCACCGGCCACGCCTCCGTTCTTGAAGGGGAAGTCGGGATATTGCTCTTTGGAGTCTGGAAAGGAGCTGCTGGGGACAAAGAGAAGGTGTGTGTTTGTAGTGGCACTATGAAAAGAAAAGCACACAGACCACATGGAGGGGCACAGAAGTATGACTCCAAACATGTTTCCCTCCGTTGACTTCAAGGTTGCTGCTCAGAGGAGAGGATCCTCTCATTTTGGATTTAACTGTATTTACCGTAGTCTGGTAGTCGTCTACCGAACGTGTTGAGACACATGCTCCAAATGAAAGTCCTCGTGAAACGGAAATTAAAGCGCTCCACACACTCCTCCCTGGAAGTAGCTTGATGGATGTAAATGCTATTATTGGTTGAAATTGGTCGGTAGCAGCTTATGAAAGCAGATTTAATTTTGTTTTACGGGAAGAAAAGATAATTGGATTTTGATTTTTAAAAAACGCAAGAGGTGGATTTTTCTTTTTAGAGATACGAGGTTCTCACAGGACGGCGACGCTACAAACGTGTGACGATCTTATAGAATATGATGCATTGATGTAGATTAAACTAGTTAACGTGCAACATACACATTAATGCAGCAGGAATATTAATCCAGAAGGTTTTTTCACAGTGTGGTAGAACTTTTACTTGAGCGATCTAAAAGCTTCTCCCACCGTTGACTAGTTTGAGGTGAATTTGTTCTGCTGTGGTGAAACTACACTGGTAGAATAAGCCAACATGACTGTTAATACAAGGTGATATAATGCTGCAACATATTGGCATTTAGGGTGGTTGTTGTTCACCTTGTAACTGCCTCACTTACTACAGTATATAAGACACTGAGTGGAATTGATTTTGGGAGTAAACGTCGCTGCGCAGCACAGTATTGTTTGGAAGAGCAACACTTAGTGGAAGCAGATATTCTCCTGACAAAGTGGATTACAATCAATGTTCACTGAAGTGGCAGAATGGGCGAGACGGGCTCATCTAGTAAAGAAGAAACAGGTGAAATCGATTAACGCTGACAGGGAGCGGGGCTCGCTGAATTTTAACAACTCGGACCGGAGTGAAGTACATTTACTGCTACCGTAGTTAAAGGTTCAACACTCGATATTCCAGAAAATTAATGTAAACTAAACAAAATATTTCACAATCTTTTCCTAAAGCTAACTAACTGGTTTCCTGTAATGTCAGAGGTTTATTTTGCTTTGCTGAACTTGAAATGAGGAGAAACCTTTCTTCTATTTCTATTGTATGAGGATACGTTGAGTACTAATACTACTACTACTACTACTACTAATACTACTACTAATACTACTTATTGATTATTCTCAATCTATCAGCGTCACATCAGACTATTGACGTTTTTAACATCTGGTCACAGTGATTGTGTTCAACCTGAGAATTACCCCTCAGCTTTGACCACATACAACTACATTCATTTGGATTTTAATCAAAGGAACAGAACGAAACACTGACTTCTGCATTTTCCACACACACACACACACACACACACACACACACACACACACACACACACACATCCAGGTTGCTGCTGTGCAGTGAGGGGGAGCTGCGATGATGTGGCTAATGAGGTGGAAAGAAACTAATCTGGGCTCACTTGAGATAACCGCACACGGACACACACTTTATGTCACACCTCACATGGGAGATTGCTAGTGTTTCATGATTAGCCTTTATCTCACACACACACACACACACACACACACACACATATATACGTAGGTCCAAACTGAAAAGAATCAGCCAAGTGGAAAACAGATTCTGTTCAATTATACCACTGAGACATGAGAGCACACACACACACACACACACACACACACACACCACACACACACACACACACACACACACACACACACACACACACACACACACTCACACACAACCTTTATACACACAACACATACACACACTCGAGTGCTCTGCAGCCTTAAAGCAATATGTTCAAATGTGAGCATGTTCTCATTATGCAGATAAAAAATAGATTTGTAAAAGAAATATCCAAATACAACCACAGACACTCAGTGTGGCCATGAGGCGTTACCGTTGTACAACAAATGTATTTTCCGCATTATATTCATTTTTAAGATACATATCTACTTTAGTACTGCACAGTAAAACAAAATCACCCTCAATTGTAAAAGATTGTTTTCATAAAAGACAGTTTTTTTGTTTGCTTGTTAGCATTTTGCTAAGTTTGTTCCTTTTTGTCCTGACTTGATTTAGGGAAACGCAGACAAACTTTATCGTTTTTCACATTTGACGTATATTTGTTTTGTTCATTTGTTGGTTTTGTGCGCACAGAACAATGTCCTTGAGTCCTACATTCTTTAACTCGGGTAAGAAGAACAGCTCTTTGTTGTGTGAGGTCGTGGTTCCTCCTGCCCAGATGTGCTTTCTGAATTTCAAATCGAGTCTAAAACGTAAAAAAAAACAAGCGAACGCCCTTATTTAACCCTACACTTTATAAGTGAGCACTTCTGCCTCACCTTTGGTGCATCATGCATCATCTCATGTTTGAATACAACCAACACAACAGCTGCATACTTCTCTTTAATGAGCAATACGAAGGTAATAAAGAGCTTTTACGGTTATTGTTATGGCCTTATGACGCATATTTAATCTCAAATGTCTTAGCAGAAGAAATTGTTGTGGCGTTTCCTGCACCCTGTTCCATTAAGATTGTATTAACGGCTGCATTAAGTTCTTGTGCACATGTTGGGTGTCCGAAATACTGGAGTTCATCTGTTTGTCAATAACGCCGCAGGGCAGGTGTGCAGAGATCTGAGGGAATATTCAGCCATCTGTGAAATGATGTGACATGAAGAGACCCTCCGAAGAAATGTCCACTCAAACAATAAGCATCCAGCATTTTATTACAGCTGCAGTCTGCTGTATCAGAACTCTATTTTACTGCAATACTTTATGCATCTGACAAAAAAACAGTGCCTGCGGGGAGAAAGGAGGACTGCTGCAGAGCAGAGAAATGACAACGTGTGGTCCAGCGGCTTTAACGGAAAAGTCATTTAATTATAACTGTTGTGATTCTAGTCCTGATTTATCAAAAACATAACCGTCTGTGATTGTCAGTTGATACAATATCATAATTACGTTGGTCTTTAAAGATTCGTGACATTTTGTAGAGACATTAACGGTTTCCGGAGGATGAATCGTAATGATTTTGGTGATTCTCTGACTATCTGGTGCCATCATCAGGTCAAAGGTTCAGGTTGTCGATGACTTTCGTTTATAACAATCCCTGCAAAACTAACGACATTCCTATCGGCCTGGGCTGTACTTTAGTATGCAAATGTTACATTTAACGCATTAAACTGAGATACTAAACATGCTAAACATTTTACGTGCATACGTAGCATCATTAGCATTGTCATTGTTAGCATGTTAGCATGCATTTAGCACAAAGCACTGCTGTGACTTGTAGACGCTCAGTCTTGTTGGAAATACTAAATATTCACATTACTTTTAAAATATTTAAGATGCAAAGTCAACATTTTATATCGGTATTGATACATATTGTCTCTGGTAGACATTTGAATCATGATTTTGTATTCTGAGAAGATGTTTTGATGAATATGATCTCATTAAGTTACACTTATCTTAACTAGATTAGGTTAAACCCTAAATGATATTAATTAAATAACTTAGCTACCAGAACACCAGGCTGGTGACCAAAGTGCATTAACAGGCCGGACTGGCTCCACTGGTTTATTATCTCCTGCCAGACTCCCATTAACCCTCAGCTACTTATGCTGCCTTCAGGTGCTGCCAGAAATATCAGAATTAACAGTGAGTGAATGATCCGACTAATAGGCTTTTGGTAAATACAGCAGGGTCATGAAGCAGGCTGGTCTCATGCAGCATTCAATACCAACGAAGAAATAAAGCGCCGTAATTCATAGATATCCCAGGAGCAGGTTTAGTGGATTAATAAGAACATTTGTGGATTTACAAACTTCTGCTGATGCTTGAGGATAATAAACTCCTTTCCATTTATCGATAACGTCATTAATCATGTGGCTGCCACTGCCGTCATAATCAATTAATCTACCAATTATTTTCTTACTTAATTGATTTAAATATTTTTCCTTTCACCTTCCTTTAGCCACTTTGCAGCCAGCTGGAAAAAATTATGAAGATGACACACGCGCGCGCACACACACACACACGCACACAAACACACACGGTGCAAATGGTGCATGAAATCCCAAATGTGATGCCATATGCACTTCTCTCTCTCTCTCTCTCTCTCTCTCTCTCTCTCTCTCTCTCTCTCTCCCCCCCTCACTCACACGCGCACGAACATGCACGTGTTAAAAAGCACACGACACCACCTTGCACATCGCCTTTTTCTGAACACAAATACAAAATTCTAGAAATGTGTTTTCCTGATGATGGGGACTTTTTTAGGGGCCTGAACTGTCTGCGACAACAACAAATAATGTAAATGTTTTTATTCTCTCCTCGCTTCAGAGCACATCTTGTATTTGTCTCTAAAAAGTGAGAAACAGCTGACATGAGAGCGTGAAAGAGTTCATTCTCATCTCGTTTTTAAATAGATGGGTGAACACCACGAGGCCTAAACTGATGATGTGTAATAACAAAATAATTTCCCTCCGTTGTGTTTCATTTTCCTCATGTGGGCCGATATTTCCAATGTTATCAATCAGTGTTGATGTAGAAAAACACGCAGGTGTGTTTCTGCTGCAGCTTTCACGTTGAACAAACGAAGAAATTGCTGATTTAATTTTTTTTTGCATATATGGTGATGAAAAACCTAGGATCATAAATTCATTTATTTGTTTTTTTCTATTTAATTTGTTATTTAAAAATGTGTATTTTATTATTATAGCTGCGAAATGCGCACTTATAATTGTATATTATTGAAAACCTTTATGATGTATATGATATATATATATATATATATATATATATATATATATATATATATATATATATATATATATATATATAATTATATCGTTTTTGCAGAACAAGGATCTTGACAGTTCATTTCCTCGAAAGAACATGACTGTTATAATCATTTGTATTGATTAAAATGATGTTTTATGGCATTATAGGCCAATATGTTTATTTTATTAAAGGTCAATATCTGTCTGAACGCCTGATATTTTTCCCTCACGGATAATAAACCGCCCATGTGTTAATTCGTGGCGCCTTCACGTGCAGGTGTATAAACATACATGCGTTTACTGTCTCCATCAGACTGCGCGTGCAGTGCGCGTGCAGTGCGCATGCCTCTCGCCTCCTCTAATGACAGATGATGAGTTTTTAGCACTGCTCAGTGAGCTGGCCGCGGGGGCCATTTGTCACATGGCTGTCCAGAAACAAGCCGAGCATGGAAATGAATTTGTTCATTCACATAAAACAAAGAGCGGCAGCCTGCTTAACATGCACCACGGTGACGACTGCTCCCACCATGCCTTACACAGTTTATATGTGTACATATATATATATATATATATATATATATATATATATATATTGACTTTTGATTTTCCGCACAAACATCACAGAGAAACACACCTTATCATTAAACCTGACATATTGAATAGTTATGTTGTCTCTTTTGTTTAAATATTATTTTGAACAGCATGCCACATCTAACATTGGGCTCGTGCATGTAACTTAATGCAGCATTATTCTCCATGCAGCTGAAAAAAACATGAAATAAAAAACCCACCTTTGTAGTTTGAGAGAATACATTTTCGCACTCTTCTCGTGTATCAGTTGAGATTTCTCCGAATTTGCAGCGTTATTATCCATTTAATCAGGCTGCAGTCAGTCGGTGTCCCGTGTGAGATTTAAATAACAAAGAAAGAAAACAAAGAATAGAAGCCAAGGGGATTTTTTTAAGAGGATGCTGCAGGAGTTGCCGGCGAGAATCGACAGGTCCGGTTCATCCGAGAGCGCATTTCAGTGAGCAGTGAGACTTCAGAGCAGACGGATACATTCCAAGAGGACACGAGGAGGAAAACACACGCGGAGGTTTTTCTTAATTTTAGTTTTTTTGTATAGCCTCGAACACGGAGCTGCAGCAGCAGTAATATTCAGACACGCCGCGCTGTGAGCACTGCAGCTGCTGTGAGTGTGCAGGACAGAAACCTACAGTGAAGCCTGACTGATCTCCATGCAGGACCTCCGGTTGGTGCATCCGCTAATGGGACGAGCATCGATATGAGCGAAAATCAATTCATTCACAGAAACACATGAGACGAAATCATTTAAATAATGTGTTCAAATGTTGTGTAAATAAACACATTATTGTCCTTGACTTTCCTGCATATTTTTGCAGTGAGGATGGGTTGCAGATGTTCAGTTTTTACATCAACCTTTCTTAATTTCGCTCTGCATTCATTTATTATCAACTCAGCCTGATATGTGGTTGTGTAAAAGCAGATGTATGCCATGCTGTAAAGATATACTGGTTATATCTGAACAAAATGACAATAACAAAGTTAAACATTTCTCAGTCTAAAAACTTTTTTTTAAATTATTTTTCGTCGATTAATGCCAGTCTAAAAAAAAAATATTCAAATTAATATCATGAAATCCTCCGTTACTTTGAGGATTAGCTATGTTTACTTTTTTAAATACAATGATAGTGATCGTATAGTGGGTTTAAATTAATGTAAATTAAATAGCACAGAAACTGTCTCTCTCTTAAATGTAGGAGGAGAAATACAAATATATATATATATACAAACAAATATGTATACAGATTTCTCACACTGGACTGTTACCTTTTATCAAAGTACTTTTTATTTTATAAAAACAATTATCTAACTTAGTAAACAAGTATTATATATAGAAAACACTACATTTGCATGAAAGTTTAAAATATTATATACTGTAAAATACCTGCATTTATTAAGGACATTATAGTAGAATGGTCATCTCTTGTGGACAACTGCGCATGCGCTGTCTAAAATGAGTATCATGTTAATGTTAGCTAGCTATACTGGAAACGTTTATACTTCAATAAAACACGTAAAAACAAATGGTTAACTTAATGAAAACATGGCAAATATAATGTAAGACAAATAATATCAAATAAAGCCAGCTCAACTTTTATGTACTTTTTAAGTTAGTTAGCTTCTACTACTCAATGCAGTTGCACATCTACAACAGCAGGTGGCGTAGTTTCCCCATTTAGCGGGATTTAACCTGGAACTTTTCAACTGTGTTACACACATAGGGTTACAATTAATAGACAGATATATGACCATCTGAAACGATTAAATAATAATCATGTTTATGCAGCCAACAAACTGTACAAATAAGCAAGAAGAAAGATCCATATTAAATATGATATAACATTACATTACATTACAGTCATTTAGCAGACGCTTTTATCCAAAGCGAGCATATAAGTCCATGATATCTGTCTATCTATCTATCTATCTATCTATCTATCTATCTATCTATCTATCTATCTATCTATCAAAAAAAGTATTGTTAATTAAGAGTGAGTGGCATTTTTCCGATTACCTTAAACACACCATCAGTTTACGCTGTCGTGACGTCATCACGTTCTCCGTGTTTTGGTTTTACGCGCCGCGCTGAACAAGAGAACGAAGTGATGGAGACAGCAAGCAGCGACTGTACCGTTAAACCGGACGACCAGCAGCAGACCGGCGGAGGAGTGATGGAGGCGGACAGGTCCGTGTCAAGATCCGACAGGTTACAGAATAAAGATTTTAAAATGTCTGCGGCCTCAAAAGTCAGAACAGCGCAGTGATAGCGGCTTCATGCTAGCTTCATGCTAACGGAGCTAGCTTCTAGCGTGGACCACGTCACGCCAGACTTCTGTGTACAAAAAACGAAATTTGCATTTTAGGTTGTTGGCAAACGTTTGTAATAGGCGTGACATTATTCTTTACTGCGTTGCAACGTGGCCTGTTAAATACGGCTTAACTAATAATAATAATATTGTGTTATAGCACGTTTATAAACAGAGTTTACGAAGTGCTTTGACAGACAAAGCAGCAAAGTCAAGACAATAATAACAGAAACAAATAAATAATATATATATATATATATAGTAAAATAAATTAGTAAAATCAACAAATTGAGATACAAATACACTAAGAAAGAAATACAATTATTTTCATATGTATATATATTTAGCAAAATAATTAAGTAAAATCAACAATTAGACATAAAAAATAAACTAAGAAATAAATAAAATAATTTATATATAAATAAATATATTTTGTAAAATAATTTTGTAAAATCAACAAGCACAAATAAAACAGAAAAGCTAATGCTAATGTGGCTAACACTCAGAACATGTAGCGCCGTGGGGATCAGGTGTCTTTTTGTCCGGATGCTAACCCGGCTGTGTCAATACAGGTGTAAACATCTGTCTGTTTATCCTTGATTATTACTGGGTCACAACTCTGTGTGTGTGTGTGTGTGTGTGTGTGTGTGTGTGTGTGTGTGTGTGTGTGTGTGTGTGTGCGCGCGTGCGCGTGCGTGTATTTATCCCATCTGGCCTTTTGAGTGGGACTACCTCTGATGTGTGTCATGACTCATGTCCTCACATGCTCAGGGCCGTTTAAGAAGTAGGTCAGGTTAGCAGTAGCTGGACTAACGACTATAGACGTCCTTAAACCGTGCATACAAACAACTGTTCATCGGCACCTTTTTAAGATGTTTATGGATAAGCAAGTCAACAGTGAACCTCCAGATTATACGGTGTACTTTCACCAGATATTGTCACAAAGACACACAGCGAGGTTGGTGAGATCTTCTCGTCCCTCGCCAAGTGATGACAGCCTTACTCATGTGAACGGTGGCCTCACCTTGTGCCTCGCTGCGTCCAGGGCGGCGGTGTGTTTTCCTGGGGAGAGTCGGAGAGTTCCACCTTCCTCCCCCTCAGCCACACCGACAGCAGAGACCTCACTGTGGAGAGAGAGAGAGAGAGAGAGAGACACCAGAGAGCATCGTCTCCCCCTCGTCTCTCTGCAGGACAGTAGCGTATCTGCAGCTCCACAAATATGAAATAATGATCAAATTTAAGCTGATTAATTTTAGAATGTGACGTCTCGATGAAGCCAATTTTCGGCTCGTTTATAGCCTCGTAACTTTGGCTATGTGTGATCAGTAAAGAACGTCTACTTTTAAACGTATGGCCTATCTTACACAGCTTTGTGGAGCCTGCAGGTACCACCACGAACGACTTAACTGCCTGTATACGGAGCAGCAGCACGGGGCCATCTATGAGCTTAACGGCATTTCTGATGGCAAACACAGAAAACTATAGTTTGAAAGAAAACAGTTGATGTGCTGCTGTCTGATCTCGGCCCCTGTTTGTGTTCCCCGTCTGTCTCCAGTGGGAGTGGAGACGATTCCCTGGACGGCGTCTCAGACAGCGTCCCCCGCTGCCCGCTGACGCCGTCTTTGTCGCCAAGAAAGCGGACCACGAGCCGGTCCAAGACCGAGCCTCCGCTGCTGAGGACGGACAAACGGACCATCTACACCGCCGGCAGGCCGCCCTGGTACAACGTCACCGGGACCACCTTCACAGAGGCCTTCGTTATCGGTGAGCAATCGGCCTACTGCCGCCTACTTCTGCTCTACTCTGTCTGTGTGTGTGTGTGTTTGTTTGACTTTCACAGAGCTGATGGTCCGTGGTTAAACACATCAGGTCGGCATGAGTGGGGATACGTGGAGGGAGACGTGGACGTTGTCTTTAGTGGGCGATCTGTTATTGTCAACGAGCCGCGGTGGCCGGTTACAATTTCACGCTCCGCTGCGCTGGAGTCGATAAAAGGACCCGGCGGTGTGACTGTGGAACTCATTAGAGCCTTGATGAAAAACACGACGTCTACGTACACCGAATATATAACAGGACTGTATTCCTGCTAAGCATTTTAAATGGACAAACGATAATAACAACGCACAGAGCCCTGCCAAAAACACACTATTTATCACAGCCAGGAGGGGATTTTCAACGTTCTGTTGGTCCCTGAACACATCATGTGTGTCAGGAAAAACATCTAAATCAGAAAAAACACATTATAAACAATTTGCCATGAGCCATGAGGGAGTGTATTTTTATTTTTAAAGAATGCTGCTAAAACGGGAATAATATCGGTATTACGAGTCCTGCACCTTTATGGAAACGGCACAATCATGGCTAGAAGTAGAGAGAACTCAAACATGTCTTTTACAATAAATCATTACAAAGTTGAATTTCTTTTTATAATTTGTGTGTTCAGCAGCCTGACGTTCAGTCACAGTTCTTGTCACCTGTTTGTCTCAGCGAGTCCATCAGTTTGTTTTGTACACGATCTGGTTAGTGAACAATTGTTCATTTTAGGTGAAATTTTCAAAGTGGAATAAAGTGTTTTTGATGAAATATCACAATGTTTTTTGGGGGAAATGTTGCTGCTTGAGGTGTTCATCACACATGTTGTGTTCAAGGACCAACAGAAAGAGGGGAAATAAGATGCATGAACAGAAAGAGGAAGGACTCAGACACCGTGAAACGTCATAGAGACCAGTTTTCTGGTTTTATTGCTCATAGAAAAAGTCTGTTTTATCTAAAAACCAGCCGAGCTTCACTGCCGGGTGACAAAACGTGTCACTTACACTGAATCTATATGAAGACAGTTAATAGGATTTCTTTTTTAAAACATGATTTCTGCGGCCGCTCTGAAGCCGTAATCATTGGGAGGAATGAGGAGCCTCTTTCACTCAGTGTCCCAGTCAGCAGTTTTCAGCTTGAAGTGTCTTATCTGAGCAAAAAAAAACCATTCCAACACTTCACAGAGAGTTGTTTATACCACAGAAGTAGCTCTGTAGGCTATTTCTGTTCTCACACACACACACAACCGTTGGCAGCAAATGCATCCAGTTCTTCACCTCCTTGCCATCCAGCATGTAGTCCTGGCCCGGCTCCCAGGATCGTCCCGATGTCTGTTGTGTTCTTTGACTCAGGAGGTCGAGTGAGGCGACTCGAGGCTCCAGACTTTTTTTATTCCTCCGTGTGGGCGACGGTTCGTCCGTCCGTCCGTTTGTGTCCCCGTTCTCCTCCTGAACCCTAATACCGTGTTGTGCTTCTTTGTGTTCCTCTCCTGAAGGTCTGTGTGGAGGAAGTGCTTCTGGTAAAACCACGGTGGCCAATAAGATCATCGAAGCGCTGGACGTCCCCTGGGTGGTTCTGCTCTCCATGGACTCTTTCTACAAGGTGAAGCAGCTTTCGATTGAGAGTATTCCTGCCGTCGCTCAGTCGATCCATTCAGTAATATTTCACGTTGCGTGCTCCACATTTTACGCCCGGTGTTTACATGATAATTATCTTTTAATGCCTCTATTTTCCTCCACGTGGATCATTAGTGCTGATCCCAGCGTAGTGTGTAAAACCTGCTGACCAGTAACCGATCGATCACAGTTCTGGTCAATATATATATATATATGTGTGTGTGTGTATAGATATGTATATATAGCTAAATAGAGATGAGATTAAATGAATATCGTTAGTGCTGAACATTGACTTTTCGTGTGTGTGTGTCAGGTGTTGAATAAAGAAGAGCAGGAGCTGGCGTCCAGAAACGAGTATAACTTCGATCACCCCGACGCCTTCGACTTCGAGCTGCTGGTCACCGTCCTCAGGAAGCTGAAGAAAGGGAAGAGCATCAAAGTGCCGGTTTACGACTTCACGTCCCACTGCAGACGCAAAGAATGGGTGAGAACCGCGTTAACCAACTCCACGTTACTGTTACCGGCCCGTTTGTTGGGACATTTGGTTGATCGAAACCGTTCCAACCTTCAAAATTAACAGGGATTACAATTCAAGTGTAAACCTTTAGAAATAATCTATCGCCGCCAAAATAAAAGCACCTTTTTCCTTCTTTTTTGTTGTTGTTTACAGCAGAGGTCCCCAACCTTTTTTGCGTCACGGACCGGTTTGATGTAAGACAATATTTTCAAGGTGTGGCGGATGAAAACGATGAAATAAAATGATACGATCGGCATGAAAACATAAATTAAATGCATAAATAAATACAACTCACAATAACGCTGAATCAGTGGGGGCCCTGAGCTTGTTTCTCTGCAACGAGACGGTCCCATCTGGGGGTTAATGGGAGACAATGACACCCGAAGTGTGTTCCTCATGTCCAGACTACTCCGTTCTGTTTTCATTGCTGTCACTGCAGAACATCCCGCTTCACAAAGAGGATGTGTGAAATGGAAGCAGGGTTTTCAGTGCTTTAGTGGCGATCTTGACATGTCAAGAGCCACAGGCGGATGAAATTGGGAGAGAATCCGGTCATTTTTCAAAAATAAAACATCTTTCAGACTCTGATAATCAATAAAACGGAAATAATGTAATATTTATTCTTTCTGTGCGGCCCGGTACCGGTCCGCGGCCCGGTGGTTGGGGACCGCTGGTTTACAGGATAAATGTACAAATCACTTAACTCCCCCCCTCCAGGGAGGTATTAGTCGTTTTTAGCTGAAGCCAATTGAGATGCCTGCTAATTAGCTAATTAATAAGGATTTAGTGTACAGGACGTTTACTCGACCGAAGAGCACAGATCTCCTCCCGAAAGCGTTGTGAAGAATCGATGCGGCCGCGTCGCACTCTTGACATCTCCTCTCCGTTTCTTTGCGATGTAATTTCATGGCTGAAAGGATCAACAGCTCTCGGGGAATCTCCCACCAGGACCTGTGACATCATCTTATGAACCTTTTGTACCGACGGGGATGTAATTAAGCCTCAGGCCCTGCGAGGAGGCCGGAGGCTGCTTCTTCAGGATGTGTGTGTGTTTCTACACATGAAGAAGAGTTTTACTACTTCTTTATATTTCTGTAAAACTGGAGGTCACCTCTCTCTGTCTCTCTCTGTGTCTCTGCCTCTGTGTGTGTGTGTGTATATATATATATATATATATATATATATATATATATATATACACACACACACACACACACACACACACACACACACACACACACACACACACACACACACACACCTTTAGGGAGCAGTATGGCTTCTTACAAGTCGGCGGTGAGAAATGGGCTGGCCGGATGATGTCGGAATCTCTGTGTTTCCACAGGGCGCTAAAGTTGTGCACTACAGCAAGGGCATAGCAAGGGTCTGTGTACATTTTAACTGTTGTGGTCAGCAATGAATTCATTGATGATCGGGCTTTTGTTGCTTCGTGACCGCGTGTTGAACAGAGCAGGTTTCATGGAGTGTTTTGTGATTGGTTGTGAGGATGTCTGTGAACCTCTTTGGGAGTTTGTCCAGCCACAGTGAGTTGTCAGCGTGCCACCTTTTCCTGCACACTTTGCAGCACAGCCTGGATGACAACAGGTAGTACTGTCAGATGATGCTGTCGATTCATTCTCGCTGGGGAGGGAAACGCCACCATGACACCATCCTCATGGTGGCCAGAGACCCATCGATACCAGCTCTGTCTTCATCCAGATCCTCTGCTGCTGTGCGTAGTATTTGGTTCTAAATGTGTATCTGGATCTGAGTTCCAAACACATTTTCATGTTATTTAAGTAAATAGTAAAAATCTGTATAGAAAACAAGTGTTCCTAAGTAGCATACTAGTGGCCATTTGTCAGAAAAATCTAACTGTAACATGAATCAAAGGGCCACTGAAGCACCACGAGTATGTGGTACGCGCAGGATAAAGAGTCCATTGTCCATGAACAGTTTCAGTTTCTTATGATTTATTTCTGGAAAAACAGGCAAACCGAAAGAACAAATTGAACTGCAGTTATGATGGTGAAAACATGGGCAGAACTTTTCAACTGTGAGCCATCATGAAAACAATTAGAACAGATTACCAAAGATGAAATATTCACGTCCTAAAACAAAGTTCCAGCTCATCAACGCAAGGAACTTGAACTGAAATCTTTGCTGAATATGCAAGAGTCTCCGTCCATCGGACAGAATCACTATATCTCAAAGAGATGAGGTCAGTAGAGGGTGATGTTGAATATAAAAAAGAAGGATGTAGACAACTAACCACTATTACTTTTTTCTTCAGTTATGGAACAAAATTGCAGTTTGTACAGTGAAACAACATCAAGGAAGTAATGAATTTAAACGAGAGAAAACGTTGCTGAAGAGAAAGAAGGTTAAATATTTGCCTTAGTTTCATCACCGATGAGAATTCAGCTCAAACCATAGTAGCCTACTGTATAGGGGAGAAGAAATACTTTGACAATTTAACACAATATTAATTAATAAATACATGACAATACATGAGAAAATATCATATAGACAAAAACCAACAGAATTTAAATTGATGTGTAGCTTCACCTTAGCTGAATAAATTGATTTTGGAATCTGTATCAGCCTGACAGTTTTGAAATTAATTATTATCTTTTATCTTAAACTCATCAACTAAACAGTTTCCCTCGTGTGGACAGGCATATGTCGTGTCAGTCTTCCCTTTTCTGCAAATGTTTTACTACAAACTGAACAACTAAAGGGTTTCTCTCCTGTGTGGACAGTCATGTGTTGTGTCAGGTTTCCCTTTTGTGAAAATGTTTGACTACAAACTGAACAACTAAAGGGTTTCTCTCCTGTGTGGACAGTCATGTGTCGTGTCAGTCTTCCCTTTTGTGAAAATGTTTTACTACAAACTGAACAACTAAAGGGTTTCTCTCCTGTGTGGACAGTCATGTGTCGTGTCAGTCTTCCCTTTTGTGAAAATGTTTTACTACAAACTGAACAACTAAAGGGTTTCTCTCCTGTGTGGACAGTCATGTGTCGTGTCAGGTGTCCCTTTAGTGCAAATGTTTGACTACAAACTGAACAACTAAAGGGTTTGTCTCCTGTGTGGACAGTCATGTGTTGTGTCAGGTTTCTCTTTAGTGCAAATGTTTGACTACAAACTGAACAACTAAAGGGTTTGTCTCCTGTGTGGACAGTCATGTGTCGTGTCAGTCTTCCCTTTTGTGAAAATGTTTTACTACAAACTGAACAACTAAAGGGTTTCTCTCCTGTGTGGACAGTCATGTGTTGTGTCAGGTTTCTCTTTAGTGAGAATGTTTTACTACAAACTGAACATTGAAATAGTTTCACTCCTGTTTTGGACTCAGTGTGTTTCTTCAGATGTCTCTTGTTGCCAAAGCTTCCAGCACATTCAGAGGAGCTGATTGATGTTTTTCCAGTATTACAGTCTATTTCACTTACAGGTACTTCATTGTTTTGAAGAGGGTTTAAATCTGACTGAGGTTTCTTAGTCTCCTCGGAGTCACTACTGTCACCAGTCTCACATTCAGAGGATGGTGACGTCTCATCAGCAGCTGGCTGTCTATCTGGTTCTGATCTGGCTTCCTCTCCATCAGTTTCTGTTTTCAAAGGCTCTGCCTCTCTGTTCTCCTCACTTTGTCTTTGATGAAGCTGTGAGGACTGAGCTTCCTCTCCATCATCAAGCACATTTTTCGGAGAGTTTGAACCTGATTGGCGGTCTCTGTTCCGATTCCAGTCATCAGTCTCCTGTTCAGAAGAGTCTTCGGTCTTGTTAATGTGTGGGGGCTCTGGGTCCTCCTGGTCCAGACTGGAGCGCCACTCCTGCTGCTCTTCTTTAACCACCAATACCTGCTGGGCGTCTGTGGAGAATTATAAAATACATTCATACGTCATAGGAATCTCATATTAATATCTCTATTGTTCAAGAGGTTTATCATTGAAAAAGTGGTGAATTAGTTCCACTCTAGCACACCAACAGAACCATGTGTGGCTATGATATTAAAAGAAGAAGAATATTCATAATTGTTCTTATATTTGAAAAGACAGCAATACAATAAAGTCTGGGATTGCAGAAAGGGAATAAAACAAAGTGAACCAACCTGCTCTGTGTAACCGAAGCTGAGGGTTGAAAACATTGTGCAGTAGTTTCCGTTGTCGCTCGTTCTCTTTAGAACGAGAAAGTTCCTCCTCGAGCTCTGCTATCGTTCTTTCAAACTCACCAACTATCTCTTCAGCAGCCGCAGATAGTCGCTGGTTGACTAAACATCTCAGCATTTGGACTTTAGACATGTTCTCACTCTGACCTGCGCTGTGTTGCTAGGTTACATTCGCGTCCCTGTCTACTTCCTGCTAGCATGCTAACTTAATTAGCTCTGTAGGACACCGGGAGACAATCCGGGCGTTTTCAATGAAGCGGAACAACACAGAGCCCACTCAGACAGGTCCATGTGGACTTTGCGGGTCGATGGAAAACACAGTTTAGTTTATATCGAACAGAGACTCCGACTAGCGCTGTGTAGGTCCATCTCCGTCTATTTCCTGCTAGCACGCTACGCTAGCTTCGTTTAGCATTCGTGGCTAACAGAGAGGAGTCTGAGGTACAGAGCACTTTCTTTAGTCTTTATCCTGCTTTAAAGCTTTCTCCCGAGCAGGGCCGAGGTCCTCCTTGTGCCACTGGCACCCCGGTGGCTAGTCTGTGGCAGGTGTCGGGACTGTGATACCTTAGTAGCACTTCAGCGGCAAGTGTCAGTTAGGTGCCACAACTGCGAGCGGCACTAGTTCGGCACCCGAGCGGCACCCGTCAAGAAGCTGCCGCGCTGAGGGTGCTTAGAGTAACCACGTTGTATTTAAGTATGATTTTGCTGGTTTTGCAACAAAAGGGAACATAATACAATGTTTAAAATTAGTACTTTTATAGTCATTTACAACAATCGGCTAAAATAATGAAAATAAATCATCCGTTTTATTGTCATTTAAAAGTATATATATGTAAGCTATTATGTTGAGTATGTTAAGAAGCAGGGTTCCTGTATATGTGTTTGTGCTTTTATTGTGAAGGAGACGGAAAGAGAGAGGAGAGAGGTTGTGAAGAGGTGTGAGAAGGATTAAAGTGGCTGCCATCTTTTTTCTTTCGTATTCAGCGCCAAAATGGCAGCCACTTTAATCCTTCTCACACACCTCTTCACAACCTCTCTCCTCTCTCTCTCTCCTTCCGTCACAATAAAAGCACTAACACATATACAGGAACCCCGCTTCTTAACATACTCAACATAATAGCTTACATATATAAAAACGTTATAAAATCCATAAAATGTCCAATTAAAAAATACAGGCGGAGGCGCTAGATTTGAATGGTTCCTGATCTTCGGATCTTTAACTGTGTCAGACATGGAGTCTGTGAGTGGAACCCCCGGGAAATATACAGATCTGTACACATTGAAAGAGTTAAACACTTTTTGTTGATCAAACATATAAAAATAAATCTAAAGTAAGCGATCACTTCAGTGACATCCTCTCTATTATGAAACTGGTCAGCTTTGACGTTCTGGATGAGAAGAAGCGTTTTCGCCTTTAAAAAACACATCACTCTTCTTAGAAAGGAAAAATTGTTAAAAACACTAGAAGGTAACGGATCATGTACCTCACAGTGTTTGTCTCTCTGTAGGTTCTATCAGTTGTACTGTTTTTGGTATTTACTTGGGGTGGAGGGTTCTGCTTGTACCGATGACGAAAGGAAAACGCTGTTTGTTCGTGCACGAGATGTTGTTGAGTTTCTGTGGGTGGAGGAGTTGTTTTTATTTATTTATTCTGAATTGATGACGTGATCTGTCCTGGATCAATAAAAGGAATTTAAAAATCAAATCTCTCTCTCTCTCTCTCTCTCTGTCTCTCTGCCTCTCTCTCTCTGTCTCTCTCTCTTACTCGCTCTCTCTCTGTCTCTGTCTCACCCTTAAACATGTTAAAGAGCCACTAAATCATCTCTTAGCAAAGAACAGGGGAAATTAACAAATCGATAAACACTCATCTGTTTCTCTAGAATTCCCTTTCTGCTTTTCACACACAACTTTGCCTCTCTCTCTCTCTCTCTCTCTCTCTCTCTCTCTCTCTCTCTCTCTCTCTCTCTCTCTCTCTCTCTCTCTCTCTCTCTCTCTCTCTCTCTCTCTCTCTCTCTCTCTTTGTGTTTTTAAAAACAAAAATCAATACCAAAGTGTCCAGTCCATTGACTTCAGCATGGAGCTGGTCAGAGGAAGGTAATGGGATAGTGATATACTCTGCACCATTTTGTCTTTGATTGAGACAGTGATTAATCTCTCTCTCCCTTTCTCTCTCTCACACACACACTCTCTCTCTCTCTCTCTCTCTCTCTCTCTCTCTCTCTCTCTCTCTCTCTCTCTCTCTCTCTCTCTTGTGGTGGTAAAGCTGGTTGACGATGAGGTTTATCAGATAACGGTGAAGAACGGGAACATGTGTTGTGTTTGTGTTTAACTGATCTATCTGTAATGTACCTGTTTGGCAGCTAGAGAGGTAAAGACCCTCCCCTTCCAGTTGGCCACCATGGGACCTCATT
Organism: Pholis gunnellus; assembly: GCF_910591455.1. Classification (NCBI taxonomy): domain Eukaryota; kingdom Metazoa; phylum Chordata; class Actinopteri; order Perciformes; family Pholidae; genus Pholis; species Pholis gunnellus. The sequence goes on along the minus strand of NC_136546.1, from coordinate 19,091,617 downwards.
TATATATTTCAATCAGAAAAGGTTTATTAAATCTCATGACAGACTTTATTTAAAAACATTTTTTTTTTTTTTTGTTCCTCTTGACAGAAAACGGTGTACGGGGCTAATGTTGTCATCTTTGAGGGCATCCTGGCTTTTGCCAACAAGGAGCTGCTGAAGGTAAGAATAACTTCTCTCTGATTACAAACAGGCGGCAACATCCGGTTCTGTGAAGTGAAGTCAAAGCTTCATGTGTTAAACCTGCATTCTCTCTAATGGCCACCAGGGGGCGACTCCTCTGGTTGTATAGAAGTCTATGAGAAAATGACTCTACTTCTCTCTTGATTTATTACCTCAGTAAACATTGTAAACATGAGTTTATGGTCTCAATCTCTAGTTTCAAGTCTTCTTCAATACAGCATGATGTTCATTTAGTAAATGATGGTCCATTTAGAGTCAAACAGACCATAAAGCAGGGGATGCTTTAGGGGCGGGGCTACACGGTGATTGACAGGTCTCTACCAGAGACGTGTACGGCGTCTCTACGTCACTCCTCCTCAGTCCAGATATGGTCACTTCCTGTTCACTGGTTGCGTAAAATAAAGATGCGACGGCAAAAATCCAAGATGGTGACGGCCAAAATGCTAATGCTGTGTGTGTGTGTGTGTGTGAGTGAGAGAGTATGCTGGACCGTGGTGATAAGACTCACAGCCTCCCCTGAGGCGCTGTAGTTGATTACCGTCTGACTCAGTTAATTACAGCCGTTGTCTGCGCTGATTAATCATCTTTTAAATGTAATTCTTGTAATTGAAGTCAATTATTGCTGCAAATGTGATTCACTAACGGAGCGGTCTGGTTTGAGAGTGAGGTGCTTGAACTGTGTGTGTGTGTGTAAATATCAACATACATCAATTGTAAAACCAGAAGATAAAGACAATAAATCACGTGTCTATGAGACTGATTCCCCTCCTTCCCCTTCCTGTCTGCCAGCTGCTGGACATGAAGGTGTTCGTGGACACGGATTCTGACATCCGCCTGATACGGCGGCTGAAGAGGGACATTTCACAGCGCGGGCGGAACATCGGCGGCATCATCAAACAGTACAATAAGTTCGTGAAGCCGGCATTCGAGCTGTACATCGAACCCACGGTGCAGTCGGCCGACATCGTGGTGCCCCGAGGTCAGTGGTTTATTTACCGGAGAGATAACGGAACTACTTTTTAATACGTCTGTGCCAACAATCCCTCTGTGAAGACACTTTACACGGTGATTAATACCGGAGATACGAGGCTTCAAATGATTTAAATTCTTGTCCTTTTTATTTCCAGGAGGAGAAAACTTTGTCGCCCTGGATTTGATTGTTCAGCACGTCCACAGTCAGCTGGAGAAGGTAAAGATTCTAGTAGACGCGTGAGACGAGCCTCCGGTCAGGGTTCGGTGTACCAACGTCGTCCCTGACCACTTCCTGCTGTGTCCTGCAGCTTTTAAAACTGGATTCAACCATTCAGTTCTTACCATGTTCGCACAATTCAGGTGGTAATCGAGCACAACGAGCTGTAGAATATCCGTCAAAATGATGAGATTTCATCGATGGTCGTCCTCGAGCGCTCCCGGTCTCCTTATCCCCGGTGAACCCGGTGAGACAGAGCAACCTGAGATTAATGAGCCCGTGAAGAGAGCTGTCCTCCATCTTTCCCCCTCTGTCCTGTCAGCCGGCTTTATGACCTGTACAGAGCTGTGATCTGTTCCACCGTCGACATATTCATTCACCTCCACGAGTAGAACACACATTAGTGGTGCAGCGGACGGAGGCCGTCCACTGAAGATATTCAGTAGAAGTATGCGACCTGGAGATCTTCAGTGACATTATGGTGCCTTCAGGCTCTGCTCAGTAACAATGAGCTGGTTGAACGTTAACATGATGTGTTCAAATGTAATGAAAAATACAGTTTGAAGCAATTTCACAGCATTATGAAATAGATATTTGAGAATGAATTAGGACGTGTTTTAACAGCTCTAAACACACAATACATCATTTAAACTAATGACAAGATGTTCTATCAATACAAATACAAAACAAGTGTTTTAAATAACCACGTAAGAGGACAATAGAAAAGTACAAAGATAACACTTTGAATGTTTTATGATTTCTCTCTCTCTGTCTCTCTTTAGCATTTAGATCCACACTCGGCCTCGCAGAGACTCTTAGTGTTAGAAATCATTCGTTTTAACAAACATTTATTTCATTTAAATGTTGGGCGTTACTTTGTGAGGGTTTATGTTGCAGATTGGCTGATGTCATGTTGTTGTTTTTTCTTATGTCTCATCGTTTGTGCACGACTCCTCCTCTCCCGGCTGAATGCTGTGTAACCGTTCAGCGTGAGATCACTGTGAGGTACGACTGTCGCTTTATTATTATTATTATTACTACATCTTCTCATTCCTTTTACCTCTCTGCTTTCATTCTGTTTGCAAAATTAGTTTTTACTGATGAACAAAGGAATCAATCGGATCGTTCTGGTTAACATCTGCACTTACGTTGCTTTGTTTGACCAGGAAGCCGTTCACAGTTCCGTCAGTGCAGAGATCGATCATCTCCGTTCATGAATACATTTGAATAAATGATGACGTGCATGAGGGCTTAGAACATTGTAATAGAAGTATATGATGGCCATTCCCACGTTGACACCATTTTGTTACCCCTGAACAGTTAATAATGACAAAAGTATCTCTCCAAGATACCACATGACGGCACCAAGACCTTAAGGAACACCGTAGAACAATCTGGTCTGGTATCTGGTCTGGTATCTGGTCTGGTATCTGGTCTGGTATCTGGTCTGGTATCTGGTCTGGTGTCTGGTCTGGTATCTGGTAACGGAGTGTCATTAAAGAAGGGAACTAGTAAAGCCGTCCTCTGAACGCCCTCGGTCTCTAGTGTGTGTTTGTAAAGTTTCATGATGCTGCGATTGAATTACCCACAATTCATTGCAATGTGTCGTTAAACACGGGGTAACCAGTGGAAGCATGGAGACGTAAACACATGGGTGTTCAGCCTGTCATATTAAATGTACATTAAGGGTTAAAGATGGAACATAAACACAAAAACAAGTAAATGGAGTGTTTTAGATGTGACCTCATCTTGTGAGGAAAGTGTCTGGAAGACGCTCAAATGAGGAAGTACAAAATAAAACCCCACATCCTGCTTTGTCCTCAAGTTAAGAAGACATTTTCAAAGTAGTTTCCTTTTCAAACATTACAACTGCAGTGCGAAGATCAACTCGTGCAGCGTTCTGCCCTCTGCTGGGAAGAAATACACTTAACACCTGAGTAACGCACTCACGTCCTGGTGAAATGTGCGACATGGAACCATTTAAATACAACATGCTGGTGTTCTGAAGAAGATGCTGAAGACTCACAAACACAAAGAGATGAACTCTTCTAGGTCGGTGTGTTAAACGCGGGAATAGAGGCGGTAAAGAGCGACCGTAGTGCTTCTAGTGAATGAACGGAGTCGCCTGAAATGAACCACTTATAAGACAAAGTGAATGACTGAACCAGGAAGCTTGTGTTCAGTGTTGCACAGCTGTGATGCAGTGCAGCTGTTTCGTTGCTCTAACGCTGTTCTTCTTCTCTCCTCTTATATTTGTCTCTTTCTTCTTCCTCATTTCACCTCTAAATCTCCTCGAATGAATATCTGTCACCTTCTTCAGAGGAAGCTCCGCTGGGATATGTGAGGCTCGCCTTGTGCATCCTCGTTTAGTGTCGTTTTGTTCCAATAGACTCTGCTTAATGAACCCAAAGGCCGACGTGAAGCACTGAGGATGTTTTTGCAGGAAAGCGTTGAACTCATTTGCAATCCTGGAGGTTAAAGCAGAAGCATGCTTTGTTTATTTTAGTGGAGGGACAGAGCATGCAGCAAACTTCAGCGCCTTTCAACGCTCTTTAACATTGTAAGCATGTGTTTTCAAAGTGTATTTGCTCATTTTTGGGTAATTGCATTTCTTGTTTTGCATTTTGTTGGCTTCAGGTGACTCACTGCGTTAGTCTTGGTACCAAAAACTGTTCATTCAGTAACAGGAAACGTCTGCAGACTACAGCTCAATCCGTTCACATCCAACAATAGATTATTCTTGCAGGTGAAGTACCGACACCTTGATGGTTTTATGACAACCGTCTGAACTTTGCTTTTAAATCATAGCGGCTCTTCTCAAACTACAATCTGGAGCCAGTTGCACAAAGATCCTGTGAGGCCTGTTAAACCAGTCTCTCTTTTTATGCTCACAAATAAAGGTTCTGTCTCCCCGTATACTGATATGTCATTTTAAAACTATATCTGTATACGTGTAGACGGGGCCAAAGACTTAATTTATACACGACATAATTGCAACATTATCTTAACAATCCGTTCCACAAAACACAAGAAAACACGACTCAGTTTGTAGTTTTTTCTTATAACAAATGTTGGAGAAGAAGTCGTCGTAGTTGAAGTCCACGTAGTCTCACTAACGATGGTGATAAACTTCAGCCAAAAGTCAAACTTTTGCAGCTTAACAACAACATCTACTTGGTGTAGCAGGTCTCCAGCATGTCTATTAGAAGCAAAATGCTGCATGTAGTCCTCTAGAAGAGATGCAGCGGGATGATATCTGCTGCTTTTACTTCACGCTGCGTCTGTTTGATCCCCCACAGATCGGCTCTGGCCTCGGCTCACCAGGGTCAGCCGTTACCCAAAACCCTCAGTGTGCTGGAGAGCACGCCGCAGGTCCGCGGCATGCACACCATCATCAGGTCAGAACACACGGCAGCGTCTCACAAGCTTCTGGAGGTTACTTTTAAACTTTAGACCGAGAGGAAGCTCAAACTCAACGGGGTGGTTCAAGAGATAAATCGAGGCGGCGGAGGTGGAGATATCCTGACCTTCGCGCCTCAAACTATTGCCGCTTTCTTACCGATGTTCTTCTTCCTCTTCTCCTGACCTCTGCGTGTTTGCGTAGGAACAAGGATACGAACAGAGACGAGTTTATCTTCTACTCCAAGAGATTAATGAGGCTTCTCATAGAGCACGCCCTCTCCTTCCTGCCTCTCAAGGTGAACTATTTACTGCTGCTGCTTCCATTTTAAGTCTTGTTGGAATATTAATACAGTACATTATCTGTTCTGCATATTGTTACATTTTAATCTTCCTCTCTGTTTCCTCTTCATCCAGCCGGTGTCGGTGGAGACGCCTCAGGGTGGCATCTACGATGGCAAGAGGCTGAGCGGTAAACGAGTGAGTCTGCTTCTTGCGCTTCCGCTCACCCGGTCGTTAATGAAGGAAGTATTATATTTACATTAAACAAGTGTTAGATTCCCAATTTCCTTTTCTTAAAGCTCGAAAATGAAATGATATTATTTTTTTTTATGATATCATGAACTAGAGAAACGTTATTGTATTGATTTCCGTCCCCGCCTCGTCTGCATACCACAGTACACGTCACCAAACACTGAAGTTCTCTGTGTTTGTAGATCACGGGCGTTTCTATCCTGAGAGCAGGAGAGACGATGGAGCAGGCGCTGATGGCCGTGTGTAAAGACATCCGACTGGGAAAGATCCTCATCCAGACCAACCACGACACCGGGGAACCAGAGGTCACACATAATGATAACACACTTTAGTTAAACGGCACCTTTCTACACAAAGATCAAAAATAAAACAATATTGTTTATGTCTCCTTTCTTTTAGCTCCACTACCTCCGTCTGCCCAAAGACATCAGTGAGGACTACGTCATCCTGATGGACAGCACCGTGTCCACCGGAGCTGCTGCTCTCATGGCCGTCAGAGTGCTGCTAGTAGGTCGACTCCTACGGCCGTCCAGTGCTTTCGTTAGTCGAGATGTTTCCTCGGCGGTGTGCTGAACTGGAGACCAGTCTGTGAGGTTTGTCTCTCGTTAATCTCCATCCTCTCCTCCTGAAGGACCACGACGTAGCGGAGGACAAGATCTTCCTGTTGTCCCTGCTGATGGCGGAGATGGGCGTCCACTCGGTGGCCTACGCCTTCCCTAAAGTCTGCATCATCACCACCGCCGTGGACAAGGAGGTCAACGACCAGTTCCACATCATACCAGGCATCGGTGAGGAGGTTTCTGTTCCCTCATCTGCTGAGGTAGTCCGCAAGAAGCAGTTCCTCACATGCAGGGTCCTGATCCTGTTATCAGACCTCCATCAGTAAAGAGACCATCAGAGAGAAGATGGTCTGTTTCTATAGAGTTATTCTTTAAGCTCGTCATCGGAGCCACCGGGTCGGATCACCAGAAACTCCTTCAGCTCAGACTCCAGCAGAAACCGGTCCACCGTGGACAGACCCGGATCCTCCAGCAGAGACCGGTCCACCGTGGACAGACCCAGATCCGGCTTCTCTGCAGCCTTTGTTTTGTTTCCTCCCACTTGACCTAACCTACCTGCTCTTATTTCCTCTTTTGTTTCCAAAGGTAATTTTGGAGACCGTTACTTTGGCACCGACGCTCCGTCAGACTGGTGTGAGAGTGATGAAGGGATGGACGTCTGAAGAGCGAGGAGGGTTGTTACAGAAGCACAAAGACTCTCCTTCACCCCTCGCTGCCCCGTCGACGTCTGTCAGCCCAGAGAGGTGACGCTGTGATAAACTGCTTCCTGTTCAGGTGAGCGGAGTGGAGTTCAGCGTTCGGTCGGTGACGGCTCGGTGGAGATTTCCCTGTTGGCGCCAAAGTTTACAGAAAGTTTAAATCATTGCTTGAACGTTAGCTGGAGCTACGCTCCGTTTGAATCCCGACGTTTTAACAGCAGTTCTAAAAAGATGAACTTCAGGATCGATGGATCGATACCCGGCTTCACATTCCAGTCAGGTTCAATCTAATCACTTGTTTTAGCTTCAGAATGATTCGTGTTACAGCTCTGCTCTGCTCTGTAAAACGCTTTCTCAGCAACTTCCACTGAACGGATTCATACTTGAACAAGAAGACGGACCGATGACTGAAGAGGAAACATTCAGATGTTGTTGGTTATTTTAATTTTATGGTATTTTATCACATCGGTGACCAAAACAATAACTTTTTTTTGTTCATTATTTCAGAAAAACTTCATTCTTTTGAGTTAAAAACCATCGAACATCGTTACATTACAAAACAATATTTCGCTCTTCGGCTGCTCATGAGTTTGTTGCTTCTTAGACCAGATGACACCGTGTGTCATATTCACTCACACGGGACGCCTACGCGTTGCGGTGACCTCGCTTTGCGGCTGCTTTATTAATGTTTTTATTTATTTATTTGTGCTGATTGAAGCGATTCTACTTCTTCTGGTATTTGTTTTAAGTCCATCCAACCGTGTTTCATGTGTTCATCACTCTTATAATGCAGATGCTAAATGTGGAGCTAAGTTTCGATATTTATTTTACAATGCCAGCAAGTTTAATCCGTGATAATAATTTATTAGTTGTTTCTTATTTTGTATTAATAATCTGAATCAGGAGAATAACTTATGATGGAGTAAAAAAGAACAATCTTGGCTTTCAGTTTCATAAAATTACTTCAGAACAGTATTTTAATAAACATATGGAACAGCTTTTAATTATAATGTAATAACAATATCAATGCTTTTAATTACACCTGTGCTTTTTATGAAAACTAAAACACTGTGAGGAACGATGTTTACGTCCAGCCGTATCTGACGGCACATTACAACTACAATAACTTCAGCAGAACGATGTCTCACTTTCATTTATACGACTCAACTATTAACTTTCTATGTGAAAGCTTCACATTAGATGGTTTACATGAAATGCAACGTGCCGACCGATGAACCTTTGTCACACTTTTTATTGGTGAAACTAAAAACACTGATTGTGGCTCAGTTGTATTTTGGTGCTCGAGTTAATAGTTACACCTGTGTTTGGCAAGTGAACATGTTCTTTGTGAGAATAATCTGTTGGTTTTGTACAGAATAAAAATATCAGCTATTAATAACTTGTTAAAACGTGTTTTTTATTGTGTTGTACTGCGTTTCCCCCACAGGAGGGCAGCAGAGGACAACATGTTCTGTTTACAGTGTGTGAGTGACACACACTGCGGTCCTCATGCTGCCTTCCTGTCTGTAGGAAATTACATTACAGTCATTTAGCAGATGCTTTTAATAACCCAAGCGACTTACAATAAGTGTATTCAACATCGGTATTCAAGAGAACTGCTAGTCACCAGAAGTCATGAGTGCATTCCTTTGTTAAACGAGCATCTAAGAGAATAAACGAGAGCAAAAGTACAGAAACAAATGAATACAATGAAAGCTTTTACTTTGTGTGCTGTCCATTTAGGAGCAAGAAGGGAGGGAGGGAGAGTGGGGGGAGGTAGATGGAGGGAGGAGGAGTTCAGTTGTTCCTCAGTCATCAAAGACATCAAATTCTTTCCTTTATTTTTACTTTGCTGAAGATGCATTCTTTATAATACAGTAGCAGCCACATACATTCCCACATATCTATCAGAAGTAAGTTTAATTCGTGTTTTAAAGGCAGTAACTGGTCACACTGTGATCGTGTCTAAACATATTTTAATGGTGTTCACTCGTCTGACCTCACGGTGGCACTACGTGGTGACCAAATTTCTTCCTGCTGTTACCGTCGCGGTACAATCCAATGATTCCAACAGAAGTCCAGCTGCAGTATTTCGTTGTCGGCACAATCCAAAAACCTAAACACAAAGTGGGCTTGTTGAGCATATCTGCCGTCTTGATTTCTGTCTCCTGACAGCTCGGTCAGATTTATGGCACCTCTCGTGCAGGAATAACTGGCCCAAGGCAGAGCAGAGGCAAAGCAAGAGGCCAACAAGTCACTCTGGAATTACCTTTTCAGCCCTTTTGCCCAACATCCAGACCTCTCAGCTCGTCTTTAACAGGTCTGCTTTCTGTCCCCAGTCAAGACTAAACGTAGAGAAACAGCGTTCAGTTTTCACATTACTATTTATAAAGTGAAAGGTGTCGCTTGCGATGATGAAACCACAGAGATTCATCACTTAACTCTCGACTCTGTTGAGCGTTTGGTTGTTTTTTGAACGTTTCCAGCAGCTGTTTTCAGTATAAACCCACAAGCTACCTGTCCAGCACCGCGTTAGGCCCACGTTTCAGTATGCAACACTCCTAATACTATACTTGAATTAAAAAAATAGTAAACATCAGTCCTGCTTGTAATGTTAGTGTGGGAGAAACCCGCTCATATACAACGGTGACATGTGGCTGTTTGTCCTCCTCATGTTTCAAGCTTTGAAGTTAGCTCATGAATGAGATTGAAGGGCTTTTGAAATGCTACATCAGAATGTCCTGGTTCTGTCTGAGTGACACCTTGAGGTGGTCTGCTATTAACCTGTCGTGAAATGATTTTGTAACTATGCACCATTTCCTCTAAAATGTCATGTGAAATTAGACAAATTGTCTCGTGAACATGATTTGAAGTTAACTCATGAATGAGATAAAAAAGGTAGAAAAATATATATTTATTTTTCTTTTATTATTAACTTTTTTCCACGAGCAAAAAAACAACAACCTACAATTATTATTATTTTTTTTTTTTTTTAGTGACTTTTTTTTTTTGCTGCGGAAATGGGCTTCCATATTTACCTGTCGGGAGATGATTTTGTAACTATGCACCATTTCCTGTCAAATCTAATTTGAAATTAGACTAATTGTGTCATGAACATGATTTGAAGTTAGCTCATGAATGAGATAAAAAAAGTTAGAAAGAAATATATATATTTCTTCAATTATTTACTTTTTTTTCGCCAGCAAAAAAAAAATAAAAACGTACTATTCTTTTTTTTTTTTTAAGTGACTTTTGAATTTTCTTTGCTGGCAGAAATGGGCTTCCATAGATAACCTGTCGTGAAATAATTTTGTAACTATGCACCATTTCCTGTAAAATCTAATAAAGCTCCAGAGTCTAAGCAGAGGGTTATGCGGTAATGCAGGATCAGATTCCTGCTCTGGGAATCTGAGACGGGAGAATTGAAAACGTCTTTAGTGCTTTTGATGATTCGCTCTGCTTCTGAACATCAAAGGTCAGAGTCGGTGAAGAGGGCAAGAGAAGCGCATTCACCTCAGCGAGGTCGGTGTGACTGAACTAAAGCCGCTGACGTCGGCTGACAAATCACTCAGGGCTTCATGTCGGGAGTTCCAGGTCAAAGATTACTCCTTTGTTGTTGTTTTGTTTCTCGTCACATCTTCCTGATGTTGAAAAGCTTAACAGCAATTTAGGATCACACTCAACAGCAATTAAGTATTTATATGACTGCTGAGATGTAAACTCTGGAAAGCTACAGGATGTGGTCCTGTGATTGTATAATATTTAGTGATGGGACCATTATTAATCAATTTGGTGATTGACGATTGATCAACTGTGATAACTGATTAATTGTTTAAGTCGCACATTTGTTGGTTCCAGCTTCTCAAATGCGAGTTGTTACTTTTCTCTGTTTTAAATCTGTTGCTTGAAGAAAAAAAGTTTTCATTACCATTACAATAAAACAAATACATCATAAAACTAATCAAATGAATCAACAAATAAATACAAGTTTAAACTCTACTGCGGCGAGAGAGTTTGAATTATGCCATGAATTACGCATATGATGTTTGTCAATTTAAAAGATAACTTTGCACGTTAAGAAAGACGCATTTTCTCTTAAACCTGTTGACAGACGGTGAAAATACGTCATTAAAAAGTCTACAAACCCAAAAGTAGTGTAAGTGACGTTTCCTGTGTGTTTCGTACCACGATGTTCTCACACCAACAACGAGGTCTTGCTTGTTCTATCGCTTCCTGGCCGATAAAAAGTCCACCTCAATAGATATTTTGGTAATTCGCACAAGACGGTATACATGCAACGTATCATATGATATCTTATGAAAAGTTACTGCTCATTTTTTGCACATTTTCATACAAAAGTCCAGCAACACTCGTCCATTTCCTCTTGTTCCATACAAACAGTCTTTTCAAAATAAACTTCTGTCTTCACAGGAAACAACTCAGTTGGTTTTAGGGAACTAAACTACTTAGTTATGTTTAGGAACTTCCTCGTTCATGATTACTTGGATAGTAATGATCTACTTTTGGGTTCACTGAAATGCACAAAAAATGTATCGAATTTGTAATTGATTACAATTAGACTGTGTAAATGTCTCTAATTATGGAACATCCCAGCCCCCATAACAAAACTAAAGAACAGCTATTAAAGAGCTGTGAATCTTCACCCATTGTCAGAACCCCCCGCCCTTCACATCCTGCGGTCTCTGCTTTATCCTCTCACGATGAAATCAACCCTGGGAAGCACCTTCAGTGTGTGAGGCCGTGTGGCTCTCTGCATTGTGGATGGATCAGAACAAGCCCTTAGGTTAGTGCAACGCAAATTTGGATCAGCTCCCAATTCCTCTGACTCATGAGACGATGACGTTTCTATCCACCTGAAGAAAGTGTGTCATGTCGGCAGCAGAAGAATCACCAGAGAATCGTGAACTGACAGTTACACCTGCATTCAATCTGCGCTTCTCCGATATCTAGCTCCATTCTTTGGAAATATTGTCTTAGGTTGACAGCAGATGAGGAAGAGCACAAAGAGGAGAGGTGTGAAAGCTCCAGGTCGCTGCAGACACACCCTTCTTCTCCAGGACGGGGCCCCACAAGGTCTCCATGGCTTCGGGGGGCTGGTACAGACGGATACAGACGGAGAAAGGGCGAGACGGAGTCACAGAGCGGGGCTGATGTCACCATCCTTGAATTAAGAAGACTTTGACATAAGTTCACATGATTGACAGTTAAAAGAAAGCAACACAATCTGACATTAACAGAATACCAATAGCTTACTTTAGTGTTGTTTTGAAAGGTGCTAACTAGAACCATGTGGGGTTCTTCGACTTGTCCCCATAGAAGCATTGAAGCACTTTTTCTTGTCATTTAGAGAATTCCACCAGCTCTTATCATGGCTTCTTCTGTGTGCCAAGCATAGACTGTTTACAAGTAGTGGACCATCATTTAGTAAATGAACATCATGCTGTAGGCTATTGAAGAAGACTTGAAACTAGAGGTTGAGACCATAAACTCATGTTTACAATGTTTACTGAGGTAATAAATCAAGAGAGAAGTAGAGTCATTTTCTCATAGACTTCTATACAACCAGAGGAGTCGCCACCTGCTGGTCAGTAGAGAGAATGCAAGTTGTAAGACACTTACGCATCGGCTTCACTCGGCAGAACCGGAGGCTGCGGTGGAATAGTCCTTTTTGCTTAGGAAGGTTCTTAGCTGAGTGAAATGACCCGGAACTATCTCAGTGGCCGCCATGATAAGAGCTTGAATTCTCTAAATGCTAAGGAAAGGTGCATCAATGCTTCCTTTATTAGCTCCTTTCGCAAAGGAAATACTGGACCTTCCTTTACGAAAGAAAAGTAGATAATCCCGCCCCAGAATTCCTCGCGGCGGTGACGAACCATTCGGCCATCCATGAAAACATACGATATCCTTATCTTATACAGGTTTAATAATTATACTCATACAGTCATAAAGTAATGAGATTCATATTGATATGAATAGACAGTGACAATCATTTAGTTTCATTTTTATATGCATTTATTTACTTCGAACATTAAATTAACAGTAAATATAGAAAAATGTCAATAAGAATCCTCAGTATACCCAGTGCGAAGTGTGTAGGCAAACTATGGTGGCCGACGCGGTAACGCGAAAACGCGAATGGCCCCACCTAGAGGCCAGTGTATCATTTGTCCGTTCTGGGCTACTGTAGAAATAAAAATGGCGGAACATACTTATTAATATTATATTACATTTATGTCAATAGAACCCTAAATGCTACACTTTTAAGTCACAGGAATATCTCTTAAAGCATCATCTGAGTTGTTTTATTATTTACACTTATGAGTTTATTTGCCAAAATCGTCAAAACACTCCATTATTAACTTAATCGGCTATAAAAACAAGCTTATTTGCGGCTCTGAAGTCGAGGGTCAGGAGAGGAAGAGGGCGTTTTTTGTCCGGAATTAATTTAATTTGAGGAGAAAGTTGAACCGAAGCTGAACTGCGTCTTCTTCCTCTCATTTCTCCGTAGTGACGGAGTCAGTCAGCGGGTCTGTTGACATGTAAATGGTACAGAGAGAGGGAGGGAGGCGGCAGGAGCGACGACAGAAGCGACCGTGTGTTTTCACTTTGTAGTTTCCTCTCACTCAACGTGCACCTCACGAGGCTGTCGGGACCAACTGACGACGCTCGAGCGACTCTTTCTCTCCCAGGTGAGTCTCTTTGATTTACGCTGTGTTTATTTTGTCGTGTTTTAGGTTCACGGTGCTTGTTTTTTGTGCTGCGTACGCACACTGGACGTGACTCTGCTGACTTGAATTACGTGCCTCGAGCGAAATCACTGTCGTATTTATTTATTTTATTTAAAAGGGACCGTTTACAGTTTAAAACATAAATGCCACCGTTTCATGCATCGTACCAGATTATAGCTTTAAAGCTAATTCGCATCTGTAGTCCCTTTTGGCAGGTCAAAACAAGGAAAGAATAACAAACAGTACAAAGGTCGAGACATAATATAAAGATATACAAAGAAGAACACACGAGACACACAATACAAAGCTACAGAACATCACAAATGTATGTTTGTCAGATAAAAGTTATAAAGACCATAAGAGTCAAGCTCAGTGAGTACAGAGTTGAGATGCGTTTAACAGACTTTTTAAGTTGGTTCTAAAGTGCTGATAGAACTGCAGCTCCTCACATCGTCAGTCAGGTTATTATTATATATATATAGACCACATCAGACCAGGTTAGACCACATCAGACCAGGTCAGACCATATTTGACCACATTAGACCAGGTCAGACCACATTAGACCAGGTCAGACCATATTAGACCACATTAGACCACATCAGCTCCTCACATCGTCAGGCAGGGTGTGATCATTGATTTCTAGGGTGGGGTATGTCCCTAGAAACTCCTTTAAACCCCAGTGAGAGGAGAGGAAGGAGTTTGTGTATATGTATATATATATATATATATACATTTTTATGGCATTTCCCTTGGAACCTCCAAAGCATATAAATGACATTTTTATGTTACATGTTTAAGTTAAAATGCTTCAGACGTCCCTTAAGAAACTTTCTGTATTTACGCGTCTGTGCCGTTCACTGTTGAATGACCTCACCAAGATATCCCCTCAGTGTTCTCATTATGATACATATATTACTGCATAATGTTCTTACAAAACGCATCACTATTTAAAGGCTGTGGTCTGATCTCAGATGGGTTCAGTGTTCAGTGTGTTTGTAAGATGTCTGGAAACAAGAATAAATTAAGCAATTACAAATTAATCAGGGCACTGGATGCATAACATGTTGCCATATCTGATGCAAATTAGGCTCCAGCCCCTAAGAAACACCACTGAAATGTGAACTAAAGTAGGCTGAAGTGGAAATCTTCTCTGCAGCTTAAGGCTTAACCTAAATATTTAATTCTCGGTATATATAATAAGGGTTCAAATTGAGGGTATTTAACAGTTATGAGCTTCTTAGGAAAGGCTGGCCAGTAATGTGTTCTAATGATAATACCTCAACTTCTACTCAGAAGGAAGAAGTGGTGGTTGTGAGCGAGTAGTGACGGAGGCGTCATTTATTTGAATGTGATTTGTTTGTGAGGCTTCAGGTGCAGCTTGGAGGGTTCTCCTTATAGTTTTATTGGTGACCTCCTCCTCTAGAGAGTGACCGAGTGAGACGATGCAAAGCTTCACTTTCAAAGGCAGGAACCGCCTATATATATATAGTAAATATATATATATATATACTGTATATACAGTAAAGTGCAAACAAGAGACATAGTAAAAACAAGTATTATAAATAAGTAATAAAACAGTAAAGAATATTAAAAAAGTAAAGAAATCCACAATAACTAAAATATATATATATATATATATATATATATATATATATACAGACAGAATAATTGTACTATTGCACAGTGTATTTATATATTTATATTTTGTGTTGTGTGGTCTACTGGGAGCAGAGCTGGTTGTGACATAAATAGTAACAATGTCAGTTAAATCTCTGGTTTACAATTCCAACATTTTTTTCCAAAAAAAGCTAAATTGGAGGTGGAAGCGTACGGGGAGGTGTAGTCATGCCATGTGTGGAGCCGATGAATCCACCCACGCAGTAGTGAGTATGTGAGTGAATACCCGTCCGTCCGTCTGCTCACGTCCCCGGGGGGGGGGCTGATTAGCGTGGCACAGTGGCTGACGAGGTCAGAGGTCACCAGGTGTATAATGGGCACATAATGGGCCTTAATGCGTTTTACAGGCTCCAGAAACTAGACACTGTGTGAGAGGCAGTTATTAGATTTGTCTGTCAGATGGTGAGATGGAGCCTCATGGGAGCATTTGTTGTCAAGTGCAAGGGAAGATGCTGAGATTTGCTAATTCCCATGATGCTTTCATTACAATATATACAAAATCTGTGATATTAATGCTGTGTTTTTAAGGAGATAATATCACTCTGGAATCAGAGAATAGCTCTGTGGTGAAAGACAAGGAGCTTGAGTCTTAAGTCTTTTGCATTGCAGGGGCTCATTGAGTGGTGCAGCGGGATACAGCCTGTACTTTGTGTGTGGGGGTTTTGGGATGGCGGGGGGGGGGGGGAATTGTTGAATGCCCTGCCTGACAGCTGACACTCGGCTCCCTCCAGCTGGAGAGGAGGCGCCATGGGCGGCTTCACCTCCTCCTAATTTGCGCATGTTTTTTGCGCAACAAGTTCTCATCCCGGCCCGTCGTGTACTGACGCTTGATTAGGACCTTTAGCGTCACTTTGCAACACACTGGGAAGTCAATTAGGGTTAGCCATCAAAAGCAGGTATAGGAAATGCATGTTTTGCCAAATCTGCAAAAGAGAAAGCCAACTAATTAGACTGAGGCAAAGTGGGAGGGGCCCGTGTGAGTTTGGTCCCTTAACGACCACATGTGGTGTTACGGTGTTGTTGTGGTAATGCATTTGCTAGCCCACGGGCGGTGACCTCATTGTGAATGTACCACTAAAAGGAGCACAAGGGGCCTTTTCTGCTCGGTGCTCCCGGACAATGAAGCAGGGCCCAGGAGGTGATTACGGCTCCCAGACTGGCAAGGGTCTTCAGAGTAGGAGGGTCTTCTTCTTTGTTGTGCAGCTGCATCCGTTTAAACACATGCTTATTCAACCAAGAGGTCCGTGTTGTACATTGCATTATCTGAAACATAACTTAGTACTTTTGAGTCGGACATTGTTCAGTGTGGCTGCAAAGACGGTTCTGTAGCTTCTGTTGGTCTCAGCAACAGTTTTCTGCAGATGAGGAGAAACCAAAAGACAGTACGGCAAAGAGTCGCTCACTACAGGAATCCCCAAAAAACTCAGGGTCACTTGTGAAACGTGGATCTCTCTGTTTATATTGTACAGGAGCGTTGATAAGATGTTCTTGTTGTAGACAGAGAACGCCTAAACAACGCTGACCTGCACACACGGTTCCTCTGGGAGCTTTACAAGACTGATTTTACAGCATTTACTCGTCCTTTGATAGAATGTGAAACTACTTTGTGACCAAAGCTGTACGTTTCATATGTATTTCTTAGCTACCTGTTGCATTTAACATGTTTTGGTTTGTTGTGGGGTTAAAACTATACTACATTACAGAACACTTTTTCTTATTCTGTGCTTTTTATACATGTTCTATATAATACTTATATTTAAACCTATGTTTTCACTACTTATGTATTCTTAACCTTTATCCGCCCAGCTTCGTTATCCTCACCCCTAGCTGTACATTGAGAGAATCAAATTCCTTGTGTATTCACACATATTTGTTCAATACTTTAGATAATTCAGATTCTATTAATATACTATTAGCCCTGGTTTTTCAAGGTAATTTAAATGCCCCCGTGTCGTACAGCAGAGTTGTACTAAAAGGCACGATATGTTGTTATTTTTAGTCTAATGTTTAGGTTGACCTCGGTACTATTTATTAAGATGGCCGTCACATCTGGATCAGCTGTCACACGGATGACAGAAGGTTTGTTTCCAGCAGTGACCTGAGGATTAACAGAGGGTCAGCCTCCCAGATGGTAGTTCACGACCAGAGACGTCCCGTTTGATGTGTGCCGTGATTTATACATGTTTGTCAATGTAAAAGATAATATTGCACGTCAAGGAAGTTGCAGTTTGAACTACATCTATTGTCTTGCACAATGTACGTCACCAACACCAACATATACGATACGTTGGGTAACTTAGCCATGTTCCATGCATGTTATTTTCCTCCTAGTACTGTGCTCTGATTGGCTAGTACTAGCAAGTACTACTGTGCTCTGATTTGCAGATTATCTGCCGACAGCAATGCGTTGTCCTACGCTGAGACAAGAGCGTGGACGAGAGTCTTTTGGATGTGGATTAAGTTGTTACATTTCACTCATTTAGGAGCTGGCTAGTTAGCCAGCTAGCTTGTTATTTCCACCATGTGTTCATGCTATACACTGGTGACAGGAAATGAGCTGATCAATGTTGTCACTTATCTGGCGATGGTAATGTGTTTGTTTGGATGAAGCATTAAGTCGTTTCATTTAGAAGCTTTGTAGCTTGCTAATTCCCCTTTCATGCTGCACTGGTTACAGAAATTGAGTTAATTTGACTCATTTAGCGACTTGGCTAGTTAGTTAGCTAACTTGCTATTTCCACTTTCTTACTTACTTTTTTGGTGCGATTACGTCTCAGTATGAAAAGGGCATTGTAGCTTCAGCCACAGACGTCTCTTACGCTACTTTTTGGGGCGTGGTCTTTTAATTTACATGTTTTCACAGTCTTATGCAAAATGTGACTTTTCTGTTACATTAACAAACACAATATATGCAATTCATGGCACAATTCTAATGGGGTAAAATAGTTATTTGACTACCGTACGTATTTTTCCCCGATATAAAGTCCCATGGTGGTCCATCAGAAGTGACAGGATTTATGTCCTGTATTCTGCTGTACTTATGTCCCATTTTGTCCACCGTGAATGCTTCATTCTCTCTGTGCTGCAGCGAGCGAGCACTGAAACAGATCTTGGGATTAGTGAGTGGGTCAAAGTATTGTTTTAATCTGGTTTTGGCTCTATGTCCCTGACTGGTGCAGCAAAGACAGATGGCTGAGTTTTGAGTGAAATCCTGACGGTGGAAGGAGGGGTTGAGGGGGGCCTTCCATTCTGACCACACTTGCTTTTCACACACACACACACACACAGACAAACACACTAAATAGTCATGTCACTGATCCCTCACATCTACAGTATGAGGGGGGAAAAGCCCTCCTGCTGGGAAAATAGCTGCGCTGTTAAGAGCAGTCGAGTTACTGAGCTGTTGGTCCTTCTGCAGTCAGATTCAGTTTGTTTTTGGTGATGTGATGCGAGAAAACATCCGCAAAAATCTGTCGCCCAGGGCCCGTTTTTATCTCACGCTGTTGGTGAAACTAGGACTTCTAAGACTATTTATGAAGCTGACTAGACTGGCTTTCAGTAAGGGACAGGGACGCACCGTCCATGTCTTATACACCTATTTCTCTCTCTGTTACTGTTGCAGCAGACCGGAAACTTGCAGGGCGGTCTTCCAGCCGTGAGACTGACTCTGCCTGTTACGATAACCTCAGCGACACCGTACGGTGACAGTCCGGTAAGAACACACAAACCGTTCAGGCTGGTCTCATCCAGCATTCGTAGCAATACCTATGAAAAGTTTTGCTGGCGGGGCGGGAGGTGGTTGGATCCAGAAAACGGCGATCTCTCAGCCAGGAGACCGTGTGAAAACAGCAGTCAACGTTGATGTTTTCGTCACGTAACTTTCGTAATTGGTGTCGACACTTCTGTGGTTATTTGAACCCAAACGACAATCTTTTCAGAAACCTAATTTAAGTAGTGTATTTGCCTAAACCTAACTGAGTTTCCTGTGAAGACGGAAGTTTATTGTGAAAAGACCGTATACACGTAACGAGCAGAGATTTAACCGTGTTGCTGGCTTTCGTAGGAAAATATATTTTTGTTAGATATCATACAAACTGTTGTATGAGGATATGTTGAACCTTTTTACAGCACTAGCTTGTTGTGCTTACCGTTATTATTACAAATATTTGTTCCTACGACAGTCCAGCAATACGTGATAATTACCACTCAGTATTTTCAAAATAAACTCCCGTCCGCTCAGTATTTTCAAAGTAAACTCCCGTCCGCTCAGTATTTTCAAAATAAACTCCCATCCGTTCAGTATTTTCAAAGTAAACTCCCGTCCGCTCAGTATTTTCAAAGTAAACTCCCGTCCGCTCAGTATTTTCAAAATAAACTCCCTTCTTCACAGGAAACAACTTATCTAGGTTTAGGCAACAAAACTGCTTAGTGAGGTTTAGGAAAAGATCGTCATTTGGGTTAAGATAACCACAGAGTGCCGTTACTGAAGTATGCAAGTTACGCAACAATTAAATCAACATAAACAAACATCGGTCATTGTAGGATATCTATGAATTACAGTGTATTATTTTTTATATGTTCACAGCTATGAATGCTTGAACCTGGTTGGTCTTGGTGGAGGCAGGTTGTACATGAATCAGCTTCTTTGTAAAGGTGTCTCCATATGTCTCTCCTGATGTGTTTTGTGTACTAACGACTACTTGCTGGTTATCGCCCTCGTGTTTACCAACAGAAAAGAGGTCTATACCATATGAGGTGAGATGAAAATAGAGTGTATCTGTGTGTTAAAGGCTCATGCAGAGCACCATGGGACTGTATAGTAACACAGGCGTACTATAATGGGGCTGTGAGTGTTCATACGAACAGAAGGAAGAGATGACCCACATAATGGAGACTGTACTGCAGGCTACTGTGTGTTCATGCTCTGCTTCAACAGATTCTGTTTTTAATGTTTCCATCCTCACATGGAGTCACGGTGCAGTGGATGTTAATTCTGTATCAAGCTGGATCTGTAGGATGTGACCTCTTGTAGAGTTTTGGTATCTAATGAGACCCCTCAGGGAATTTTTACATTTCTAAGCATGAACTGTGTGAACTGGAGCGCTTTATTTTTCAAGAGCAGTGAAAAACATATGATGTAATGTGAGAAGCTCAGGCTTGTTTCTGAGAGGGAAAGCAGTTACAAGTCTTAAAGACAATTTGAGCATTATTTCTTTGCTCCATGAATATTACCCTTAATAATACCCTGCTTTATGGTCTATTTGACTCTAAATGGACCATAATTTACTAAATAAACATCATGCTGTATTGAAGAAGACTTGAAACTAGAGATTGAGACCATAAACTCATGTTTACAATGTTTACTGAGGTAATAAATCAAGAGAGAAGTAGTCATTTTCTCATAGACTTCTATACAACCAGAGGATTCGCCCCCTGGTGGACACTAGAGAGAATGCAGCTTTAACACATGAAGCTTTGGCTTCACTTTTCAGACCTGGAGGTTGCTGCTAGCGCAGAATAGGAAGTTTCATATATTGCTGGTGAATTGTCAAATTCATTCCCCCCCCCGCTCTTCAGATAATCATTTGTAGACTGTAATCTGAAGCCAAATCTTTGGCGGGAGTAACTAACGGAAAGCAGAAAAAGTGCAACACAGCATATCTTTCCTGACGTGTCGGTTAAAGGATGTTGGTGCACGTTTTAGTGGTCAGTGACATTCCTGGCATACTTTGGATGTCCACTGCTTCCCGAGGTCTTAAAGGATGGACAGTTGACGTACTTTTGTGGAAGTTAGCAAAGCATTGGTCCCCTCGACAAAAAGCCGGGGGTTGATTTACTGCAAGGGTTAGCTAACATTGATTTATTGTATATTTTTGATAGAAATAAAAAGCCCGGCACATGTTTGCTGCTTGCATGTGATTGTGAATGAGTCAGAAAAGGTCAGAGCCGGTATGTCACTGTGAGGTTATCATGCGGGCGCCTCCCATCACAGCTGTTTCTCTGAAGGAAGCCCGTCACACCTCCAGCAGGCTGGACCGCAAGATTCAACACGTCAGCCGTCAGGGAAGTTGACCCAAACATGACGCGCTATACCTGCAACAAGATATTGTTTAAACAAATGAAGAGGCTTATTTGCACACTTTAGGCATCGTGGGATGTTAATGAGCATGATATAAGTTGACTTTAACTTATGAGATCTAATACAGAAAAGTGGGCAGAATTAGAAGTTTCCAAACCATAAATATCCCGTCTTACTCGTAGATTATATATCACAAGTGGAGATGTTTATTGTGACGTCACCCTTTGGTTTTGAAGCCTTGAGTTTGGCATTTTGGCCGTCGCCATCTTGGTATTTTGCAACCAGGAGTGACACGAGAGGGCGGAGCCAAGTACAGTAGCTGAATAATTTTGACTAAATAACGGCTAACGTCAACAGAGGTTGCATTGAGTTACATTATGATGTCTTCAAGCTCTAGTTAAAATGAGTACTGGGTAAAGATTAATTATAATGTTATCATGATAGCGTTGAAATGTAATCGTAAAAATTACGTGTTTTTGCGATCAGAAATCTGAATATTGGATAAGGCATGTTTTTATAGAGGGAATTTCGGAAAACATTTTTTACCACTTCATATATCAGAAATGACTGTCAACAGCCATACAAATATATATATTTCCTCCATGTTTTTATTAATGTAGTATAAATGAGTCTGTGAATGACATGTGAACAAACCCCTCTGTGTGAACCTTCAGCACATAGAGAGGAATGAAAGTGTAAAGTGTGTTTGGTGTGTAAGAGCTGCTGAAGTGGAGGTTTCTGGATTAGAGTCTGAGAACAAACTCATTTAGAGAAAACGCCCTTTAAAGACACGTTTAGTTCAATTACACACATTTAGAGACTCTACAGGTGAAGAGGGTCAAAACGTGAACTCACCATGAACCTTCACCAGTTCATTACTCATTACTCTTAAATGTTATGTTTAAATATGCAAATGAGGCATTGTGTAATGGTAACTTTTGGTGAATTTAGGAGAAATCTACAGACGTAAACGGACAAAAGTAGGAAAATAAACACCTAAATGTGTGTTTTAGATGTTTCTTACCACTAGTCTGAAAGAAACCGGTGTCTTTACACTTGGCCAAAGATGGTTTATTTGAGAAAACGAGGAAAGAAAATTGGCAAGGATTGCATCATTTTACACAGAAAGACCAAAAGAGAGTCCATGAACATTGTCGACTAAATAAGTTATATATCTGTTATTAGTTTAACGTTATGTTGTAGCACTTAACGGGTGTTTTTTTCAGTAGTATTAAAGTACAAACGGGCCCATTTGACCTCGTCCCAGGTAATCCGGGCTGCAGTATGAAACAAATACAACACAGCTCCACCGCGAATATATCTTCCCCTTCTTTTGTCATTTTATCACTAACATATATCAGAAAAATAAATCCTTCCCCCTCCACCGATCGGCTCCAACCACGCGGATAGTGAGCGGTGTCTCTGCATGAGAAGTTGGCAGGTTAATAAGTATTCTCCAGGGCCTCCTCCCTGAGCCATGTGAAAAGCGAGGGTTTGGCATCTTGTTGTTGTTGAACAGGAGTCCTGAGCTCCCAAAAAAAAAAAGAAAAGTTTGCACAAAAGCCCGCGTTGCCTAGCTGCATGCGAGGAGCCTCGCTGCGACTGCCAGGCCGGCTTTGTGTGCTTCGTGGTCTCCGACTGAACAGGATCTTCTGGAGAATCTACTGGAATGCAGTCAGGGAGAGAACCCCCCCCCCCCCTCTAATCTTATTCAGTGTTTGAGCTGCAGTAGGGAGCCATTCACATGTTACCATAGTGCCTCAGAACCCTTCTTCAGCTCAAGTGAATTGACCTCCGATTGGGAGGGTTTTCATGCATTCTTTGGCATTCCACTTTGTGTGGCCTGATTTCAAATTTTGAGAATGTTTCAAGGAAATGTGTTGGACTGCAGAATCATCCATTAATCCATTAGATGTGTGGACTCTTAAGATGCATCGCAGTGGGGACAATTCCACCATAACCTCGTCTTTACTGCATTTTGCTGTCGTTTAGGGCCTTTACACACTGGGGGTGTACTTGTGCGCTTTAAAGTTGAAACTCTACTCCAGTAGAACTGTACCACACAGCTGTGTTTCATGGTTGAGTTGTGATGAAGGTCTAATGTCCTGGAAGTAATCCGTCTCTCTCTCTCTCTCTCTGGATTTAGCCATGTACGTCTGCGGCGCCGACTCCGTCTTGTTGATGTCGTCCGTCCCACGTTGCCTCATTTTGTGCTGTGTGTCTAGTGATGAAACACGCCGTCATTACACGGACTGTCATCACAGATTAGACTCCAGGGATCGGATGGGATGTGCCTCTTCCTCCTCACAGTGGAGCTGTGCAATCAGTGTGTCTCTCTCACGTCCTGTGGTCGGCTCCGGTTACCAGTTTGTACGAATGGACACGAGTGACTACAAAGTCCTGATCCCTTCCTCGGCTCGTACTGCTTTTATAATATTGGTGTCCTTTTGAGATGCAAACTGGGAAATGAAGCATAAATGAGTATCTACTATAGAGATGCACTAAATGCAATTCTCTTGGCTTCTTCTTGATTTATGTTCTTGTAAGTCTGACGTTCCGGTTTAATGTCAAAGAGCTGTAATTCATAGCAAGGCTGCAGGCGAGCTTTCCTTTCACCGTCCCGAAAAAGAGTTTAAAACCGTCAAAATATTCTAAATGTTAGCTGTTAACAATGTTTAATATGTGTTTTATATATATATATATATATATATATATATATATATATATATATATATATATATATTTAAATACTTAAAATGTAGCGAAGTACAATGGTTGTGATAAATAGTACTTCGGTAAAAGTAGAATTACAGATTTTTTTAAAAAGTACACAAAAACATCTTTTTGTTCCAGCAGCAAAAGTAAATGTATTTTGTTATTTCCGCTCGTTTATGCTCTTGTGTATTTAAAGTCTTTGATGATTGTTGAAGTCATATCAACACTTCCTCACTCTGTGGAAAGCTTAACCTCAAACATTTGACAAGTTCTTCTCTTTCTGTTGTGCTTGTGTGAGGCTTAGTGAGCAGGGATTATCAGTTCTACAGCCAATAAACACCACATGGGTCAGAACATCACATCTTTTTTTACCTGAATACAACGTTTATAAAAGGACTAAAGCCTGTAATAAATGCAGGTATAGTTTGGAGTTCTCACAGCACAAATAACATGTAATAGAGGCTCTTTAATCACAGAGCCGTCCTGTCACAACATGCTCACAGCGTCTGTCTTCTCTCCGATTATTACCTGCTGCTTTTATGACTCTGGATTGATAACAGTAAAAGAATTTGACATGAAAGGAGCCCATTTACCTCCACTGAAATATTTATGATACTCCAAAGTTGACAGACTTTTCCATCTGCCTGCATATAACTGTCACCTGTCTGTGTCTTTATGGATTCATATATTGAGACTTAATTAGAGGCAGCATGCGTGGAGAGAGTACCACTATATCTTACTCAAATGATACTGATTTAAATGTTTATTTATTTTATTTATACAACCAGTTATGTTTATCCAGCTCTGTTATTTGGATAAACTGACCATAGTGGGGAACTTTCTTGCATGATATAACACATTAAAACTTAATTAAGTAACATATTAACAGCTTTTACGCTCGATCAAAGTCTCAAAATCTAGCCAGCAGCTAAACATGCATTGATTAATGTATTGAATTATTAAATTAAATTATAAAAGGGAACATTATGATGATGGTTATGTCGTTCTCATGCTCGCGTATCTCTCATAAGCTTTTGCAGCAATTTCTGGGTTGATACCATTTCTTGAACATATTCGGTGCAAAATTCAACCGTTTCTTACCTCAAATATTCAAAACCATCCCTCCAAAATACCACATTACACCGAGAACTTAAGGAGCACCATAGAAAGTTCCATGCTGTGATTTGGTGTCAAATACTTTTGACATTTGGGGATTTCTGCAGGAATTGGTTGGTGAGCACTTCTGTTGTGGAAGCTGCTCAGAAAGCCCTTTTCTTGTCACTATACCTGGGACGGCCATATATCCTCTGAATGCCCTCGGTGTTTACTCAGCGCTCGTAAAGTTTCACAAGGCTGTGATTATCCTACGGGTCACAACAGGTCATTTTATTACGGTCACATCAAGTTTAAAAAATGGTCTCCTTTACAATGAAATGGCTACAATGTGAAGAAAACGTCGTGGCACATGAAAACAGTCGAGCTCATTGGATCCACAAGAGTCTCATACCCTGGTTATGCAACTCCAAGACATGAATACAGCGATGCATTCCGGTGCATGACGACTCAATGCGTTTTAATGGTGATGAGAAATCAGGTGAGGCACGGCGGCGTTTTTTCCCTCTAGTCACTCTACCTTCCCTGCGGTTACACACCAAAACCACAGAAGTGTGTAACTGGAGAACTCATCAGACCACAGAAGTGTGTCTGTGCTGTCAGTGGTGGTTACCGACTGTTTCATGGTGTCACATATTAAGTGTGAAAGGCTCGATTCACACACAACAATGTTCAGAGCTATACATACATAAATGTAAGAATATGTAACTCACTTTTAGTTTTCAAAAGAGTGGTTTATAAAGCGTTTTTGGGGGGTTACAAGTGTGAATGATTTTTATTTTATTCTTTTCTTTTGTTGAGGGTAGCTTAAATTGATACAAATGTAATATATATATATATATATGTTTCTGCCTGTGCCTTTTCAGTCATAAAGTATACTAGATTGTATAGAAGCTACACTATTTACTTGTTCGTGATGGCTGATTAAAATACTACTACTACTACTACTACTACTACTACTACTACTACTACTAAATACTACAGCAGCACTCAATGTGTGACTGAATACAAACCCTCTTTTTGGCCCTGGTTTTGGGATTATTTCTGTGCACATGATCCCACGAGGACTGTACATGTGTGTAACAACCTGGACAGTCGGGATGTCGGCCCCGTCTTCCTGTTTGCCAGCACTACGAGCGGAGCACATGCTGGCTTGTTTTTCACTCCATGTGTTTCCTGTTCTCTTCCCAGCAGCGGAGAGGAGGATGAAGGGCAGGAATCCTGGCAGTTTGTGGAGTTTCTAAGCAAACAGAAGAAGAAGAAGAAGCAGCACTGGCAGCCTCTCCAGCTCCACGTCTGTTTGACGCCTCTGTCTGCAGCACCACTCGCCCTGCTTCATGAGCCAGCAGGATGCGGCTGAGGTCCTCGCACTCTCCGAGCGCCTCCTCGTAGCTTCGCACAAGGGGCAAGCCGACAATGTGGTCCAGCTCATCAACAAGGGCGCCAAAGTAGCCGTCACCAAGGTGAGCGAGCGGTCCTGAGTCTGAACCCGTCGGCCCGAATCCGCTCCAAAGCTTCATCTCTCTGTTCACGGCCTGTTTAACGGTGTCTGCGTCCTTAGGGTGTCGATTCACATCCCATTGTGTCACTGAGTTGTGTGACTCATAGATGTGGTTTTTAGTGTGGCCCAATTGCTTTCACTGCAAAGCTGTGAGCTTCCAGAAAAATGTCACGATATCATCAGATGTGTTCAGTCAGTGTGTCGTCACCGTTTCCTCTGGATTCAAATAGAAGCAGAACGGAGCATGAAAGGCTTAGCGCTGCTAACGTGTGAACACAACCCCGTCGTGTTCTTACTAATGAAAATGATTTCAGCAGCTTCACTCAGTCAGGGGAATGATGGCGTCAGTGTAAAAGGGTTTTGAGTGTGATCCATTGTGTGTGGGAGTCACACAGAGGATGAAGACACCTCCTCTTAAATACACTGTGGGTGTTCGAGGGGAGGAGATATTAAGAAATAGGATCATTTCCTCATACTTTAATACGAGAAGTCGCCCCCTGATGGACGGTACAAAGAATGCAAACAAAAAAATGTAACTATTAACGTACATTTTGTCCCCAAAAGGAAGGCGAGTCCTCAATTTGACTGTTCTTCATCTTCATCTTCTTCCATCGTCTATTAGCCTCCAGAGACACAGTAACAACAGGTCTGTTGTGCTGCAGCTTTCCTATATTTAGGAAATCATTTAGGTTTCAGGCACACATTTAAAATCATTAGTTCCTTGGTATTTTTATTCTCTATGTGAAATACCTGAAATGAAAAGACAGCCACAACAACATGACGTGTGCTGCTGCTCGCTCTGATGATTTAGTCTCCACCAGCTGTATTTGGGTATTTTGGCAGGTTGCCATCGTGAAAACTTAATCCCGGATAAAGGGGGCAGAGTTTCATACGAAACATTCCTCTGCTCAGGAAGCGGACTGTAGGAATAGTTTTCAGAAGGCTAATGCGATGAATGGATCGAGAAAGAAAACGGGGAAAAGGATAAAACGGGGAGTTCAGTGAGGTTAAAGGAGAGAGTGAGGAGACGAGGGTTTAGAGTCCTGGTAATTACTGGGATCACAATCTGAAGAGGTTGAGAGGTTTTTGAGACTCTTTTGTCTCCCATCACTTACATCGGAACCGCTTTGGGAGGAGATCCCTTTACATTTAGACATGTCGTATTATTTTTAAGATGGACTTTAAAAGTTGTGAAGCTCCCTTTTAACTCTTTCCCTGACCTGCTGTTACAGTGGACGAATGAAAGAATAGAATAGTGAAAGGTTTAAGGACAATTTGCAGTTTATTTCCTTGATTAATTGATTAATAGTCGTGGTTCTTGGAGCCCAAGGTAACGTCTTTAAATATATTGCCCAACAGTCCGACATTCAGTTAATAATACAAAACAGAAAATCCTCGTACTGGAGCAGCTGGACCCACGTTTTGTATTTATACTTGAAAAACAACTGAAACAATTATTCATTTATCAAAGTCTTATACGGCCGGTCCACTAACAGACTCCATGTAGTTGAGGAGTGATTATTCTTTGTAGATCAGTGTGCTTCGCTGGGATTTGGATGAATTTATTCGGTAACTCTGTGTTGTTCTCCGTTGTAACGATGAAGAGCTCCGAGGTTATTACAGCTCTGATTTGCACCTCATCTCCGTCACACAAGCCAACACATCTTTAAGATGAAAGATAAGATTCATTGATCCCCAGCAGGGAGAGTCTGCTTCAGCAGCACGACGACGGCAAAACGTACAGATAAAGTCAAATGCATAACTAAAAAGAGGAATGTAACTACGTATACAAGAGCATTTGGAGACAAAAAGTACGAGGTAAAGTGACACCCAACGTACCGACTGCCTCTGAAAGAACCAACCCACAATCCCTCAGTCAGTGTGGAGACAACAGAGGCTCCCCGCTGGCCTCGGGCCTGCTGTTTACCCGAGCTCGGCTGGTGGCTCCTCTCCAAGTGTAACTCAATCTGAGGACCACGTAAATACAGAGCAGACCAGAGCCGCGCCCAAACAAAGCACGAACCCTCCTAGCGCTGAGATAATACCAGGGGGTGTAATGCGGCTTACGCTGGTGTGTGGGAACAGTAATTAAACTGTGTTTGCTCGGTAAAATGACAGATTAACAGAGATCACCTGGCTCTGGTGTTTGAAGTCTGAACGGTTACCTGCATGCAGACATCCTGCGCCCTCATTCTTCTGGATACAGTTCGTTATTTTGGATGTAATGTTCAGGATGTGTTCAGAGCTTTTGTCCTAATCCTCCCAACGAGTGTTATGTTTATATAATTATCATACACGTATATGTAAGAAGGAATTTCCCTTTGTTGAAGTTCCTGTTGTCCTCACACACTTCCTGGTTGTGTACGTAGCATCACTGATGTAGCATTACATACGTGTGTGTGTGTCCTTCAATAATTACTTCATAACAGACGATTCGGAAACCAAATAATTATTTGCAATTAATATAATTAAAGAGGAAGAAGAATTTAAATAAATCTAAACTTGTCGATGTGCCCACATTTTTGCACAATAATTCTGCAGCTTATTTTCTTCATTAATCAATTGATGTTTTTGAATATATATATATTTGAACACTCAGTGTACAACCTTTGTGCCTCGGCCCACTGATCCCAGAGCTGATCCTCGACTCCGCTAACATGAACAGCTGTTTAGATTGTGCACGATTATCTTAAACCACGGATTACGTATCTGTTTGTTTTCGGTCGACTCGTTACCGAGATGGATTGTCCTCTGAAGCAGATTGTCTTCAGCCGCACCGCCGGCAGCGATATCTGACTCACTGGATCGTAATGCTGTGCGTTATTTACTCGACTTTGTTTGCTCCTGCTCGGGAGTTACTGTGCTTCTGTTGTGTTCCCTCTGGTGTGTTGTTCACTGGGCTTTGTGTGTGTGTGTGTGTTGTGTCCACAGTATGGCAGGAGCCCCCTGCACTTGGCCGCCTACAAAGGCCACGTTGAGGTGGTGCGTGTCCTGCTCAAAGCTGGCTGCGACCTGGACATCGAAGACGACGTGAGTAGATCCACCCGCCCGTCCGCTGCGTCGGCCATCTTTCCACTTCCAGCTCTCGCACCGCAGTCCTGAGTAGATTGCTTATCTTTTTTTGCTTTCAGTTTTGTTTTACTGGAATTTATATTTTAGATATTTCTTCACACTGTAGTCTAACGACGTCCAGTGGCCTTGAGTGGGACCCTCTGGACTGTCCACTTGTGGGGTTGCCCTCAGGATGCAGGTCCCCCTTTCCTACAGATAGTGAAAAGCCAGATGTGTGGCATTGCCAAACTCACTCTCTGTGGTCAATGAGCTCCGCAACAGGCTGCAGTACGTCCTCCAGGACTGGAGGGAGCAGGAGGTGCAGACTGAGTCAGGAGGAGGAGGAGGAGGTGGAGGAGGAGGAGGAGGAGGAGAGAAGACAGTGGAGGAGGGCTGGGAAAGAGCCTGAAGGATCAGGGACAGTGAAGGAGGTTAGCCAAAAACTGATCCCACTGAGTCAGCGGAAATCTGCCCCCTCCCCCATTTTACCTTCCCTGAACAAACTCCACTCCTCCACCGCTGCTGCTGCTGCTGCTGCTGCTGGGCTCACTTCTTATCTATCCTTGGAATGACCCTCTTCCTCTTCTCCCTCCTCCTCTTCCTCCTCCTCCTCCTCCTCCCCCATCTCTCGTGGAAGTCATTGCTCTTTCTTCCAGCGCTCTCATGTCAAACCTGTCCACTCACCACTAATCTGCTCTGTGTGCTGAATTGAATGGGCTGAGCATATACATGTGAGCTTAATCTTCCCTGGGACTGTATGTCACCGCTGTCACGGTTATACAAACCACTCTGGACTCCAAACAGCAGACGGAGCTGTTTGAGGTGACCGGCTGTGGTTTGTATAACTGCTATTTGGGACCATATTAACACCATTACTGCTCGAGTCAGTAATAACTCTGCTGAGCTTATTGAAAAGGAGCTTGTCCACAAACAGGGATAGATGGTTTTGGGGAATTTTGTACTATTTTGAATTAATGTTAATATTAGTACAGATGTTTATGTGATGAAGTAACTCTGTGGATGGAGGGTTTATTATTTAATATTCTCTAGTTTATCTAAATTGTTCTGTGGTGTTATGTTTGATCCACTGTCATCAATGATACATGATGTATAGCCGTTAAACTATCGACTTCATAAGTGTGTCAAGTTGCATTTATTTTGAGCAGAACATGCAGTAAATACACAAAGGATCATTTCACAGGTTATTCTTTTAACCTGCAGAGACATAAAGGTCTCTGCAGGTTACCTTTATGAGAGACATAAAGGTTTGGTAAATCCAGGAGTTTACCAAACAAAATTCCCCAAAATCAAACTATCTCCTTTTTAAAGGAATAGTTCAACATATTTAGGAAAGAGAAACCCTGTTTGTGGTCTTTTCAAGAGTGAGATTAGAGGATCAAGATAAAGCTCCGATTGGTTAAATACGGACCTGGTTAGCTTAGCTTAGCATAAAGACTGGAAGCAGGGGGGAAACAGCTAGCCAGACGCACCTCCAAAGGGCGCTTTCACAAGCCAAGCGGAGCTAGTTTCTCACTGATTTCTGACTTTATGCTAAGCTAAGCTAAGCTAAGCTAACCAGGTCCAGCTTCACACAGACATGAGATTAAGTGGATTTCCATCGACCTGTTTTTATGCACATTTCCAATTCGCTTACACAAAGTGTTATTTTAAAAAAAAAGTCTTAAACATGGCAAACACTGCACTGCATGTGGATGTAAACTTGAGCTCAACTCACTCTCAGAAAAAGCAAACAAATGAGTATTTCCCAAAATGTTGAAATCCTTTATTCGTGTGTTGAGACTTCATGAATCTGTGAATGAAGACGTGTACAGCAGCTACTCTGTGGAGAGGTTCACAGGTGTATTTCTTTTGAGCAGTCCTAATACTGATCCTATTAAGAGTCAGTAATCTAGCTAAGTTTAAACTGTAATCACTGACACACATCCACGCATGTGTTTTTACTGCTCAGAGTCAGCAGCAATAAAAACTAACTCCTCCAAAACTAAGTTATTCCTTTATCCATCAAATGTTCTTTATGCGGCACCTTTCAAGTGTTTTACAAATGATTGACGAGACGAAAACAAGACTATCCCGCCACCTGTGATTGGTGAGAACTTTTCAACAATTATTGTCGGAAATATTACAATTTTGTATAAGATTTATAGATCTCGAGGGCATGAATATGACTCTGCAAGAACACAACGTTGTGATGATGGAATATCTTTTCTATGGATGGATGCTGGTTTTCTTGACCTGTTGCGGAGTGTTTCTTGCCACTGTATCGTTAGTCAGTGTGTGTGTGTGTGTGTGCTTGTGTGTGTGTGTGTGTGTGTGTGTGTGTGTGTGTGTGTGTGTGTGTGTGTGTGTGTGTTTCTATTGGCAGGGGGAGCAGACAGCGTTACAACGGGCCGCCATGGTTGGAAACAGCGACGTCATCAACGCTCTCATCCAGGAAGGGTGTGCACTGGACAGACAGGACAAGGTGAGGATCAAAATACACACACACACACACACACAGAGGCGCACACACACGCACACACACACACACACAGAGGCACATTGGGGTCTTTAAAGCCAGAATGACTGCATTAAAGCATGTGATAATCATAGAGAAACCAGTGGGCCTGTAATCTGCTTAGCCTCATTCCCTCATGAAGAGTAGAGTAGTGTGTTTAGAGGAAGTGAATATCGTGCATTAATAAAAGTGTATTTAAGTAGAAACTTAACTTTAGATTAGATTGTTTATTAGCTGCTCGACAGGCCGGTGGAATTAGTTTTGAGTGCATTTTGCTCTTTTCTGCAGCACAAACGGACATTAGACAGTCATGGTGATGCAGTCGGTGGTGTGTGTGTTTTTAAGTGGGCTCGTATGAGGTGCTCTGCGGTTGCTTTCTGTTTGGGAACTGAAGCTGTTATCTTCGCTCTCTTGAAAGCCACCAGACTGCTTTCACTAAAACAACTGTCCTTGAGTTTCTGGTCCACCGCTGCCTCCGTTGATTACTGTGTTTGGGTTATTTGGGTTGTGCTAACCGTGACTGGGTCAGGAGATGTTATGTCTGCTGTACATTTTTGAGCCACATGATAATTGTATTCTACTTATAACATTGACTCTAATATGACAGGCTAGGTTTGTTCTACTGATGAGAGGGAAATAAGGAGAGCCTGTTAACTTTGATTTGGTCTCATTTAATAAGTGTATATGTTTACAATAACAGAGTATCAAATGTACATCTTTGTGCTTTGTTGCTGGTAGTCCTGTCTGTTAGTCTAAACTCCGTCTACTGTAAGTAATACACTGACTCATGAGTACCTCATTCAACCCCACTTTAAAACATCCAAACTATCCTTTAATGGTAAAATAATCCAGCCAGTATTACCATGCACGCTTTGATTAAGCCCCTTTTCCACATAAATCCTTTACAGTTGGCTCATTTTGGATGATCGCTCTGAAATGCAAACACATTTCACAAAGTACATGTAAAACATTATCACATTTTGTCAGGGTTTATGAAAATATCAGGAGAAAAGACGTGTAGACGGAGCCATCATCCATGTACTTCTTCATGGGTTGATATCATAGAGTTATGAAGAGAATCTCCATGAGTGGAAGTATCCTGAAGCCTTTTTGTCTCGTCAGGATGGTAACACAGCTCTGCACGAGGTGTCCTGGCACGGATTCAGCCAGTCGGTCAAAGTGCTGGTGAAGGCCGGAGCCAACGCTCACGCCAAAAACAAGGTGATGGTGCTGCAAAGTTCTCACCTTTCAACCAGCTGTGAACTGTGTAGAACTGCTTCAGCAGCGGTTCAGGGCTTTCTGTTGACTTATTGAACTGCGGCGCTTCTGCATTGTCATTTTGTAATGTTACTTTCAGAGCAGAAGTGTGATTTCTTTGTTTAGCGTCACTGACTTTGTGTTTTGCAGGCAGGAAACACAGCGCTCCACCTTGCTTGTCAGAACGGTCACGCTCAGAGCTCCAAGGTTCTGCTCCTGGGAGGCTCCAGGCCCGACAACAAGAACCATGTAAGTCTCCAGTGAGCGTTCGCTCTCCACCTCTGGAACCCTTTGTCCACATCGTAACCCCCCAACAGCAGGCAACGTTTGAGACTAACGAGTTTCACATTTAGCAGCTGAAGAGCAAGATGCTTTTCTTTGGAGTTGGTGGAGACTAAAGCAGATCTAAAGGGAGTAAATGTTGGACTTTCATCAGGTGGACGGAGATATGACTCATAATAATTCCTCCTGTGGCTCCTTGTTTGCATTTACCTTTAAAACTTTATGTCAGAAGTTGTGTTTACAGCTTGTTGCACAGTGGTAGAAAAAGAGCAGTGCAGCATTTAATATCAACTTTCCGGTGAACACACTGATTCCTTCATTTTAGATCCACCTGTTACTGTTTCTTTATCTCACACTTCCTTCATGTAAAATGCTCTTTAAAAACAAACTTGCAGCGTGACTTCTTCCTCACACGCTCACATTTATCTACCTTCTATCATCCAAAAATACAAAGACAAAGCGCAGTGTTTCTATTCTTCCTCGGTGTCTATACCACCCAAGCGCAAGGCGCCCTCTAGCGGCCTGGATGGGACATTGCAGTGTAGTGACTTAATATGCGATGACATTTACTGAGTGATTAACTGAATTAAAAATAAACAATAGGCTTGTCTATTATTGCTTGCAATATTTCTACCCATTTTATTTAATTTTTTTTAATTTCATTTTGCATGGCCCTCACAAAGAACTCAAATTAGTTTTGGCATTCTGCTGCGACATTTCATTTTGAAATGAAATTCTTTGTAAAATTGCTAAATGTGTGTTTTCCAGGCGGGGGATACGTGTCTGCACGTGGCGGCTCGCTACAACCACGTGGCTGTGATCCGCATCTTGCTGGGAGCCTTTTGCTCCGTGTCGGAGAAAAACCTGGTGAGTTCAAATTGATTCAGTAACTGCACACTGAAGCGTGTTGTTTTATTCTGTAAACCTAATGACTCTACTGTGATGACACACATCCATTCTGGTGTTAATAGTGACAACTCCTACAAAATGTGAAGTCGTTTAACAGTTAAAAATGGCTCAAAATACCATCTACTCTTTTAAAGCAGCCCTAATCTTGCAAGGCCAATAGAAGGACAAAGTCCCTCCCCTTCCGCTTGATCACAATGGGACCTTTATTGTGGAACAAATATGTGTGGTAGTCAATAGCGAGATGTTTGTCAATTTAAAAGATAATTTTGCAAGCCAAGAAAATCTAATTTTGACGTTTCTTGGCAAACGTTTTAGTAACTAAGTTTGTAAATACATAGTTATAAGTATGCATATTTATGGTAATACTTAATTCATATTATATCTTGTTGTGTGTGTGTGTGTGCAGGCTGGCGACACGCCGCTGCACGTTGCTGCTGCTCTGAATCATAAGAAGACGGTGCGTCTGCTGCTGGAGGCCGGAGCAGACAGCCACGTCTGCAACAAGGTGAGTTCCTGCAGCCTCTTTCCACGTCGTTAATGCTCAGAAGAAGTGTTTGTGTGCTAATTTACTGTTTGTGTGTGTGCAGGCGGGTCAAACAGCTCTGGTCCAGGCCAGAGAACACAACAACCCAGACGTGGCTCTTCTGCTGACCAAAGCTCCTCAGGTAACACCAGCACAGGCAGCTGTAAAACAATACTCGTACATAGAGATTCATTTCTGTGCTCCTACTACATACTAGTTCATTACATATATGAGTCGTCAGTCATTTTGTTTCCTGTGTGTGTGTGTGAAGGTGCAGAGTTTTGTGCGTGGCAGGAGTGCGAGGAAGAGGAGAGAGAAGCTGAAGGCGGAGGGCAGAGCTCAGTCTGTGCCCAGAGATGAGGTGCTGCACCGTAAGGTAAACGCTGCTCCGTTGTGTCAAAGCAAGTTTACATTATTGTGTTTGTAGTTTAAGTTGCTTAAATAAGGGAAAGGAAAGGGGTGAGAAAAAACCTTAAAACCTTGAAAGAACAGAACGATATTTACAAGGGAAAACTTTAGTTTTTAGAGCTTGCTCTTGTAATATTCATACATTAATTAATATTATGTTCCCTGCAGGACAGTGCAGCAGATGACACCCAGAGCAGTGACCGAGCCGCCTGCAAACACGCTGAGATCACCGAGTCGAACACAAAGAACAGGAAGCAGAAAGAGAAAGTAGGTCCCTGAACTCACCTCAGTTAGAACAAACACACTTGAATCCGTACTGATGTAAGAAAAAGGAGCGCGCACCGTTTGCTAGTCGAAGTTCTGGACAGCAGAAGACAAAACGAGTAGCGCTCGTTGAGATGGAATAATTAACCTCGGGGTGCTGCTGATGTTTCAGCCGTCTTTGTCCGACCCGCTCCGCCGCAGAGAGACCAGGACCAGCGACGGCTTCCACAAGAGGAAATGCAAACCGCGAGGAGCCAACATCCCTCCACACAACTACAAGGCCTATCAGCTCTACACGCTGTACCGCGGCAAGGACGGCAAGATCATGCAGGTAAGTGCTCAAACCGTCGGTCCAGTGTGTGCATCTGTGTGTCTGTCCACGGCTGATCTTTTTTGTAAAAAAAACTACAAAAAACATTGGTAAATACATTTTGTGTAAACTTAACTGTCATTTTACCAGCTGAAGGTGTTACTGTGGCCCCATAGTAAATATGCTATTTGACAAAAATGTGTAAAAGACGAGATACATGTGTCAGCCAGTCCAGAGCTGGTCTTTGCTGGACATGTTGTTCATGCTTGCGGTGTGTTTTCAGGCTCCTCTGAGCGGCTGCCGCTGTGAACCTCTCATCAGTAAACTGGAGAACCAGCTGGAGGCCACCAAAGAGGAGATGAAGACTGAAATCCACACTGTCCAAGACCTGATGAACAGCAAGCTGGGCCAGCTGGACCGCAAGAACAAACACCAGGTGCCGTACACATGCTACATGCTACATGCTAATGTCGGGGCCACACGTGACGGCTGCCTCGCAGAACTTCTGCGTCTCTCACACGACAAATTGGTCAACCTCTAATATTTACACAATGATATTTTATTTTATTCTCGAGATGTGTGCGACTTGTGTGCTTTTTCCCGTCAGATCCGAGCTCTCGATAAGATGACGGTGGAGCGAGTGTCCGCTGAGAGGACCGAGTGTCTGCAGAGGATCGAGCAGCGGGCCCTGCAGGAGCGGCTGGAGGCAGAGAAGAGACAGGTAACGCCAACGGCCAATCACAGGCTCTGCAGCTGATGAAGTCATCGCTGAGGTCATCACGCGGCACGATGCGTTTGTATACCTCTGTATTTAGGTTGCAAGGTATCGTTCTAGTGATGTCCAGATGGTTTTACTTGAACGTTTTCTCTGAGATCTCGGCCTGTTTTCTATTACAACAAAATGAAAGTAAAATAAACATATGCTGTACAAAATTCAAGCCCATCGTGTCTTCGGGGCTGAAGGATTCAAGGCTAATTTAGCTGATAATATGGCCGACATTTCACTAGCTTTGAGCACCAAGCATCATTGATGTGAACACAGTCTGGAGTCCTGCTCTCTCTCTTTACGTGAACCCATATGGACTCTTGTGTGTGTGTGGTTGTATCGGCCCTTTAAGCAGGCGTCCCTGGTCAGCGAGCTGAAGAGCTGGTGTCTGTCCAAGCTGCACAGCATGGACCTTCGTTTCACAGGAGACCCCGGCAGCACCGAGCTGCGGCGCTCCTCCTCTGTGGCCGAGGGCCTGAACGAGTCCGACGGAGCCGACGGAGCCGGCTTCACTGTGCCGCCCTCTGGCCAGGGAGGCAGCTCCCAGTGCCTGGAGCTCCACGACAGTCCCAGTGCGGCGGAGGGCGGCTCAGCCAACCACTACTTTGTGGTTCATGTGGAGAGCTCTCCAGGTAACGCCTCCACAATTGCCTTGTTCATGATTCAGAGTCGCTGCAGGCTAATAATAAAGAGTACTTGCTGTGTAACTATAATGTGAAATCGTTGGATCTCTTCTGAACATTTAACAGATGGGGATAAGGCTCATAATGCAGAGGTCTCCTCTCCTGCAGCAGCCAAGAGCCCGCTGTCGTCTGTCCAGGTAGTTCGGCCCAAGGAGCGTCCCGGGATCTGCGCTGACACCCAGAGGAAGAACCAGGACCTGCAGGACATGGACACGGAGTACGGGGCCAGGGGGGGCAGGACTTACAGATCCAGCAGCCTGTCTCCGGCCACAGAGCGCCGCGGCAGAACTGAAGCCGGGCTCAGAGGGAAACACCACAAAAAGCACTCCCAGGCCAGGACTAAGTCCAGAGGGACCACAGGGGCCCGGACTCTGGAGGTCTTCGGAGACCAGCCCAGTGAACCCTCCTTTGCTCAGGAGAGGGACAACATGCACGCTCAGGAGGTGACCCAGTACTTCTTCGAGGCGGTGTCGGCGCAGATGGAGCGCTGGTACGAGAGGAAGGTGCAGGAGGCTCGCTGGCAGGCCGACCGGAGGGCTCAGGCCGACCGAGCCGCTCTGATGGAGCGGATCACGTACCTGGAGGACGAGCTGCACACGCTCAGGACTAACAGACACGACGACTGCTGACACACACACACACACACACACACACACACACACACACACACTGCCAGGCTGCATAACAAAGTCCATGTGAGGTTTCACCATCTTTGTCATCGGATCGTAGTTGTTGATGGAGGGAATTACAGTAACATAAGCTTTTTGTTGATACCTGCATGTTGACAGAGGAACAACCTCCTGCTTATTTATGAGAATGTAACTGAACTAATACTGTAAATAACCCCTGAAGGTTTTTAGTTGTTTTTTTTAGCAGACTGGCTTTCTGTAATTGTTACGCATCTGTTCATTCTTCTGGTTTGTGGCCGAGGATTTCTACTACAGCCGACACACTAGACGATTAGAGGATCAATTAGTTGATCAAAAGAAAAGTCTCTGTTGTTGTTTTCTTTGTTTTTGAAGCAAAAACGTCATAAAGTCTGATTGCAGTTCCTTCAATGTGAGGATTTGCCCTTTTCTTTTTGCTATTTTCTGACTTTTTAAAGACTAAAAGATGAAGTTTCTGCCTTGTCGACCCCGAACGCCCTAACCCTGAACAGTTGAATGTATACGGTAGCTTCCAGAATGCCGACGTCTTGCCACGCTTGTCTACCAGTAAATGTACCGACGTTAAAGATGAACTCTGTCGTGTTGCATGAAGAAAGCTCAGAGTTGTGTTGCAGGTTGTGTTGCAGGTTTTGTTGTTTGATGTAGTGACTGTCCACTCATACATGCTGGTTACAGACATGGATATGAATAATGCACTCTGTATGATTATGCCAGAAAACATATTTTGTATTAAAAAAAAAGATCATTCTGAATCTGTTCCTTTTTTTTTTGTGGATTTGTGGACATTACACTGGAACCCATCAATGCAACTCAGAGCTCAGTGAGGAGAAGACGGACACAGATCGACTGCAGGTTAAACTTCATCAACACAGAAGGGTTCAGGAGGCGTGGCCTCTACCCTCTGGACCCGATGGCCATCGACTGGTCACGGGTCATGCCGTCCGGCATCTTCCTGGGCTGCGCCTGATGTTGCCCTCCCCTCCCAGCATCCCCTGTCCCCAGCCCAACATGCCCCTATCCCCAATCCCCAGAACCAACCTCCACCTGCCCCTCCCTCCTCACAATCCTTACATCACCCATCCCCTGGTAACATCAGGCCGGATAACGGTAGACCTGGCCCACCTCCTGGCGACTTCAACATCCAGACTGATAAGTTAGAACCTCTTCTTTCCTTCCTCTCCTCCTTTGTCCTTGCACTCCTCTTCTCCTCCTACCCACAAGGCCGGCAACCAGCTGGATCTTACCTTCACTAGACACTGTTCTACCGCCAACCTCTCCATCACTCCCCTCCAGCTCTCTGACCACTATTTCATGTCTTACTCCCTCTCCCTCCACCTACCCACATGGTTTCTACCCGTAGTTTCCGTCAACAACAAATCTCTAAAGAAGCATCAAAGCATTCATGCTGGTGAATAAACTCACGCCAGTGAGCGGAGAGTCTCTCTTTTGAAGTCTAACTGAACCGTCTGGATCTCTTGGCTGTTAAAAAAAAACGACGTGATTTGTAAAAGTTGTCATTAAAAATGTCATTAATATAATGATGATAATAATTCTCTGTTTGTAGTGTTAGGTACTCTGTGTGGAGTTACGTTAACCTAACTTTACTCTCTATGTGATTTACAGATTTTAAGGAGATTTCTTGTCTCTGTTTTGAGTTCACCAAATTAAATTAAGATTGTATATTGTACTCTAATGTTGTTTCAATCTTAAGGCTTGTAATTATCTGTGTTGCAGCCGATCAAAGTCCAATTTTAGCCAGTCCTCAGTAAAACCAGCAGATGTCAGCAGAATACCACAAAGCAGATTACACCCTAACAGCACAGGGTTCAGAGGGAGTTCACTCCTGTGACCCGTCAGAGAGAACTTCCTGTTCACATATTATATACATATATATATATATATACAGGACTGTCTCAGAAAATTTGAATATTGTGATAAAGTTCTTTATTTTGTGTAATGCAATTAAAAAAACAAAAATGTCATGCATTCTGGATTCATTACAAATCAACTGAAATATTGCAAGCCTTTTATTCTTTTAATATTGCTGATTATGGCTTACAGCTTAAGAAAACTCAAATATCCTATCTCTAAATATTAGAATATCATGAAAAAGTATACTAGTAGGGTATTCAACTAATCACTTGAATCGTCTAATTAACTCGAAACACCTGCAAGGGTTTCCTGAGCCTTGAAAAACACTCAGCTTGGTTCAGTAAACTAAATCACACGTATGGGGATTATCACAATATTCTAATTTTCTGAGACAGTCCTGTATATATATATATATATATATATATTCACCATGTGTTGAGCTTAAGCTAATGGTTGTATGGTAACACACATACAGTTTGTTTGTTTTTCATGTTGTCTCCATCAGTGGATCGGTTCTCTGTATCGGTATCAGGAAGGAAAAAATGGTATCTTACCATCTCTAGTCTCGTTGTTTTCAGTTAGTTGAGCTGCTTCCAGGGTCAAAATATTAAATACTGCTGGTACACTTTAACTAGGACTGTTTGCACCGAAGTGGCCATTAAAATCAATGAATGCAGCTTTAAAACACACAGACGTGACATCGATATCAAACTCCTCGTTCACAGACGTGAAGCAAAAAGGTCTATTTATGAAAATGTTAAACCTATTCCTCCAAATGAGTTGTGTACTTAGACCTTTTATGACTTTTGCATGTTAATTAGCGTCAACATCCAGGTCACAATTACTGGGCAACTTGGCCTTATTGTACAGAGAACAATTGATTAAATAGATCAGATGTACAAGTAAGGTGACTTCCATTATATTAACAGTGGAGGAGAGGACACATGGTCTCACAAATCCCGTTATTACTCCTATTAGATTTGTACTCATAGATGTGTTAAGGTGACTGAAACAGATATTCTCAGTGCCAAAACATTCTACCTGAGTAACCCTGTAAATGAGGGTGACATTACCTCAGTAACGCAGATGATTTTTAATGTCTACTGAGCAACGATTTAAAAGAAAAAAACGTTGACCAAAACCCCTAATTCTGGGTCACGCTCAGTTCAAATCTGATCCTTTTCCTTCCTGTTCAAATCCAACCAAACTACCCAAAGCCGTCGGCTTTGCATACGCAGGGATTTGTAAACTATTTATATCATGTTTCCGTTTTTTAGGGGGGTAGTTCATTTCAAAGAAATGTGTGTGTAAATGTTTATTAAGACATCCCAGACACAACATATTACAAGACACAGCAGACGTCAGAGGATCTGCCGGTGGGTATAAACCACAGCCAGACATATTAGAACATGAGTCAGTGAGTTACCTTAAAGCAGAAAATGCACTAATGAACAAGGACTAGACCGCAGGATCAGTTGCCTTGCTGCAGTGCTGTTTTTTTTTTATTTTTTAAGTAGTGGTAGCATAGGCAAATCTGACGTGATTTGTTTATTTAGGGATTAGATGTGCCCAGAGTGCACTCTAAAATCTGGATTAGAGACAGATGTGCGTTATGCAGGAAGATTGTGTCTGATACATTATTCTTGGATTTTATGAATGTTTTCAGTACAGCTGCTTCTTCCTCTCATTAGAAACCAGAGTGAGGGAGCTTGACAGCATTGTATGGAAGCCCATTACCACGAGCAAAAAAAAAAAAAGATTATGTTGTTTTTTTTATTTTATTTTATTTTATTTAACCGGAAAAAAGTAAAAAAAAAAAAAAAAGATCATGATGTTTTT
This sequence comes from Pholis gunnellus, assembly GCF_910591455.1. Classification (NCBI taxonomy): domain Eukaryota; kingdom Metazoa; phylum Chordata; class Actinopteri; order Perciformes; family Pholidae; genus Pholis; species Pholis gunnellus. Next base: position 19,049,876 of record NC_136546.1, on the reverse strand, counting down.
TTTTATTTTATTTTATTTTATTTAACCGGAAAAAAGTAAAAAAAAAAAAAAAAAAAGATCATAATGTTTTTTTTGTTTTATTTTATTTAACCGGAAAAAAGTTAAAAAAAAAAAAAAAAAAGATCATAATGTTTTTTTTGTTTTATTTTATTTAACCGGAAAAAAGTAAAAAAAAAAAAAAAAAAGATCATGATGTTTTTTTTGTTTTATTTTATTTAACCGGAAAAAAGTAAAAAAAAAAAAAAAAAGATCATAATGTTTTTTTGGTTTTATTTTATTTAACCGGAAAAAAGTAAAAAAAAAAAAAAAAAAAATCATAATGTTTTTTTTGTTTTATTTTATTTAACAGGAAAAAAGTAAAAAAAAAAAAAAAAAAAGATCATAATGTTTTTTTTGTTTTATTTTATTTAACCGGAAAAAAGTTAAAAAAAAAAAAAAAAAAGATCATGTTTTTTTTGTTTTATTTTATTTAACCGGAAAAAAGTAAAAAAAAAAAAAAAAAAGATCATGATGTTTTTTTTGTTTTATTTTATTTAACCGGAAAAAAGTAAAAAAAAAAAAAAAAAGATCATAATGTTTTTTTTGTTTTATTTTATTTAACCGGAAAAAAGTAAAAAAAAAAAAAAAAAGATCATGATCCATCCATCCATCCATTTTCCTCCGCTTATCCGGGGTCGGGTCGCGGTGGCAGCAGGCCAAGCAGGCTGACCCAGACTTCCCTCTCGCCCGCAACATTTTCCAGCTCATACTGGGGGATCCCGAGGCGTTCCCAGGCCAGCTGGGAGATATAATCCCTCCAGCGTGTTCTGGGTCTTCCCCGGGGTCTCCTCCCAGTTGGACGTGCCCGGAAAACCTCCAGTGGGAGGCGTCCAGGAGGCATCCTAATCAGATGCCCGAACCACCTCAGCTGACTCCTTTCGATGCGAAGGAGTAGCGGCTCAACTCCAAGTTCCCTCCTGATGTCCGAGCTCCTTACCCTATCTCTAAGGCTGAGCCCGGCCACCCTACGGAGGAAACTCATTTTGGCCGCTTGTACCCGCGACCTTGTCCTTTCGGTCACGACCCAGAGTTCGTGACCATAGGTGAGGGTAGGAACGTAGACCGACCAGTAAATTGAGAGCTTTGCCTTCCGGCTCAGCTCTCTCTTCACCAAGACGGTCAAAAAAAGATCATGATGTTTTTTTTGTTTTATTTTATTTAACCGGAAAAAAGTAAAAAAAAAAAGAAAAAGATCATAATGTTTTTTTTGTTTTATTTTATTTAACCGGAAAAAAGTAAAAAAAAAAAAAAAAAGATCATAATGTTTTTTTTTTGTTTTATTTTATTTAACCGGAAAAAAGTAAAAAAAAAAAAAAAAAAGATCATGATTTTTTTTTTTTTTTTTTTTTTTATTTAACCGGAAAAAAGTAAAAAAAAAAAAAAAAGATCATAATGTTTTTTTTGTTTTATTTTATTTAACCGGAAAAAAGTAAAAAAAAAAAGAAGAAGATCATAATGTTTTTTTTGTTTTATTTTATTTAACCGGAAAAAAGTAAAAAAAAAAAAAAAAAGATCATGATTTTTTTGTTTTGTTTTATTTTATTTAACCGGAAAAAAGTAAAAAAAAAGATCATGATGTTTTTTTTGTTTTATTTTATTTAACCGGAAAAAAGTAAAAAAAAAAATAAAGATCATGATGTTTTTTTTTATTTTATTTTATTTTATTTAACCGGAAAAAAGTCAAAAAAAAAAAAAAATAGAGATTAGAAGTCTATCATATCATTCAATCAATATAATTATAAAGTCTTTCAATCAGTCCACTGTTGCAGCTAAACACATTACAAGATTGCTGTTAATGTAGCTTTTACAATAATATATTTTAACATTTACAAAAGTCACCAGTAATAGTTACCTGGTGTAGAATTGCATGTTGTTTTCATGGAAAGACTGGCAAGGGGATGAAGGAACCTGTGAGGAGATCGTCACTGAAGCGCATGCAAAAAAAAAAAACCCAAAAAAACATCATGATCTTTTTTTTTTTGGGGCTTCCATAGGATTGTGGCCTCAAATCCTGTCATATGTTGGATCTTCAAAAATATGTAAATCAGGAGTCGTTTAAATGTGTGAAAGAAAGTCTTTATTTATGAAATTACATTCTGAACATTGTTTTCTGGAGATGAAGTAGAAGAGATGTCGGTTTGGAAGCTGACGGATCTGGCAAGCGTGCTTCTTCTTTCTGGTTTTGTTTTTTTGCATTGAGACGCCATCTGACTTGCTGTAATGAGAGTTTCATTCCAAAATGATATGCACCTTTAAAATACATAAAAATAAAGCTGTGCAATAAGTATGGAGCTAGAGCCAAAAGTTGGTTAGCCTAGCTCGGCATAAAAATGTTGCTAATAGTTTAACTTAGCCTTCGTGTGTGTGGATGAAGTATTACATTGTTTAAGTTAATACATTTAGCGGTTGGCTAATTAGCAAGCTACACTTGTTACAGAAAATTATCCCCAACAGCCGGCTGGTTGCCAGTGAAGCTTTGTGGACTAGCTAGCTACCTAGATAGCTCTGGAGATGGACTAGCTAGCTAGCTAACTAACTAGCTCTAGAGATGGATAAGCTAGTTAGCTAACTAGCAAGATCTCGAGATGGACAAGCTAGTTAGCTAACTAGCCAACTCTTGAGCTGGACAAGCTAGCTAGCTAACTAGCCAGTTCTTGAGATGGACAAGCTAGTTTGCTAATTAGCCAGTTCTTGAGATGGACAAGCTAGCTAGCTAACTATCTGGTATTATTGGTAAATATTAACATTCCCAAGTGTTGAGAGAATTATTCTGCCTCCATCTACGCACCACCCAGAAAAATACGTCATGTTTACAAACAGAAAAGGAGTCTGTTGTGTTCACTCACTGTCTCTAACCAGGTTTCTTTCTTACATCTGTTTGATGTATAATTTATATCAATTTCCCAAAATGTCAAATTACTGCTTTAAAATGTATATATTTCTGCAGGTAGAATCTGCTTTTGAAACACTGACTTGTGCACCAGTATTGTGTAAACAAACTGCAGCACTTGTGATGGATGAAATCACACACCACAGCTTCTATCTTACTATTTACCCACGTGATTAAATGCTGAATTGGATGGAATTCTGATCAGAAAACTCCAATATAAAACTATGCATTCACTCATTTTACGCAAACAAATAAATGAAGAAACAAACAAAAATACAGCCATTAAACCATGTTGGTGTATTAAAAAAAAGAAGTTAAGGCGGTTCAAGTTGGTTACATCACTAGTAAAGCTTCCTGTGTTTTCAAGTCCTTTCATAGAAATATACATCTAGAAAGATACAGCATCGCTCTTCTGCAGCATGCATCAAGGTATAATGGCACATAGATCCATCGCTGCACTAAAAATAAATAAATAAATATCAAATAAAAGAAACTTAGTGAATGAACAAACTGTAAATACATGAATAAATAGAAGACTTTGCTCAGCAACAGTGGTGTGTGGTGCTTTTAAAACCCCATACAGTAGTAACATCCTGTTTAATTCTGGCTTTATGGGTTGCTTCAGTCTGGTAAATGCCAACAGTAGTCCATGAGTAATACACAGCAGAAGCATTTACTCTCACTTTAATTGAAAATTTGTCAATGTGGTAGGAGTGCCGTTAAGAGAAGACAGTCTGGTATTTAGCACACTTACTGCCTCATTAGCCATCTGCTCCGGACTCTTCTGTGACTCAGTCAGATCCAAAGGTTACAGAGGAAATAGCAGCCAAATGATCTGCTCTTATTATTTTTGACAGTTTGATCTTGAAGAAAGAGCGCTTCAGAGAAGAACGGGATGTTTAGGGAAGTCTAGATGGGGGCTGGTTTGCACAAAAAGTTGACTCTGGCTCAGATCTAACTGTCCAACTTCAGTTCAATATCAGACTCAATATAGTCACGACACACAACACTGATATTTCTCAGGAGTTGATAGAGACCAAAACGGAGAGTAAAATTTGACTAATATTGTTTGTGTTGTCCAAAACCACATTAATGTTGCTCATTTTCAGCTGGTTGTTTAAATAGCCAACTGTCAGCTAACACAATTGGTGATGAAATATCCATGGTTTGTGTTTTTCAGCTCGCTGTGAAGCATCTGTAGTCCGCTAATTACCATTTCTCCACATTGTAAAAAAAACATTACAAAGAAATGTAACTAAAACTTCAATGTTCAGTGTTGCAGAGAAACATTGCTACGAGAAACTTTCATTTTGTGTTGATTTTGGCGCTTCCTGTGGACCAAAGTGGTAGTGTTTCTGAGCGCCAGAGTCTCTTTAGAAAACCTCTCATTTTACTGCAGCAGGGTCCGACAGTCTGCCCCTCTCAGTCCTGGTTCTGGTTCTCCTGTGCCTCCCTTCCGTCCAGCGGGTCCAGCAATACGTCCTGGGTCTCCAGTAGCGTGGTGTTGGTGTTAGCTTCCAGAGAGGAGAAGCTCTGCTCCTGGAGGAGGAGGAGGAGGAGAAGACGCTGCTGCAGGGAGCGGAGCTCTCCTCCTCCCGCTGGAGCTCCGACTGCAGGTCCAAGGCGGAGGCCCCGCTGGACCCTGAGCTGAAGGAGTTCACCTGTTGTTTCAAATGGCCGGACATGCACTAGAAGTGTAACGACGTGCTTCCAACTGCTTTGACGTCTCTACTCTGAGCTTGTTTCGATTTTTCAGCGACAAAAGCACATTATTCCCCACAGGATGATGTTCTATGAAATTAATAAAAATACTACTGATGCTCTCACTGCTTAAAATGACAAACTTGGCCGGCTGTAGGTCACATCAGCTGTCACTACTTTATGTAAATTATGTTCTCTCTGCAGGACGGCGTCTGTAACACCACTGTACACCAGTGAGTCGTCCACACTCCAACAGAGTGATACTTCTTCCATCTATGGATTGCATGACACCAATTTCACATTATGAATAAGCTAAACTTTAATTTATATCATATCAATAATGAATGTTAAGGGCTATCTGTAATATACAAAAATGTCGCCTGAATAGCAACATTTTCCTACAAAACTGCTGGTTCTGTGTGTTGGCATTTCAAATTTGATGCAGTGCATCATGGGAGCATCAATTGACGCACAGCGTTTATCGCTCTCAGTGCGTTTGGGTCTTTAATGCTGAAGTTAACACCAAAATGATATATTGAAATGAGCTTCAGACAAAGATTGACTACAAAGGCTTTAAAACATTGGCAGTCTGTCACCTCTGTTTTGGGGGTTTGTCATATTAATAGCAAGCAGAGCTGCAGAGTCAACAGTGATATGTTGCCATCGTTTACGGTGGCTTACGTTTTTTTGTCTGTTTTTTATTTCTGTACAAATGGAATTAAACAGCCCCACGATGTGGTTGGGAGTATGATTGAGAGCAGTGTGCGAAATACGAGGTGGTCCGAGACCCCTTGATTGACTCTCGAGACCCCCTGAGAGCCTCAATTGTTAAATTTCGGGGTGGGGGGGGGGTCTCTAAAATCATAAGACAATCATTTGTTTCCTGTAATTGTCTCTTAAATGTCTTATTAAAGCTTACTAATGCCCAGCAGTTTTCATTATTCATTAAGCGAGCCTGTCTTAATGTCCGTTTGGGGACCTAAACGGACCCCCATTGGACAAATTTGATCTTGTGCCTTTCGTGAGAACCTGGAATAAAACAAGACATTGTCTCTCCTCTTCTCGGATACTAAGACGGCAACTAGAAGAAGCCGAGGTCCGAGAGTTGGGTTAGAGAGAGAGAGGCGAGCGTGCGTATTCTGTTGCAGGGCGTGGCTGTGTAGTTGTGTGAGTGGTTTTATTGTTAACGATATCAGCTGATTACTGATTGATGTGTGTGCAACCATTAACTCTTGTATATTGCGTACGTATTTCGCACACTGGTTGAGGGTAAGAATGAGCTCGTGATATAACCACGTGAAGCAGGAGAAGCTGTTTAAGTGGTCCAGTCCAGCGATGACATGCGGGCCTTTTGAGATATTCACACCCAGAAGCCGCCGATTTGCTTTTGCCATCCTGTCGAAACCCGTTGCTCCACTTGAACATGCAGAATAGAAACGGCTGTATCTCTCTCTTCAAACAGGTAAACAAAAAGATTTCGCAGTTTCCGTCCTTCACTGTTACAGTTGCGGCTCAAATGCACACGCTCAGCAGTACACACACCAGTAGACCAGGTTGAACAGGATGTAGGCGCCGGGGAAGATCATGCGAGAGGAGGTGTCGATGGCGTGGGTGTTCTGGATGATCCGGAAGCCACGGATGCCCTTCTTCTTGGTCCCCGTGGGCTCTTTGTCCAGGGAGAGATGCACCACCATCCGCTCCTGTTTTTCCGACGAATCCTCGGGCACAATGGAGCCCCGCGTGTACCCCGCCAGGCTGTTGGCGTCCGCCTCGCTGTACGTGCCGTCCAGCATCATGGTCCTGGCGTGGGACATGCCGCAGGTGCAGGGGAGTGTCTGCGACTGAGCAAAAGAGAGCAAAAGGAATCAGGCTTGAATAAGAAGTTCACGAAAGCACCGTTTGGGAGACATACGTCGTTTCTAAAAAAATGGTACCTGTTGCCTGGCTTTTTCTCTGAGCTTGCGGTCTTTACCGTCCCTCACCGTCGTCAGGTAGTTGACGGCTGCGTACTCGAGCACGGAGAGGAAGACAAAGACGAAACTGACCCAGAGGTAAATGTCCACAGCTTTGATGTAGGACACCCTGGGCATGGAGGCGTTGACTCCAGTGATGATGGTGGACATGGTGAGCACCGTGGTTATACCTGAAGCACAGAAAACAAAATTCATGTCCATGTTTGTCTCCGTCAGTCCAGAACAGACATCAACTTCTGGAACTTGGAGGGCAGAGACGAGAAACTGGGGAAACTGAAACTGTTAAAAACAAAAAGAAAAGGAGAAGGTGGTCCCCAGACAAGACAATGGGGATGATGTGACATGATGCACAACAAGTCGGAAAAGAAACCAGTTGATAACAAACCGTTACGCTGTATTTTGCACATACAAACACCGTAGCAACATGTCCACAGATGGAATTTGGACAGCTTTGTGTTTACGACCAATGAGACACAAACAAGACAGAAGTGCTAATAAACAGTATAATATTACAAATTTCACTTCTGCAGTAATCTTGGATTTTTTTTTAGGTCAGGGTTGGTGAGGTTCTCCCGACTTCAAGGTTCCAGTGGAAATATCTAAGTCCATAAGCATAAGTCTAGAGCGCCACAGGCACATGAGAGAACATTCACCGACAATAATTGGAGACTTTCTTCAAGGCTGAGGAGTTAAGGTCCACCTAATAAATTTGTCACTTGGTGCTTTAACAAAAAAAACTCCCTAAAAGGGGTTTTGAAAGTCCTTAAAGCTAGCAAGAAAGTCATTAAGTTGCCAACATTGAGGCTGTAACTCCCCTTAAAACCACAAATTGTCATATTACATTCCTGCTTGTGTACAGATTAAACAAGCAAAAGTCAATTGCTGCGTTGCAATTCAATTGTCAAGTGAATTTTGAAATGTCTCGCATAAAGAAATGCAAACTGGTTCGGAGTGAATAAACGTGGCTACGGCGTAGTTCCGTCAGCAGTCGGCGCTATAAGCTACGCAAGTCTTGTAGAGGGTCTCTTCAGAAATGTGTTCATTCATGTCAGCTGGTATTGTCCATGTTTCAGCAGATCAGTCATACGAGTTAAATGTTTACATTTTCAGCACGTATTGGGCAAAAGGCATTTTGATAATACGCGTGAACAGGCCGGATGGTTCATCGTGTTACCTAACGAGACTCTGGCAGGGACGGCCCTGCGGTCGATCCAGAAGGACACCCAGGACAGCATGACCATCAGAGTGGCGGGGAAGTAGGTCTGCAGCAGGAAAAAGAAGATGTGACGCCGCAGAGTGAAGTTGATGTACAGACGGTTGTACCAGCCTGGAGACCGGGAAGAAGCAGAATAACGAGAAGGTTTGTTCTTGTATGTGTCAGAGGTAAAAACAGAAATGATACCACAATAAACACGGAGCCAGGTGGAATGAACTGATCTGCACAGCGCCCGATAAATCAAAAAACAACATCTGAATAGTAAAGAGATAATTGCATTGGATAACAACATTTATGACAGCAGAGCAAAGTAACAAATAACAATGTGAGGGAAATGTTGAAATAGCCCAAAAGGTGTTTTTTTCACATCAGTGTTCTAGTTTCTGAGTTTCTGATTCAAAAACATTTCTCAGAGGAACAGCTTTTCTCTGGATCCAGTGCTAATCTCACCGGGTTGAGTAAAACCTCATTGGGCAAAGCCAAACAATTATTTTCAGAGCTTTCACTGAAAGCTTCACTCAGTAGCAGCTTTCAGCTTTTATATATTTATTAATATAATTAATATATGTTACTATTTCAATCCCTTAGTAGCACTATTTTGTACCATGAAAACTGTAATGTTCAGAGAAACAATGTCCTTGAGTGAAAGAAAAGGAGCAGATTGGAGATCCAGAAAGGCAAAGAACTGTCCTTTAGAAAAGTTTGCAACGTAATAGGAACATCAAATTGTGAGAAAAAACATTATACTATTATATAGAAATTAAATATTCTTGCACAGTGCAATGAAAAATAAGCATTCCCTGCAACTGACAGAGTGCAGAAGAGAGCAGGTGACATTAAAGAATTTAATGTTAATTTAAAGTCTTCCCGTTTCGGTTCATAACAACAACAACTTAGTGAAAATACTAATTGCCACACAGTGAGCATGAAGACTTTAGAGCTCCTATAGGAGCCATTTTTTACCATCGGGTACATCAGCCTTTTAGAATGAGTTCTATGTAAACTCTGTCTACCTGTGCTGCTGTAGAAAGCCAGTCTGGAGCTCGTGTGGAACTTCTGGATGAGGAACTGAGACAGAGAAATCCTGTCGTCGGTGCTCAGGGACTCGTCGCCGCTTTTCCAATACAGCATCAGGTCTTCGTCTGTGTACGCATCTGAAGGACAGAAACACATGAACGCAAGAATAGAGTTCAGTATCAGCTGCAGCAGTAGGACGGATACAGGCTTAGGCATGTGAGGATTTCCTGTGACCAAAGGCATCAAAACCCACACTTTCACATCATTTATTTTAATCATGTCAGTCTTTATTGTCATGTAACAATCTGATCACCAAGTCCTAATCCTTGTGTGTGAAAATCATAGACCATATATAAAAGAACTGGGTTTGTTGACTGCGGTTTTGAAGCCTCTAGTTCGGCGTTTTGGCCGTCGCCTTCTGTTTTTTGCAACCAGTGAACAGAAGTGACCATATTTGTACTGTGGAGGAGTGACGTAGAGACAACGTAGACAATACAAATGTAGCCCCGCCCTAAAGCATACCCTGCTTTATGGTCTGTTTGACTCTTAATGGACCATAATTTACTAAATGAACATCATGCTGTGTTGAGAAGACTTGGGAATAAACCGTTTCTGATTCTGATTAATACCCACTCATGTGAAAACACCTGTCACTTCTTACTAACAGTTAATAGTAATAAAACAGTAATGAATAACATTTCACCTTTTGATTGACAGGTCTCTACCACAGCTGTATACCTCTCTGTAGTTCAAATATGGTCACTACTGTTCATTGGTTGCAAAAAGCCAGGATGTTGCCGGCCAAAATGCCAAACTCAAGGCTTCAAAACAAAAAAAAATCAGTTATGTCACGATGACTACATCCACTGCTTATATACAGTCTATGTTCTCAGCAATAGAGTGGAGTACTTACAGCTCTCCAGCTCCAGCGTGCACGTCTGCGAGTCCAAAGGGAAACGACTGAAATCCATGTTGCACGCAGCAGTAACTGTAACCCTGAGGGGGGGGGGGGGGGGAGACAGCAGAGCGTAAACATCACCAGCTCTGTGCTGTGCATGCTGCAACAAGGCCTGCCAAGTCGCATTTGGTTGGTGGGAGAAAAAAAGCCCCGACATGGCAGATATCTGTGTGCGTGTCCTCACCTCAGGCTGTACAGGACGTGACCGTCGGGAAACACCCGCAGCATGATGTTTTCAGTGGTGGTGTCGTGGATGAAGGACCTCTTGGAGTGGACGAAGAACACGTCGGGCACCCAGATCTTCTTCACCAGGCGCCCGTCAAAGGTCATGCTCTTGTTGGTGGAGCTCGGGAAGGCCAGCCGTTCGTCCTTCCAGTAGTGCCTCAGATACAGGGTCATGGTGAAGTCCTGAGGGGTCGGGGCGGGTGGGGGGGGGGGGGGGGAGGGGTGACAGAAACAGAAAACAGCCACTGGGTTTATTGAACTCCATGGGATTACAGAGCTGCGACCCGTTGCTGCTGCATTTTATGGATTGCTTTTGACTAAACATACATGGTCAAGAGAGGTGCCGAACATATGTTAACTAACCTCAATCCACAGCTTCCATCGGTCCGAGATTACCTTTGTTTTATCGCCTCCAACCTCTGTTGCTATGCAGGGACTCCTGCACTACTACCCCCCCCCCCCGGCTGCACAGATCATCCTCTATACCACTCTCCTCATGGCATTACATAAGATCAGATCAGTTTGGAATAATGGCAGCAGCAACATATTGCACTCTTGGCATCGACCATAAAAGTACCTTTGATGTTGCGTAAGACGACGAGTTCAGGGTCATGTCTGAATCTGTCCAGCGAGTAACAACTGTGATGTGTAGTAAGTTTACTAATGAGAGATGGTTTCAAGTGCTGTGATCTCAACGTATCCTTGACTATTTATATAACTGCAAGCATATTAGCTGTTTAAAACAACTGGGACAAATTGATTTTGAGGGTCCTGGAAGGTGAATCTTTTAAAGCGAGACAAAAGTTACACATTCTGTCTGGAACATGTGAGACCTCGGGCTAACCCGACATCGGGAGGCTGACCTGGCTACATCGTGCATCCGGGATCAGCAGGACTCCGGTGTGTCGAGAGGAGGTGGACTCTGTGTTTACATTAATGATGTTTGGTGCTCAAACACAGTCAAAGTTGACGGACAATGTTAAGATTTCAACCATTTTATCTGCTCAGAGAATTGGTTTTATTGCTGCTGTTTAAATTTCTCCTTATGCAAATTCAATAAATGCACTACTTCTTTGTGTGTTTCTTGTGTAGAAAAACAACTGTTTTTGTGAAACTTCCAGTTGCATAATCCCTGAAATACTTGAACAGTTGAATTAATTAGCAACAAAATGCACCGTTGCTCGATCGCTGCACTCTCTACACGAAGGGAGCGTTTCACACGCCCCGCAAATCTATTTTGTCCAATGTAGAACGTACAGAAGGCATTCCCAAGTGTACGGTAAATATATGGATAAGTTAATCATTTTAGTGCAGCGATATTATAACAGATTGATACGATTGAGTTAGTTTGACTATTTCCACCACTGCGACGCCTCTACCCTCTTCTCCTGTTTTGGTAATGTTAGCTAAAAACTACAATGGCCCGCTGGTTTGAGGAAATGACTGAGCCTTGTGAGGGTTTATGAGATGTTTTAGATATGAGGCGATGGGCTTGGAGCTGAGAGCCACAGACGGGGTAGTGAGGTCAGAAAGTATTGATAAACAGACCGACACATCGTTGGTTTCGGTCTTTTCATGTGAAATGTAGACAATGATACATTTTTTTTAAATCTCGTCTCTGCTGAACCCGTTAACCTCTAAATGAAACAGCAGAAGATGGTTTCCTGTGTAACCGCATCCTGCAGCTTTGTGACATGACATAATGTCATTAAGAGCAGCCGTCCCCGTCCCCCCCCCCTCTGCTCCAAAACAATTAAATACACACTGGGATCCAAATTAAATGTAATCCTTGGTCGTCCTTGCAAAACCGGAGCTTACACAACATCAGGACGACGGTTTCGGATCCAATTTTTGGTTCCAGAACAGAAGGTTGATTTAATTACATTACTCGGCAAAATAAACAATTCCTACCATTGAGCTTTCATAATCTGATTCTGATAATCCAACTGAAAACAACAGCTAAATGACTATAACTAAAAAGGTTACGTTCATCAGTTCAAAGCGCAGGAAGCCGAACACAGATATCTGATAAAGGACAACGGATTACTGTGAACTGTATTCAGGCTCTGATCTTATGAGTCCAATCAAAAAAGAAATTGGATCGAGAAGACACGCGTCCCCATCGTCTTAGTCATCGTTGTGCTCATGTGTTCGTCCTCATGCTGTTAATGAAGAGGGTTCCTGCCTCATTAGCTGCTTCTCCCCCATGTGTTGAAGCAGTATGAGCTCATTTGTCAAAGTAATTTGTCATAGATTTATTTTGGGGGGGGGGGGGTTACATTTGCCACCAGTAACATAATCCACTGGAATAGCAGCGCTAATGATTACATTATGTGTCTATTCTCCCATAATCTCATTACTTTGAGTTTGTTGTTGGTTTTTGCTTTAAAGAGAATAATCCAAAGTAATCCTTCATTTTTACGCCCAAAACAGAATCTATTCTAAAAACAATAGCAATGAGGGCTGCAACTCACTATTATTTTCATTATTTACTCGATTAGTTGTTTTGTCTGTAAAATGTCAGATAATCAGATTTTCCCGAAGCCCAAGATGACTCAAAGATATTCAGTTTACTGTCGCGAAGGAGTAAAGAAACCAGAAAATGTTCACATTTAAAAAGCTGAAATCTGAGAAAACATTGTTTCTTTACCGATTAATCCATTATGAAAACATTTAACAGTTCGATTAATTCTGCGAAAGGTTCCACCCAGAACCTCCTCCGAGAGGTTTTACAGACAACCCTTCTATGGTGTAATGGCTCCACCTAAAACCCTTTCTGGAGGTTCTCTCTAGAACCTTTCCACCTTCTAAGGGTGCTAACAAGAAGATCCTTTTATGTCCAAGGCTCTCATCTAGAATCCACCCAGGGTTCCTCATCGGGCTCCAAAGGTGCTCAACCCACAACAATCCTGGTTCGTAATCATTGGGAGGATCTTTAAAAAGGTATTTTACACATTTAAGCCACTTACCATGTCTACCTCCGATATGCTGTCCAAGCTCTCCACCTGAACATCCACTCCAACGGGGACAGCTGGACCTGCAGATTCATATCAAACCGATGCACATAAATTAGAATATTTCAGGCCCCTCGACTATCTCAGTTAGTTTTGAAGTTACATCTTCAACTTATCAGAATCAGGTAGATCTGAAGAGAAGTATGGCTCCTGAGTTATGTCGTTAAATAGCACTGAGAACCGGCTAACGGCATTTGCTTCCGATGGAACGAAACAGGGTGAAACAACAACATATGATTTGTTGACGCTGAAAAACAATTGCAGACGGCCTCAGCTGGAGCATATCAACAAGAGGGGTTAGGGATGTACAGTTATATGGAAGAGTATCCTTATCACACCCTTGTGTCATGAGTGTATTAAAGGCACATTGACGGCTGTAGTATTAATCTGAGCAGCAGCGAGAGTGCCAGCGTTACGCAACTGGTGGCCCAGCAAAGCTGCTACCTGGAAGAGGGGACGTCAACTCGTGCCCAGTTCCAGCTGTCGGCAGAGTGTCCTCCCTACTCGTACTCACACCATATGTCGCATGTCACGAGCCAGATTCAAGCAAGGCTTGAGCTCCTGTTGACGTGTTGCCTCAGTGGACGTAACAACCAGACACCTGCTGAGTAAAAACCCTGCAGCTGGATCGCAGGAGGCCACAGCCGGAAACCAATCGGGGTCCGCAAGGACACAAAAAAGGACACTGTTTTCTGTGCAACAATGTTCAAAATGTTGGCTTCAGATCGAGGCTGAAAAACGGAGGTGTGTGTGTGTGTGTGTGTGTGTGTGTGTGTGTGTTCACACGGGACAATCAGACACACATGAAATGTCCTGCGTGTGGTTTTGCCAGAAGATTTCCGTTTGCTATTTTCAGCTGACAGCATCAGCGAATTATTCCACGTCACCGATCATCAGATGAGACCCACGAATGCGTCACAGAGATGCTCCGCATCATAAGTCCTGCTGGCCCTCGTAGCCCTCGGTAGCACTTCCGTGTGGCCTGTTTTCAAATGGGGCATGAAGCGAGAGTGTTGCCAGCCAGTGTTTTCCCCCCACAAAGCATGAGCACCACAACAACGAGCATCAACATCACAGAGGAGCAAACACTATAAGTCAAAGTTAAAATGCTAAAAGCAGCCTGTTTATGGGCGCGCGCAGCAGGCAGAAGAGCCGTCCTGATAGTTTCACGGTTCTGCTTTCCTGAGAGCTCGACTAAACCCCAACGGCATCATTTAACTCCACGTCGTACTATTTATAATGGAATTATCGTCAAAAAAAGCACAAAAAAACAAAAGCACACAAATTATATGCATTTACAGCGGGAGCTAAACTTTATTAGCTACATGTGGGGGATTCATCCAGCTACTGCGTTTTTCACCAGGCTAATTATTTGAGTCACTGTGTGTTTAGACTTTCGTTCATCCCCGTGGGTGAAATTTCATAATGTGTCTAATTAAGAAAGTTACACTTGTAGGAACATTAATTTGAGAAAATACAGGATTTCCGTGTTAGGGAGGGACTATTATTTTGATGTGTACCAGCAGATGTTCAGGCAAAATAAAGACATATTAAATTAGGCTATAGAGGAATATTCCCCTTGTGAAGGCAGTTTCCTGAGTTTTTCATCCTGTTTTTCTACTTTAGACGAAAATAATGAAACTTTCTGAGCCGGCATATAGCAAAATAAAATAAAGAAATAAAAGGGCCAGTTCCCCCAAGCAGGGCTGGATTCATTCATTAGGCGCCTGAGGAGAAAATGACCCGATGGCCTCGTTCCTTCAAGTGCTCATTATGTGCCGTGCACACAGAAGACACTTGGCAGCTTCGTCATAATTTTCCAATAATACATCATAAATTACCCCAGATAGCACTGCTTCGCTGGAAGTTTGAAGTCTGTGAAATCAATTTGCGGTAATTTGATCAACAATTTATACAGAATATCTCATGTAGGGTCCATCGGCGAGACAGAGCCTGAAGGCCCTTTTCATTTCTATTAAGACTCTGATTTAGTGATACAGTACTCTCCAACAAATTAGTCAAATCACTACAAACCAACTTGCCCGTGAGGTTCAGGGTTTCAGAGCAGTCATGCAGGATACTGTTTGGTTTTGTGTGTCCAGGATTAAAGATATCCATCTGGTCGGGAACCTTTATTGCCTAATTTCCTGTCATGTCAACACTGTCCACTATCTAATAAAAGCATCAAATACCCTAACATATTATTAAACTGCTGCAGCCTTTAAAGAAATAGTTCAGTATTCAGTGTGTTTCGGTTCAGGATATTACAAGATCAATATCAATATTTAGGACTCAGACATCTCTGAGACATTTTCTCTCTGCACCTGAACACATACAACCCATAAAACTATCTGAATGGATAGATTCCACTACAGGAAGTGAGAAAATAGCTGTGCATGTAATTCAATTTATATAATTATATCGACTCGCTAGTCACGTGAGTCATTAGTCAGTTATGTCATGTTATGTTATGTTATAGTACCTTATTACCTCACTAGAGAGCTGCACTCCCTAAATTCAGGGTTACTTGGGGGCTGGCTCAGGTTTATAGTTAGGGCTGGCTCAGGTGTATAGTTAGGGCTGGCTCAGGTTTATAGTTAGGGCTGGCTCAGGTTTATAGTTAGGGCTGGCTCAGGTTTATATAGGGCTGGCTCAGGTTTATATAGGGCTGGCTCAGGTTTATAGTTAGGGCTGGCTCAGGTTTATAGTTAGGGCTGGCTCAGGTGTATAGTTAGGGCTGGCTCAGGTTTATATAGGGCTGGCTCAGGTTTATAGTTAGGGCTGGCTCAGGTTTATATAGGGCTGGCTCAGGTGTATAGTTAGGGCAAATTTGTGATTTGTGATTTTGGGCTATGCAATTTCTTTTTTTATTGAAAAAACCTAAACCTCATTTCCTGTGAAGACAGAAGTTTATGTTGAAAAGAGACTAGAGGGGTACGTAGCGCACCATAGTTTAGTGAGATTTTGTTGGTTTTATTACTTATTAATTCAGCTTTTTATTTGTAAGAGGAAGAATTTTGTTATTTCCCCTCTTTTCCTTTAAGGTTTACCGGATATATAAACCTGTCAATCATCCTCATCACACACCACACAGCTGACCCTGAAACATAAATTAATCTTATAAAAGCTTTGACAGAAAGGAACATAACTCCAATTACAGCTACACTTCATGTCATGTGTTGAATAACGCAGGCTGAGTTGTCCTCACGTAATTTCAACACGTGTGTCCAGAATAGAGGGAGAAAAAAACAACTTATCCATTCCCATTAATGATGCTGGACTGCTCCTCTTTTCATGGATTAGCAACTGTAAATCCACTGTTGGTTTACCCTGGCTGGATTAGACAGCATTAGACACTATATGTTGCAGCGGCTAGAAAGAAATTCAAGTGAAAGGATGCATTTGGTGTCGGGTCCTTCAGAATCCCGTGGGGGTGAAATGAGGGGGAAAACACGTTGCTTCTTTAATGCAGATGTGACTAACGCGTGACGGATCCGTCCACCTCATCAGATGTGTTCCTTTAAAAACCCGAGGCAGACGGGAAAGGAGGAGCTCCCCAAATAGATGTAAACAAGAAATCACAACTGGCGATGACGAATATTCCTCCCTTCAGCTTCCACAGTCAGAACCCGTCCAATTGGATCACTTCAGGTGCTTTTAAGTCGGATGACAGACACCTTATCAAGACTCGTCGCTCCACCTGCACACCATTGATAGCATAAACATCACCGACAGTCGCTCTCGCGGGCATTGTGGAAGGATCTTAGCCAAACAATTACATTTCTCCATTCGATATCTTCACAACAAAGCGGTTTATTGTGCACTTTTTGGACAGTGAACTGACGCTGACACCCCCGTTGGCACGAAGCGGCGTCGCTCTCCATACCCGGAAGGCACCGCCGTGTAAGAGGCTTTCATTAGTAACACTGCAGTCGCTCCTTCTGAAGCCAGAAGGGAACCACATGGCAGTCTCACTGGGCGCTCACACCAGTCAGCTTTTGATGATGTTTGAATAAAACAATCCCATTCTTCTTCTTCTGCTGCTGCAGAAGAAGCTGCCTGCGTCGACAAACAAAAGCTTTCAGACGCAGGGCAAAAAAAAACACACAAAGTGTTCCTCGCTCCCATCTGTGGCCGCGACTGGAGTTCCAGAGGAGCATGAAATTCACTGTGGGACGTTTCATTTAGCTCGCCGCCTCCTCCTGTGCTGAAACATGCTAAATACCAGAGAATAGGCCGCTTTGGTTCAACAAATAAGCTTCTCATTTTTAATTGCCTCCTCCAAATCCCAGCAGCAGTGTCGTTTTACTGACATTCAAGGTGTAGAGAGGACGCACACAGAGCCAACGTCGACTTTAGGGTCGTTACTCAAGTGATTTTTTTCAGTAAATATAATTTCTCAAGTAGCTACTTTGATGCCTAATTTTACTTCTACTTGAGTATTTGGTTTTTTTGCAAAGTAGCTTTAGCGATTAGAGGTCCTCTTTAGCCGCTACTGGCTGCAAATTGATCTGAACCGTATTCACGTAACAAGCGGAAATTGACACGTGTTGCTGAGGAAAACGCACAAAAAATAAGGGAGTAACGTATCACTGTATGAGGATACGTTGACCAAAACACCACCCAGTCCTTGGAGGCATGCAACACTTAAGCACAAATCAAAAACGTGGCTCGTACAGTAACAGTACTTTTACTTGAGCACATTTAAGTGGAAGATACAAACAACCAGAGGTGACAATTAACGGCCTCAGAGGGAAGAGGTTTCTCTGGAGGATGACATCTGCTCAGCTCCGTGTCAGAATGTATTTACAGTGCAGTAGATCCTGCTTTCTTTGTTTCCTCTATCTCGGGGCCGTGTTGGGCTCCACATGTCGTCTATTTCTGTGCTATTTAGGTTTGTGAGCTGAACGGAAGGGATGAAGTGCAGGAAGAAATAAGCCTGCTCTCTCCCAACTCAGCGTGGCATCAACATTCGCTTCACACCACAGACGGTTTATAAGAAGAGGGCGTAGTCGTCGTGACGTCACTCATTGGCTTGTGGACTGACGTAATGAAGCCTTGAGTACGGCGATTTTGCCGTCGCCATCTTGGATTACGACCAACGCCATCTTCTTTTTCGTAACCAGTAAACAGAAGTGACCACATTTGGACTGCGGATGAGTGACGTAGAAATGTCGTACACGTCTCTGGTAGCGACCTGTCAATCACAGTAGCCCCGCCCTAAAGCATCCCCTGCTTTATGGTCTATTTTACTCTAAATGGACCATCATTTACTAAATGAACATCATGCTGTATTGAAGAAGACTTGAAACTAGAGATTGAGACCATAAACTCATGTTTACAATGTTTACTGAGGTAATAAATCAAGAGAGAAGTAGAGTCATTTTCTCATAGACTTCTATACGACCAGAGGAGTCGCCCCCTGGTGGTCAGTAGAGAGAATGCAAGTGTTAAGACACTTCCGCATCGGCTTCACTCGGCAGAACCGGAAGTTACCGCCTGTTTCACACTCAGCTTTAACAAAATGGTGAACCCTACTCTCCTGTTGCTCTTATTTAAAGAAACGACAGTGAATAATTCTCACATTGCCGCCAACATTATCGCAGCGGCAAAGTCCCCTAAAGCTCACAGAGCTCACCTGCGAAGGCGGGCCTCATGGTGAAGTCGTGTTCGTCTATGCGCAGAAGGTGGCTGGTCTTCGTCTTTCGGGATTTGGTTCCATCCGAGGCCTTCTTGGTCAGAGGGCTGAGAGGAGAGAGGTGCCATTGGAGTTTCGTCACTGTAGTTATTTTAATCAAACAGTAAGGAAGTGGTGCATTTGTCGGGGGACTACTTTCAGCGGTGGATTAATCCACTTTTGGCGCTCTAGTGAGGACGGTGTGTGTGTGGGATTGAGTCAAAATAAACTTTGTGTGTTTGTGAAATTAAGGAACATGTCACCCAGTGCAACAGTGAGCCTCACTGGTGTGTTTTAATGGGGATCTTTGGCAAAGAGGAAGATATCAGCCTTTGTGGGTAAGATGCATTTATTGTAGTTTTTGGTGTACACATAGGATTTGATGACAATAAAAAACACTCATCAGACTTATGGAGCTCCTTAACTGCAAATGTGAAGCCCTCTGATATTTTGTTTTTACAGAATTGAAAAAAATGTTTTGTACTTCCTAATAAATTAAACAATTAACGAGGTGCAGTGAACAGGGTACCAGTCTTTTGTTTTTTTGCTATGTACATTTTTATGTTTGTAAGCAAAGCTCATTTTAAAACCAATTGGTTTTGCAATAAAAAATAAGATTTGAAATAAAGAAAAATAAGAGGTGAAACTAACTGACTGTGCAGTAGTGCTGAAAAAAACCAGAAAGATGATCAGCAACAACTGTGACTTCTTAGATTAATACTTTAAGGTTGTATAGCCTATTCGATATGCAGAGCATTAATACAGCATTAAAAAACTAAAGATATAGCGGAGTAATGTCGACCAGAGCAGAGAATTAAATCACTCTTCACTGTTTGTTTAGGGACAATTATATTCCTCATCGTCTTAGTGTTATGTTATGATCATTGATTAAATAAATTGAGAAAATTAATAGATATGCTTTGAATGCTGTAATAAGCATTTTTTTAAGCAAAACCTCCCACATTTTTGGGTTGAAGACAAAATGTAGACAAAACGATGACAGGAGAAAATAATAGGAAGATTAATTCATTAATTGGAAATGTGCAGCACTAATATGCGGGGGAAGACATTAAAGCCATGTTTTGTACAATAAATTCATGCACATTACATGAGGACAAAGCTACAGCTGCTACTGAGCGATGTTTGATCCCGTTGACAGTAGTGGGGCATAGAATACAACCACTCTCAACCTCTCTGTTTGGAGACTCTCCTGTTACCCTCAAGCCAATCCGAATAAAGATAATGAAGACAATACGGCAGGTAGGTCGAGGACAGAAGTTTTGACAGGAAGGACAAGCGGGGTCTGAATAAATGTGAAGGGTCCTTTTAACCACAACATGACTTAAAATTGTGCAGATTGCATGCTAATGTGGACATTCTGGACCTTCTTGGAAATCAGCTGTTCGCTCGTTCAACTGTTCGCTGTCAAACTCATAGAAGTGTTGATTGGTCTGTTGCGCAGAGCTGCGCGTAAATGTGCGGCTGATTAAAGTGATGATCCTCGCTGTCCCTATGATGATGTCCGAAAGGTCAGAGTTCAATCAACATCAAATAAAAAGCAGCGTTATCGGTACTTACGTGCCGGGCTTGTGAGTCTCCGCCGGCGCGGACCAACGCTTTCTCCTACTTTTGTGTCTCCGGCACTCCCCGAGCAGGATCAGACACAGCAGCACGAGCAGGAACCTCGCGTAACCCGGCATGGTGAGTTCAAAAGTCCCGCAGCGAGTCGGTGAGCGCCTTTGGTTCGCGTGCAGGACGCACTGTGCACGGTACCATCTTCCTGTGTCGGAGGCAAAAAGAGGGAGGAAGAGTGTGAGGGAGACTGTGGGGGAACAAGTGCACCGGGTGAGAGAGAGACAGAGAGAGCGAGAGAGAGAGAGAGACGGGATGGTGGAGTCTGATAAGCGCGCTGATTGGTCTTCAGCCTCCAGAGCGGCTGTTGTTTAGTTTTTTCTGGCTCAGGCGCGCGCGCAGCATCAGCACCACATGCAGCGCAATCCAAAAAATAAAACATATCTTCCCCCCCTGATGAGTCGTTAGAGGCAGAGACACTGCTGGGACAAGGCAGAACATGAAGTCTCGAATTCCTGCTGCAGCTTCTTTTTTTTTAGATTTTCACAGACCATCATATAATCAAACGTATCACTTGATCTGATATCATTGATAAAGAACCTGCATGCAAATGTGAACTGATTAAGTCTGGAACAGTCTGGAACATTTGATCCTTTATTTGACTTGTTTGCAGTGGAGGACAGCGTGACCTAAAGACTTCCTCTCAAACGTGTAAACGTCCACATCTGTGTCGCTCCAGGTTTAATTTCACCCTGACCGCCTGGAGTCTGGAGAGAGAAGTTTTACAGAAGATGTGGAACAGCTTTAGAAAATCTTGCATTCTGCTGCAGCAAACTGCATAATATTTTGGGTTCCCAGTTATGGCTGCATGCTCGAGGATCTCTTGTGGTTGCGGTGACTCACGCTTTCTTCAAAAACACCTTTAACTACCTGTTTTATTCAGCCATTGATTGCCTGCTGACTCCTCACTTACTACCCTTAACCGACACCTGGTGTGTTTGGCTAACGGCTAACGGTACCACCAGTTCAGACCCTGCTGCATACCTAACAGCTCATTTTTATTGTTTTAAGACGTCGTGTTTGGCTCATGGCTAACAGATTTTTTTTGCAAGATCGTAAGACGTCTTTTATACGATGACTTCGAGTCGATTGCATGCATACATTGCTGCTTGTTTTTTGAGTTTGAAAGACACGTGTAAAGACGAGGGGTCAGCCAATTGTGGTCGTATTGATTCAATCACACATCGCAGCAGTGGTCGTTGCAGACTCACCTGGAGGACATCTGCACTCTACTGAGGGCACCTTTCTAGTTTTATACGGGTTGCCTACTAAAATTGCCAAATCCACTTTCCTCTGTGGACTGGAGAACAGCTGCTGCCGCCTACAGTTCCTTGATGATTCTTTTTTTAAAAGATGTTGATCTGATTGTTTTCCTCTTGACATCAAACAGTCGAGCATTGCAGTGTCGGCCCCGTGTCCTTAAGCTCTCAACTTCAGTCCTTGTGGATGCCGAGGAACATTCTGTGCCGTCACTTCAAGTGTTTTTGATCTCAAGAGATTAAAAAGTATTATCCAGTCAAAACCATGTTGTATAAACGACTCTGCCCAGATGAATGCTGAGTACTCAACAGCTGACAACAGATTCCCTTCTCTTTAAAAAGGTTGGAACATATTGAATGTTTCGGGCCTGACTAACAAACCGTGTGAGAGATGTTGTAGATATAACACAGAAGACATTCTGCATTTAGTTAATCTTCCGGGGACGTACAGGACACATGCAAAGAAGAGGTTTGAGTCAAGTTGATCAAGACAAGTGAAAATCAAGTCTCAAGTCTCCCCAAATGGGTCTCAAGTCCTTGATTTTCACATCAAGTCTCAAATCTACTGAAACAAGTCCAAGTCAAGTCTCACGTCAGTCAAAAACAAGTCGGAGTCTATTGTGACTTTCCGTAAAAGTCCTTGAGAGTCAAGCTCCAGTTATAATTCATGCTGTATTTTGAATGTTGCTAAAACTACAGAGACATTTACTGTCCTTCCAAGAAGTAAAGACTGCGACTATACCTCTGAGCTATTTGTATGCTGCTGTGCAGATAATGAATTTAATTTGTTTCCTAGTTCCTCTGAGTCTCATCAGGGTGATAAAGCCCAACTCAAAGTATATTAAAAAACAAAAGAGCGTAAACGTTAGACAGTGTTTGGGTGTATTTATACAAGCAGGGGGGGGGGATAAAATGATGCACACATCTTCAGAGAATGAAAGACAAACGAGAGATGAATGCGTAATGAATGCCATAAAACAGCAGGGGAGGAAAGATATAAATGACCACAGAAAAAAATGACTTTCTGATTCAAATAAAGTATAAAAATCTGTTGTAGGCGGTGAAGCAGCATCACACACCGAGTCATGCTCGCTGCAGAGAGTACAGAAAGTTGTCTGAACTCGTCATGTTTCCCGGCGCTAATAATCCCTAAAATGCAAAGTGGTGAGAAGAGTTCAAAGTGCTGCGGCCTCGTGCTGCGCTTCACCAAACGCGCGTTGTGTTTTAGCCGATCCTGGATCAGTCGCGTCCTTCGCTTCACAGGACTGCTGGACACTCATTACGCTGTGGGCGCTGCTTCAGTGGCGACACGACGACCGGTGCGAGCAGCGCTCCGACAGTTTGATATGTTTCCGACCCTCAGATGGTGTGTTTTTGCTTTTGCACCCAGATTTGTCATTGAAATTAGGAAGCACAAAGCAGCTCGTTGGGTTTTTTTGGTGCATACTGTGTCTTAGACGCCTGGAGCAAAGTCACGTCGCTAGCAATTTGGTGATTTTTGTTAACAAAAGCGAATTAAATACAGAAGATTTAGAGCATTTACAGAGGACATTTTGAACATTTCCTGCATTCTGGTGTTTTTTTTTTATTTTTGCAGCAATTTATGGTGTTAAATGTCTTTATTTGTGTAAAGGAAAACATTCAGAACTCCTCTTTTCCTTTTCCGTAATATAATAAGATGATTAATTCATGCAGCAGACCTATTATAATGGATTATTATCATTATATAATAACATAGTTGGGTTTCATATATTGTGCAGTATTATGTTGTGTTTACGTGATAAATCAAATGTGAGAATTTGCTGAAATATGGTTCTTTCTTGGTTCCTTTTTGGTCGCTCTAGCACCACGAATACTCGAGTATACGGGTAGCCCCGCCCTAAAGCATCCCCTGCTTTATGGTCTGTTTGACTCTAAATGGACCATCATTTACTAAATGAACATCATGCTGTATTGAAGAAGACTTGAAACTAGAGATTGAGACCATAAACTCATGTTTACAATATTTACTGAGGTAATAAATCAAGAGAGAAGTAGAGTCATTTTCTCATAGACTTCTATACAACCAGAGGAGTCGCCCCCTGGTGGACATTAGAGAGAATGCAGCTTTAAGATACTTCCGCATCGGGCAGAACTCAGAAGCAGGAAACAGTTTAGCTTTTCACTTTCATGAATTAGGTTTCGCTCAATTTGATGCAAGACACCGGACATCAAAAGAGCGTTAAACAACTCGCTATGAAAAATAATAATAAAGTAGCCGGCTGGAAATGTTTTAATCTCCGGCCGACAGCCATCACTCATCTCTAATCTTTGTGAAACAACAGTGGCATTCCATCTTTTATTCTTGTTATATTGTATTCATTACAACGTGATCTGTTCACGACGTGAGATCAGGGCTCATCAGTAAGGATTGCCCGCTTGCCCGAGGTACAGAAGTAAATCTAGTTACTCACGTGTTCGACCGCTGCATCGTTGTATTCTCAGAGCGGCCGATGGAAGACGCTCAGCGTCAGTCAACTCACTCCCTTCTCAGTTCTGTTGAGAGTTGCACGCGCACAGAACCAACGGAACGTGAGAAAATGTCGGCGGGTAAAGACGAAGTTCATGAGCTGAAGTGCCAGCGAGCATTTCAGTTATCCTGGAAGTTATCCTGGGAGTTTAGCTGTGTGGCGTGTGAGGATGTGGGTGAAACTATACAATAAATTCACTCAAAGAAAGAAATAAACACAACAATCAACTTTCATCTTTGTTCTTATTTCTTTACCACTAAATAATAAAACAATTTGTACAGGGGCAGGAATGTTTCTGACCCACTTGGCAATTAATGTTGATTAATTATCCCTGGAGATGCAGGAGGATTCAGACTTTATATTCATACCAACCACACCCTTATGAACTAAACAGCTGGTTGCACCGTTAAAATAGAGCCCTGTATGGTGTGACTGATGTGACCAAACAGGAAGTTAAAGCGCGTAAAGAAGAAGTCATCACAGCACATACACTCCGTGCAGATGCTTCCATAAGCCATTACTTTAATTTAAATCCCCTATAATCGTGTTGACATATTATATTACACTTTTAATTAAATAATGGGAGCAAAGCAGCAGCCCTAGGATGGAACAATTACATGGAAGGGTACATATGGTGTGTGTGTGTGGCTGCTGAACTGATCACAAACTGCTTCCCTGTTTAAAAAACAAAAAGCATGATACTCTGGAGAGTAAAACTGACAAAGATTAAAAGACAGCCTGCAGGTGTTGTGGTGGGTGGAGCGGCTCCTCTGCAGGAATAAAAGTTTCCCTCTGCCGATGAGCAGAGAGGGCACAAAGTCAGTGTCGGCCACCGCCTGGGCTCTGGTTCCACATCGGCTGGCCATAGTTCTGTTCGGGTGGTAGCAGGGTGTGGGGGGAGGAGGGGGGGAGGAGGGTTTACTAGAGGGTGAGGAGTAGGGTGGGAGGGCCGGCCAGGTGAGCGGTCACAGCTCGTAGTCGAACTTGTACTCGTTGGTCAGGTAGACCCTGCGGAAGATGAGCGCGGCCAGGGCCAGAGTGAGCAGCACGATGAGGACCACGGAGCCCGCGTGGCCCTCGTCCCGAGGTTGGCGAGGAGCCGCGGCGAAGACCGGCCGGCTCTGCTGGCTGTGCTGCTGGGCGCGGCGCTGCCGCGGGCTGAGAGGGCGGCCGGTGCCGGCGGGGGCCGCGGGGGCCCGGGGGGGCTCCTCTGCTCCCGTGGACGGAGACACCTCCGCCTGTGGAGGAGGAAAAAACAGTTACTCGACTAATCGATCACGCTCACTGTCTCCGGACGCGTTGTGGTCGGGTTAAGTAGTTTAATTCATTAGAAATACATCACATTTAAGCTCTTTGTATGAATTCCAAACCAGCAAAGTGGTTTAGGTAGGAGCCAGAGAGTATTTAGTACAATATTTAATTCTGAAATCTAGTGGAGAAGAAAGTAAAGGAGCTCAGATTTGTACTCACAATCAGTACTTTTGACTTTCCACCACTGAAAGTATGTGAAATACTATGAATTCAATCCGGTGGGTCACAACATTTGAGGCAACACACAAAGACAACTTTGTGTTTCCTTCTGTGATCCCACATTTTTAATGTCAACTCGCCGATCTCACCGCTCAGCCGTCACCAGTAAACTGTATTTATCAGACAGTTGTTGTAATGATGTGATGATCTGCAGCGCAGCCGACAGCTTGGAAACGACTGCTGGTTTATGAGCGATACAATCAAATCGCTCATCAAATGTAAAAAGTATGGAGATGAGAATGATGAACTCATGAGTTTGACTGAATTAAAACACAGCTGGGATGCTTTTTCTTTTATGCACTTCGCAGGAATAATAAGTGAGCTTCCTGGATGAGCACATTAATTAAAACCTTAATGCTACGATGCTCATCAAACGTGACCGGTGCTGATAGAACGAGGGGGACGACTAACCAATGAGCACAGACATCAAACATTTCACCCAATTAGAGACGCAGTTATCCCGCTGGACTCAGGGAACAGCAGCAAGGCACTGTGGGATACCGTGGACCCGGGCGAGTTTGAACTCTCGTCCCTCCAACTTCAGCGGCAGATGGCGAGTCCTATTTATCGACGTGTCCCCTCATCCAAACCCAGAGACAATAATCTAAGTCCTCTCTGCTCCTTCAGACTGGTTTTCTGTGTGGAGCAGCTGGCGCCAAAAAAAAACAAACACAATCCTCTTAGGCGACAAAGCTCGTGCACATCATCTGAAAAAGAAGCCGCCGAAGCACAGGCTTCAGGCGACCGCAGCACATCCGCTGTGATGATGAGAGACTTTTACACACAACCACAAGTAACTAAAGTACAGCAAACCAATACGGCCGGCGTGGCGCTGCTGCAGAGTCAGCATTCCGTCCTTCTGTGCATATTCACAATGATTTGGGAGCTCAGTGGGACGTCAGCGAGGGATGAAGCGTGCCGGCAATTAAAAAAAAAGGGGACAATGTGAACTATGTGTAATTGTCTGCATACAGCCCGGGCCACGTAATCCTTTTGATTGAACACCGAGGAGCTTCAGAACACCCACTGCTCCGTCTGATACTTTGAGGATTGAACGCTGAAGACAGGCCGGGTTTTTACTGTGTTGCATATGCCGTAACTTTGTGAAATGGTTTCCAGTGAAGCTAGATTTGTAGTTGACGGGCTGAAACATGTAAAACCATTCTTTAGTTAGTGTGCTGGCTGCAGGCGGGTTAAGTGCTGTGCTGTGAGACCCCAGAATGGCAGTTTAACACCCACCTGCTCAGGCCCTTCAGACTCGTCCTGGCCTGCAGATGTGGAGGCGTCTCCCTCGGTGAGTGTGGGAGATTCGCTTTCTGCTCCTCCGCTCTCGCTGGCCTGTCTGGATAAACTGGACTCTTCCTGCAAGAACACACAGGGAACTCAACAACAACAACAACAACAACAACACGGACCTCACAACATCTAATCTCATCAAGACAACTCTGTGCCGTTCTTTGCTCTTCTTCTTCTTTTAATAAAGAAATGTTCTCCAGGTCTGAAATGACTGATGCTACGTCAGCAGCTGCGCTAACCTCTTCAGGAGCTGCCATTGTTATTAAGAACAAACCAAAGCCCCGCCCCTAGCTGCCAGTAGCTCCTCCCAGGATGCAGATTGGTCCGTGCTCTGGCTTGCGGGACACAATCGCATTACTTGAAGCCTGACAAGATGGATTTCTGTGTGATATCCCGCTGCTGCGATTCTCGCTGTATTTCGTGATATCGCGAGAATCCAGCTGGCGGTCAAGCCAAAGAGAGAATATGATCGAATATCTTGTGAGACTTAAATCATACAGTTATTAGTTTCAAACAGGACTCGTGTTGTACCTTGAAGTTGATCTGCTGGGCCAGCTCTTTGGCCTTGTGGTCCTCTGCGCTTAAGTTGCTGTTGGGGGTCAGATCCATGAGGGCAGAGTGCATGGAGCAGCCGCACGCCTCACAGCTGAAGTCCTGGGACCTGGAGACAGTACACGGAGAGGTCATGTCACGATGCTCTAATATTTAGTGCATCCTGCAGGCACAACCGACCTGCAGACCTGGTTGTGTGGACCACATAAATAAATATATGAGAGAGCGAGAGAGAGACTCTGGTTGGAGTTAAATCGAGGACGTTGTTTACATGAATTATTTTAGTTAATGTGTCGTCTGGCCGTTAACACATACAAAGAAAGAGAAAGCAGGCAAAGAACTCTGAATTAGACACTTAAAAGTTAAATTTCACAAAGTTAGCAACCTGTGCGCTGGGCGGCACACTGATCTATCTGCCAACAACAAATGTACCGTCATTTGACGCTCGGCCAGTGGTGATTTGGCACCTTGGTTATGAAGCTGTAAAGATTAGATTGAGCTGCCCATATTTCTACCTGGCAGAAACCCCAGCCTCAAAATCTGTGTGTGTGCATCTGTGCGTGTTGTTTGTCTCGTTGTATTGTCGGCTGCCTCACACGTTTGTTTTTACCCTCCCCACCACCTGTGGCACCACATAAAGCTAAAGCTTCAGACCGCTGAGTGCTCCGCCGACATCGCTAAGTGAAGGATCAACACAAGACGCTTAGTGCAGCGATGTCAAGAAAGAGAAAACATGAAGTTGCCACACATGAAAGAGGTTTTCTGTGGATTTGTCTTAGAAAAGCTAATCGCCTCTTTCGTCAGCTAATGGGCTGATGTTACAGCTGTGAAGAACCATGCTGAGGAAGGCCACATCCTCACTGTGGCGCCCCTCAGGCTAAAACGGTGGCGAGGATACATTTGGATACATTATGGTACTAAATGATCCAAATCAGTGTCTTCCTCTGGAGTCAAACAGACAATTGGATTCTATTCAAGTGAAGTTGGGATGTAGCTGGTGAGGGAAGAAGAAGAAGCCGGGCTCATTAGGGCTCTTACGCCTCCAGTCATCACGCCGCTATGACGGCTTAAACGGGCCGGCCACGTTCCCAAAAGCAGAGGCCGTGACGACGCGCTCGGCTGACGGTTGCTCACGTGAACGACAGTTTGATCGCTTTTTAGGCAGAAGTGCTGATCATCAACAACACATCTGAGCTTCAAGACAAAAAGGCCAAAACTGGAGATCTTTTTGGTGAAATCTGAGATGAATCTCCTCAACGATTCCTCGAGTGTATTTCTGCCATGCTCATATGAGTGAATGCTCTGATCAGGGTTACGTGGCTGTTTTACTCTAATCTTGCTGGACCAAACGTCAGGAAGTCTGTCTGTGAATGTGACATCGCTTGAGCAGAAGTTATCATATTTACTTTACGTGTGATGGATCTGAGGATCTGTACCAGGCGGCAACCTGCAGCTCTGAAGAGTGAACCAAGTGTATAAAGTTATATGACTTAATTGAACTCAAACTGCTTTAACTGGGACGAAGGAAGGAAATAAAGCCCTCCTCCATCCCAACCATCAGCTAGGCCACTATATCCTCACACTGTACATTACTTCACTAACATCACAATACATGCAATGACAGCTCGTCTCCCGTTCATGAAATGAGCACACGGGTGACAGGAATGACTGATGTTTTTCATATTCCTTCCTGAAGCTTCCTCCACGGGGCCACCTGCGTTTTTTTTCCAACATCACAAAGATGAGCCACGTCTTTGGCGGCTTACTTGTCAGTCACAAACTTTCAAAGTATTTTGACAAATATCAAGAGAACCCCGTTTTCTGACTGACAGCTCTCATAATCGCCACGGGCACAGAAACAACCACAAAAACAAAAAAAAGTGCCGTCTCAGCCTTAAATAAGAAACCCATCGGGGAGATAAGCATCCGTGTATTTATAGCAACGCGCCTCTATTTCATCTCCATGTGCTAATGAAACAGCCGGGCGATCGAGACCCCCGTCACGTCTGCTAATAGGAGGTGAAACTTCAGCTGCATCCTCTGCTTCTCGGGCTTTTGTGCCGTTTCCTTCGGTGTGAAATGAGGAGCGGCGTGCCCACTCATGCCGGCTATTTTGGCGATAATGACTTTGTTATCTTGTGGTACCAGGACTTGTTTCCCCCTTTTGTGCCTGAGGAGATATCGGAGGGGGTAATGGAGGGGGCTGCACGTCCTCAGGGGGCTCAGGTGCTGATTACATTACATGCTCGCGTGGCGTTTGCCGCGTCAATGCCGCCCAAACGGCATCACGCATGTAATGTCGGCACTGATCACATCCTCCACCGGTGGGGCTGCTAATCCAGCATGCGAGATCATATCACCGCTGTTCACCTCATTAGCAGTCTGTATAGCACACACACACACACATAAACACACCCTGCAGAGGGAAAACATTGGAAAGGTTGTCATCTACCAAATCTTACTTTTTGGCCAGGGCCCTCCTCTCTTCTGGAGTGTAGTCAAGAGATCCTATGGCTCCCTCTCCTTTTGTTGGCATGAATCCGATGATGGCTATCAGGGCGGTTCGGACTGGAAGGGAAACAAGACGAGAAGAGAGAAAAAGAATAACAAAGGAGGAGATGAGAAACATTCAAATCAGAGCAGGTTCTTCAACAAATCCTGGGCTAAAAGCAGAGAAGGTTCAATGACACGGCAAGGCTGCACATGTCGTCATGCTCGGCGCCCCGTGTTACATAAGTGGGAATGATGCTTTTGATTTCCCAGCGTAAGCCCGGATTTATCCGCGGCCTGCGCGAGGACATCCACCGCGCGTCTGCGCTCACACATTCCTCCAGCTGGCAGCACGGTCGGGGGTCAACGGCTGGTTCGTGTCTCTGTTGTGACTGGCTGTGCTTCAGTCCATCCGATACGCTGAATGAAGAATCTGGAAACCGATTATGTCCCGACTGTCTTTGAAAGATCAGCCTACTTTAAAAAAGGGGTTTCCACAACGGGTTGTATCATAATAACTACCAAACATTGACAGCAGTACATGCACACTAATATTATTTTTGAGTTGCTCTGTGGTGGGGCTGAACAACATTTCCCCTTCTCACACTGGGCTGATTGACAGTCGCTATCAGCGCTCTACACACTTCGTCAAGTTATGAAGTTGCAGTGCGGTCTGAGATGAAAACCCGTCACATGAATTAGACTTCACTCAGTCTCCTTTCAATGAAGTAAAGAAGAACAAAATCAAAAGTAAGAGCAGGACGTTAAGTCTGAAATCAATTAATACAAGAAGCACATTTGACTTTGATCGCATTAAGTCTGTTAAGATAAGATTTTTCTTTTTAGGTTTGGAAAAACATGAATGAATCTGTGCATGTGTGTGTGTACTTGCGACTCTCTTATAATAAGACATTTACAATATATTATAATAAATGTTGAATACAAAAAGACTATGAAAACAGAAAAAAAAAAAACATGATGACACGCGGTCACATGACTTCACGTCACAACCACTAAGCTAAAGACGTTTAGTAACCTCATATTCACTACGGACATATTTTATATAGTAGAACAAAACATTAAAGTATTATTTCAGGCATCAGAAGCCCACTGACTGAGTCGAGGGAACTGGAAGTCCTGCAGAGCTCTATTAGTACATCAATCTACTTCTAAATCTAAAATCTAAATTAATATGTAAAATGTGAAAATGTAAATCTGAGGGAATGTTTCCACATGTAGGCCTGCATGCAACAGCTGACCTGCCTGTGAAATGCAGAGCTGCAATTATCCAGCCAGGCTTACTGTGGTCATTCCAAAAATAATGAGACACGACTTCTACACAGCAGGGGACGTGAGATCTCTGAGGCATGGACAGCCACGTGACCCGCAGCATGTTGGTAAAAAGACTTTTTTTACTGAAATTGCATCCCGTTATTGATTTAAACCTTTTTTTTGTGTGTGTTTGTTATGAGAGGAAACTGAAATGCTTTAGAGGAAGAAGCCTCGTCTCCCACCGAGTTCCTCTGATTGAACGCTGCGTCGTGAAAGCGTGAGTCAGCAAAAGCACGAGTCGCCAGCAGAGAACTAAAATTAGCTCTCAAGTTTGTACTCTGGGGAGGTATGGAAATATTTTCTACATAATGACATCGCTGGTCCGTGTTGTCCAAAAAGGTTTGGACGGTCATGTGAGGCGGAGGGCCTGAAGTCTGGAGGTTTAGACGGCAGCATCTTCAACTCTCTGCTTAAAAGGTGAGATACCTCCATCATCTGAGAGTCTGTGTTTACCTGAACTGCAGACCGGCCTAACCTTTAAATATGAATTATTTAACTTCCCCCCGTTTAATAAATACTAGCGCAGTGCCCACTAAGACTCTTAGCCGCCGTCGTCTGATGTTAATTCTTGTATTTGTGCTGCAGAGAGTAGAACGAGTAGATGATTGCCGTTAAATCATTTTTGCATACTGACAATTAGATTTCCATAAATCTCTGTGACTAATAACATTTTCCAGCTCTACAAATAATAAGACTCAATATTCATACTTCTGTGGACTCTTCAGACTTGCAGTTGTGGAGAGAAGTAAACTAGAGCGACATATGGAGAACTCGTTGTGACTCTACGTTGAGGACACTTACTGCTCCAAGAGGGCTGCCAGGTCTCCGGATGGTGGCCAGAGATGCTCAGACAAATCTTCTTGCCAACTTCGAACCTTCCATTCGGCTAGGAGGAAAAAAAGCAATACGAAGAAAGTGGAGGTGAGTCTGTGGGTGGAGATGAATGAATAAAACATTGTTATGACAAGACGTGGAAGTTTGGCACAGTGTGGAACGAGGAAACGCCGGCTGCTACGGTGCAATGAATGCAAACTAAGAGGAAAGAAAAGTAGCTGGACACAAAGAAAAAGTGTCAAAGCAATGGAGAGTACTCCAGCTTTTATCAGCCCGTCATTAGTGCAGATGTCATACAGCTGTCTGAATACAATAAGAGAGCCTCATATTCTCACAAAACCAGAGCCATTCCCTCCCGACAGTGCGATGACAGGCCCCGGCTTCGGTCTGACAACTGTCACTACGTGCACTGCAATTCAGAACTGGCTGAGGGTTAAATGACATGCCGTCCATTTTACACTCCTCGCTCATCCGATTTGACGCCTTGCCGTCGGGGCTTCGGCGGGAGAATAATCGGATGTGATTGAGAGGTGGCCGCCGGCGCCGCCACCGTCGTCGTCGTCTTACCGTGAGGAGGATGATGCTGGGGGGCTTCATGGGGTACTCTGGGGGAAGCACGATCCTGCCGTGGTAGACCCCGCCGTCGAAATCAGAGTCTGGGGGCCCACGAACGGAGAAGTGCCACTCAAAGAGGTTATCCTGCAAAAAACAAGAGAAATGTTGTTGCTCAGGAGATAAACCTGCGACTTCAGGTCATTTATTGTATGCGACAGTCCCTCGATTAGCAAGAATGTTTATTTACATCCGTAGTCCCTGGGCAGGTAACAAAAACAGAGACATTACAGGTGTGACGGCCCAGGGCCTCTGCCGGGGATTGTCTGTCTTTCAGTGTCGCCTGGATCCTGGATCGTTGGAGAGCGACATAAAGAAGATTGGGAGGCAGCTGGCCACTGCCTTCACCCTATAAACCCCCCACACACACCTGGTGTTTAATAATGCTCCTCTGTAAAAGATCTTGCCACAGTAATTTTATTTTCTCTACTTCATCCACAGAAATGACCATTTGGGAAGTAGAGAGCATGTAATCCAGATGTTTGGACTTTGCTGTTGATAAACTACTTTTCTCCGTTCAGGTGGAGGCATTTGAGAAAGTTCCCTTTAAGAATTTAAAGGTCACACATGGTGAGTAATTGATATACAAATGTACACCTAAAACAGTTGCTCCACCTCAGCTACATCGATGTAGGGGGGGGGGGGGGGGGGGGGGGGGGCGTCATCGCCTCAATTTCCCTCAACAATGAGCTCCTCGGTTTTAACGACGTAGAGCAGTTGGTCGTTCTCCGAGCAACGCTGTCAACTTTCTACATCTGCTCGGGCTGCATGAAATCAAACCTGACTCACAAGGAAACTCTCGCACGTCATCGTCACGTGATTTCCCTTCAGCGCTGTGGCCTCCGAACACGACGAGAGCAACAAAACAAAAAGTTTACCTCAAGTTTTAATGACACGTTCACCCAAAGGAGTCACGCTCTCCTTAATCCCCCGGCACCGCCCCGCCAGCCTCATTTTAACAGACTGCGTGATTCACAACAATGACCTGGTTCTCGCTAGAAGCTTTTGGAAGTATGCGTGTGTGTCATGGTTTTATTTGTTCACAGTTAAGTAGTGACATAGAGTTACTTTGTGATGCAAATAGGGTTCATTTGGGTTACTTTAAAAACATAAAGTAACATCCAATTTTCTTTCAAACGTCAGGAGTGATTCAGTATTGTGCTCAAGGACACTTAAATAGTAGGAACTTGGTGAACAGGTTGACTGCTGTCGGATTAATTAAAGCACTTTATTTGGAGGTAAAACTGAATGTGGTGTTATATTTGTCAATGTCACCACGTTCCCAATTTTGAATACGTTATTGTTACTGATAAAAACGATCGACAAAACAAAAGTAGTACAAAAGATTGTATGAAAGCAGAAATTTCAAATCCGTCCAGAATGTGACCTACTATTTCTTACCGAGGTCAGAGCAAATACATTTTCTTCAATAGTATACATACAGACGTTTGTATAAATTATCCAGTAAGTGTGTTGTTGTGATTTTAGTCGTATATATGTGCAAATGTAGTTTAGAGAACTTTGGCTCCCCCCTGAGCTAGACTATACAGGATGTTGGTGCCCTGAAGAGTTCCTACAGGACGGCGGTGGACTTACTTCCAGCGGCTGGGCGTGGTAGTGCTCCGTGGGATCCCTCAGCTCAGCAGCCTCCTTCATCAGCCTCTTCACCGCTGGTTGTTCAAAGAAAACAAAGAACACCGAGGTTAGTCTCTTTAAGGGTATAAAAGAGTCTAATTCATGAGCATTACAGCGTTACATGTTCAGTGTCCACCTCGATGTGTTGTCGACAAATACACCCAAATGTCAACAACTGCAGCGTTTAGTTTTTTTACAGGCCAACATCTTCTGATATCCAGACGCAGAAGGCTGTAATTGCGCCGCTCCTCTGGGTAACAGGACGTTAACTCAGACGGACAGACGAGAGGAGCATGCAGAGCGATGGAGCTCCATGTTCTGGCAAGTCTCCGCTAAAAAATCACACTGACTGTCACACTCATTCAGACAGCCACAGTAAAAAAAGAAAAAGGCTCCTTCAAATGTGCAATCCAAAAAGCTTGGATCTAAAACCACCATTGGCACTTCGGTTTCAACGCAACGAAGTTCTGCTTTGTGCGCTCCCCCTCCGCCATCGTGGAAGATCTTCTAGTTCCTTAAATGCACCTCGAAGGTGACGAGGAGCGAGGACAGAGGAGGCTTGTGGAGGAGCTGAGAATCGAGCATTTAAAGCTACTACGAGGAACTTTTATTCAGTATTGGTTTTGGCGGCCCCTGTGGACAAATGTGGTAGTGCTTCCAAACACCAGAGTCCCTTTAGAAAACCTCTCATTCTACTGCAGCAGGGTCCGACAGCTGGTGGTCTAGTTTACGGATGTAGGTCATGTAGAGGCATCAGTATTAAATTGGGACGGTTTCATAACCAGTCAAAAGTTCTTCACGGTAACTTTAAGTCACTTTTTTCAGCAAAAATTCACTGCTTCCAGCTTCTCAAATGTAAATATTTTATACTTTTATGATAGGAAATTAACCACATGATTAATGCATTAATAAAGAAAGTAATGGTGAGATTAATCAATAATAAAAACAATTGTCGGTTGCTGGTGTAAGTACATTTCGTGAACTTGTAACTCAAGGCAGAAAGAGAGTAAAGTCTTTATTTAATTTACTTTTTAAAGTTGTGTTAAAAGAGGTCAATCTCTACCCGTGGTGACATTTTATGTGAGTTTATGTGCGGAGGCGACACACTCTGAAAATGAGGAGGCGGAGAAACATCTGCTGGCATTAACCCCTCGTGTCACGACCCGGCCCGCAACACACTCAGGCCTGCAGAGTTAATCTGAGCACAAACAACACCGCATCACTCTGGGAAGGGTGGTTACACAAGTCCAGCTGATGAAGAGGATGATGATGATGGTGGTGATGGTGGTTAATCACTGCCCTGGCAGTAAAGGACACAGAGACGCTCCTTGACGTAATGCTGACTAACAAAGTCCTTATAGTGAGTCCGTTTGGGGCGAAGCTTTAGGTTCACACATCCCATCGTGCTTCAGCACAAGCTCGCGAGTCAACATTGTCTGGTGTCACAGTCTCAGCCTCGCGTGAACAAAGTGCTCATCGCAAGTTCAAAAAAAGTCGGAAAGCAAGGTCAATTCTGCCCTCTTATGCTCATCGCTACTGCCGGAGCTGCAAGACGGGGAAAAAGCAGAACTAAGGAGGTATTCATGGAGGCAAAATTGGTTTGGAATCCAATCGAGTGCGGACTGGCTCGGGGTGTCGGAGCTGTGAATGCACACTGTGAAATGTAACACGGGAGAAGAAGACGAAGGGCAGCGGCGTGATGGGTGGGAGAAAATAACAGTGATGAAGGCGAAGCTTAGAGGCTGTGGAAGCTGCAGGGATGAGCAGCGGAGCGGAGCGATGATGGACCGACACCACGCGGCTTTTCAGGGCACGTGTTCTCTCTGGATTCAGAGAAGAGGAGAAACCAACCACAGTAATCTCACACTGGACACACACACACACACACACACACACACACACACACACACACACACACACACACACACACACACACACACACACACACACACACACACACACACACACACACACACACACACACACACACACACACACACACACACACAGGGAAGACGTGTGTGTTTACCTTCTCCTCATGCAGCGCTTGCAGTCTTACTCGAGCTTTAAAACTAGTTAGACGAGGGGCGAAGATGAGAAACTGATCCGTCTACGATCAACATACACCTCGTGTGTTGAAATTGTACTCGAGTATTTCCATTTTCTGCCAATTTATACTTTTTACTTAACTGCACTTGTTCAACTTTTTTTTAATATATATATATATATAGTTACTTTGTTCAGATTGATACAAAATACAATCAGCAAATACACTGATCAGTTATTATAACAGCAACATTTAAGTGATAAACAGATTAATGCATCAATATTAATTTATATATACATGTTCTTTGTTTTCCCTATTAAATAAATACATTTAATTAAATTATAATCCTTATGATTCCCTCACTTCTTATCAATTAATACTTAATTAACTCCCTTTCATTTTTAGAAAGTGTTTCAAAAACAGTCTTTAATAGAAGAATCTGCATCTTCTCAGTACCAGTATCTGAGTGAGTCACCTCAGTACACAAACAATTACAAAAACAAAACATAAATCCTGCCGCAGTGCATTAAAAGTGTGCTGTTATCTACAAAAATAAGGTTTTCACACCGCAGCTATAAGAAAGGAAATAGCTTTTTACACCCCATGAAGTAGAAACACGGAGTACTTCTTCCAACACGAGCTGTTGGTTTGATTATGTCTTCTCGTCTCATCCTCACTCTCAAAATACCACCTTCATCAATGACAATCTGTTGAGTTTTTGTGAAAACGTTAAGCTTCAGCAGAATCTCTGTTTGCCCATGTGGCCCCCGCACATCAGAGCCAACAAATTAAATAACAGACAGGAAGCTTAACTGTGCAGAGATCTGTGAAGGGCTCAACATAAGGCTGCAGCACTCCGCCGTGTGAGCTCCGTCCATCACGGGCAGCGGCAGAATATTTAAAATTCACAAACGCTGAGCCAGCTGTATACTTGTCACAGAAGTCACTGGTTACAGAAAATGAGCCGATGGAACAGTTTCTCCTCCTCACTCCGGAAAAGGAAAAGCTAACTAGCCAGCCATACATCCCGATGCTTCATGTGTTAAAGCTGCATTCTCTCTAATGTCCACCAGGGGGCGACTCCTCTGGTTGTATAGAAGTCTATGAGAAAATGACTCTACTTCTCTCTTGATTTATTACCTCAGTAAACATTGTGAAAATGAGTTTATGGTCTCAATCTCTAGTTTCAAGTCTTCTTCAATACAGCATGATGTTCATTTAGTAAATTATGGTCCATTTAGAGTCGGCTGGGCTTGGCTCCCTTGTGATTGACCGGTCTGTATCAGAGCCGTATGCAGCGTCTCTACCAAGGCGTCAGAACTTTGTAGTCCAATTATGTCCACTGTTGCAAAAAAAAAAAAAAACAAGATGGGACGACCAAGATGCCAAACCTGAGGCTATAAAACCGGAGTCCACAAACCAATGGGTGACGTCACAGCGGCTACGTCCGCTCGTTATACGGAGCGTATGCTTCCTAGCGAGCTGCAACAGCACTTTACGACTGTCGTTTGTTGTCAACATGACTAACCGTCGCCATGTTATTTCATACTTATTAAATGTCCAAGGAGAACAGTTCAATGTTCAAAGATCCTGAACTATTCCACAGTCTGACGTAAGGTCTCTGGATGTTCACACTATTTTGAAAACGTGGTATGGTGAAATATAACAAAGAAGAAACTGACAAAACTCTCCCCAAAAAAAGCTCCACTTTTGATTGTCGAGCTCAGGCTCTCCGACGCGTCGAGTCGTTTCTCACGCTGAAGAAAAACAAAAGATAAAAGGAAACGGAAATTCTCTGAAGGTTGGACATCGCCTGCTGTGTGCAGACGAACCCTGAACTTTGATAAGGAGACGGGCACCTTTAAAGTTTGCCACAAACACACCAGTATCTTCTTACAACACCAAAAAAAAGCACAAGCAGCTGGTATCCAAGGGTGCAAGGATCAGAACAAAGCATCCTCAAGATGCTCCCGAGAGACGCACACTTGTTATGCAAGACAGACGAAAGGGAGCGGTGCCCGGAAAATACCGACCGAGGAGAGCGGAAGAGGCCGCAATTAGAATGAAAAGAGGAGATAAGGAGGAATCAGCTGGGAGAAGGTGACATGAGGAATCTCTTGAAATGAGTTTTTAAACCGTCGGCGGAAGCTGCAGAGCCGTTGTTGATGGAGACAGAAATGTCAATCCGCCGTCGTGGACCCCAGGAGGGCCGACTTTGAAAATGTCGATTGATACGTTGGTCTGATGTCTGTTGTTGTGACTGTGCCGTCAATGCAAAGCTCTGGAGGAGATGTGTGCTGAGAGTGTAAGTCTGTGTGTTTGTAGGTGCGTTTCTTTTAATCGTTGGTTTCCCCACAGGTTTTCTTTCATTTCATAAATCCAGAGTATATTCATGCACTTAAATCCTCGCCCGCATTGAAAGATTTTAGTCTTAACTAAATGTTCTGTGCCGGTGGAACGGTGGGGCGGTGTTATGGTTGCAAAGTAGGCCAGATCACTCTGGGTGTTTCTTCTGAACAACAAATTCAGTGAAAGGTTTCTGGCTGTAGGAGAAACAGTTAATGTGTGTGTGTGTGTGGGGGGGGGGGGGGGGGGTCTGGGACGTATCAGCAGCATTTTTCATATTTTTGTAGACGTTTGCAAAACAGAAGAACTTTTTAATTTGGCAAATTAACTTCCCGTTACTGAAAACATTTATTTCTCCTAAATGAATAGAATTGGATTAAATAGCGTAGAGCTTGTTGTTGAGGTCCTGTCAGTGTTTAAAACAATCACAAAACTCAACTTTCAAGGGAACTTGAAGACTAAAGCTTCAGTCGAATAGTCAAAAGAAAGGTACGTGATATTTGTGGAGGAGTTTGTTCATCCAGTTAAATATTTCTGTATTACATCCAGAACATGATGAGGGATGAAAAGTTAAGACGATCAAAGTTCTTATTAATTCAAAACAAATTAAATCCAATAGTTGTTGGGATATTTCAATAAAAATGCACGAGCTCATAGTGGCGTTGATGTAAAAAGTCATAGGATTCATCCGCTCAGCACAATGAATGTGTGAACCAAGTTTCATGTGAATCCTTCAAATATTGGTTGAGATATTTCCGTCCGGACCAAAGTGGCGACCAGACATTGTTATGCGAAAAGAGTTTCCTTGATGTACTTACTCTGATCTTTAATGCTGCATGGCTGCGTGTCTGGCCTCCACGTTCCATATTCCTACATGAAAACTGCTCTCAGCGAGGTCTGTGGATCACCCCGAGTGACCGGGTCAAGACTTCTGGAATTTAAATGCATCTTTTTTCGAGTTTTGAGCCACTCGCACCAAAACAATTTAGATTGATAAATGACAGTACAGGTAAGAGGACAAACGTGTTTGCCGGAAAATCCTACAAAGCGTCCAAGAAACGTTTGTGGGGTGGATGCTCCGGATAAAAAACTAACTCTACATTCAGGGGAAGGATTGAAGTAATAAATACAGGGTTTTGTGTTCATTTGTGAAGATTATCTTGCTGAACTGAACGTGTAAGTTTCATCAGCCTTTGTTTGCCACAGAACATATTTCTGCAATAATCCAAAGGTTCTCTGTGATAGTTTGACTTAGCGCTGTGAAGCCGTCTGCAGTTTGCTGATGCAGGCTGCTCTGTAATTGCAAGAATGTGTCAAAATGACAAATTGCCGGTTCAGCCTATTTGCATAAAATACAAAAACTGGTTTGAGTCTGTGCACCGGAACAAACCGGCAAAACCAGAAACCCATCCAACCTCTACTGGACTCCAGCTTATAATCACCTACAGCTGAGTGACTGAACCACCAGCAGCTGTCTCTACATACGTTTCCAACTGAAACTTCTGCTTCCTACAGGTCGTTTAAATATTGTTAACCAGGAATTATTAAATTGCGGCTCTCGCGGTTTGACAGCCGATGAATCATTCAGCGCTGGCCCTACTTTCAGGAACAGGGCTCCGGGAGCAAACAGTACGGTGCGGTGAATAACTACGAGTTGTGTCTGTATGTATTGTAAGCTCAACCTCAGTGTATGGTACACGCCTGACGCCCGAGGCGACAATAGGCCTGATGTGTGGCCTAAGTTGTCCTGACAGCACAGGGAGAAGTGGTCTCAACTACTGCCCAGCAGGCCTTGGCCTCAATCCCAGAGCGACAACAGCACATTACGGCTGTGTGTGGGAGGACTGACTGTGCAGAAAATACTCTAACTTTTGTACCATCCTCCTTTTCCACAGTTATCTATCTCCACATACTGTGTACACACATGCTGTTTATCTAATCGGGCAGGAACCTCTGGATCTAAACAGAAAAGCCAAAGCTGAAGTGCCTTTAACCCTCTGAACCCCAAAACACACCGACAGGATTGAAAAGTATTTTTTCTTTCAATAATCGCCAAAACTACACCGTTTATCACAGCCAGAAGCTGTAAAAACAGACATTGTTGTCAGATTTTCATCTTTCCAACGCTGCTTCAACACATCATGTGCGACGAACTCTTTCATCAGGCGATGGCCAAAACGCCAAAACGCCGAAATCAAGGCTTCAAAAGACGCAGTCGATAAACCAATGGGTGACGTTACAACGACCTCTTTATATACACACACATCTATGGTCTGAATACTGTAAATACTTTCTTACTTCCTACATTTCTTTGTCTTTGTTAAAGAAAGTTTTACAAATCCCAACATTGTTGAAAATACTGGTGGCATGGGTCAGATAGAAAGACACCTAGAGAGCTGCAGCTGAAAGCTATTCAGGTTAAAAGATTCTCTCCATCTTCGAGGCCACCAGTAAGTCATGATTTTCCACTTGGAGAATCCATCAGTGCCCTGCGGAGGTGTGATAGGCTATCAGGGCTGGACAGGCACTTCAGAATGAAAGATGAGCCACTTTAAAAGAGTCCTCTCGTGGGATGGCAGGACTCGCACTCAGCCCGGGACTCCTCGGGTCACAAGATGTCCTGGTGTCAAAGCTGAATCTCAGAGGCCGATATCCGTCCTCCCACATCAGTATGTCTACATAGCTGATCCATTACCAGAACCTTTAGACGTTTTTAGCCAAAAATCTGTTATAATACCGTAATCACAACAATAAGGAGCCCTTAAAGATATAGATCTTCTAACATAGACTAGAGGGTGCATCAGTAGACGGCAGATCTCCACCAGGCACACACTTTGTCTCAGCTACGATGTCTTACACCACATCCAATAAATCAAAGCAGGTTTCTGTCTGAATCAAGAGTCTCCATAGACTACGAGCGTCTACACCTTTGTTCCCGTTTGTGTGTGTCGGGGGGGATTTTGAATATGGTTGCCCTTGACAGCTGAATATTAATCAAACGAGTGTGAGCACAATATAAATGTGTACTTTCACACCATCACAGGAGGGCTTCCTTCACCGCGGCGTTGGTCTCATCAACTGACAGTTAGGAATCCTGCTGTGCAGCCCTTGATTGAACAATCATTGAGACACATGCCTTTTTGTCAATGGCAAATTTTAAGGTGCCTTTCTAGTCTCTGGAGCAATTTGGTGTTCAGCGTCTTGCCTGAGGACACTTGGACATGGACTGGAGGAGCCGGCGATTGAACCGCCGATCTTCCGATTGGAAGCCGACCCGCGGCTCAGACGCTCGTTACGGCATCGTCCAGCAGACAGTG
Source organism: Pholis gunnellus (assembly GCF_910591455.1). Lineage (NCBI taxonomy): Eukaryota > Metazoa > Chordata > Actinopteri > Perciformes > Pholidae > Pholis > Pholis gunnellus. The sequence goes on along the minus strand of NC_136546.1, from coordinate 19,007,774 downwards.
TTCTCCCCGTGGTTCGCTCTAGTATCTCTAATGAAGCTGAAGTTTGACGGTCTCACAGGAGGGTCACAAGGATTCCACTACCCAGACCTCCACAGCATTACTCGCTGCCTCGCTAAATGAGCGGTACTCTACGCTGACTCTGTCCGTCGGTCGTACGCTGCACAATCCTCCAGAATGAACGTATTGTACTTGCGAGGGATGCTGAGCTGGAAGAGGAGAGCCGGGTCTCGGCACAGCATCCTCTTAACACCACGCTCCCTGCCAGCGGCTGGATGCATTGTGACAGGCGCTCCGGTGCTCCATATCCCATGCCCATATTTGGCTCTTCCTTCCGGTAACAGTAAGCAGAGATGACAAGGAAAAGCCCTTTTTCCCCTCACAAGTGCCTCTGGCCTCCGCTGGGTTTGCAGCGGTCAGGTCACCGGCCCAAGGCGATGGGGCGATAATCTCCGTACGCCAAATCATTTTATGTAACGCGTAGTTTGAGTGTGATTCATAATTGAACCAGAGGGGAGAGAGGAGACACGCTTACGTAATAAAAAGCCGACTCAAAAAGATGTGAACGGCCCAGAGCACAGAGAAAGAGGAAGGAGGGGAGTCCTCCAAAGTCTGAGCACTTTCTACTTTTCTGTGGCTGCTGCTTCCAGCACACTCAGCTAAGAGGTGAAGCCAGGAGAACAAGAGAGAGATAATCCCTCTCGTTCAGTCAGAACAGAAGGATATAGAACATTTTATACACCAGAAATATAATATACAGCAGTGAGGATGTGATCTTTAGGGCCAGAGTAAATGGAGACAGCTGGAAGTACGATCGAGATAGATATATATATATATACATTCATCAATAAGGAAACTGGTCATAAGTTACAGCCCCACTGTTGAATATCATAGTTTAACTAACTTACTAACTGTATTAGTTTGCCTTGTTTTAAGGTGATTTAACACGTTCATTAAACACCAGCAACATTAGCTCTGTGACTTCTGAAACTCTGAATATCAAAACTGAAACAGTTCCAACCCGCTGGCTCTAAACAAATCATGCACGCACCTGCGTGTGTTTGCACACGTGTACATACGTGCACACCCGCAGAGCAAACAGCAGCTACAGACCTCTCAAAGAAGTACTTGTGATACGTGGCATGAACTCACTTGCTTTCACTACGGTACCAGTAACTGTTTTTCTAGATTTTTGTGCCTGCTGACACTTGAAAATTCTCAGTTTCATGTCTGGAACTGCATATGAAGAAGTGCTGATGTAAATATGCAATGCTCACACACAATAGGCTTTACAACAACATAATTCAAACATCAGGTGCAAGGAGGTTTTTACTCAGATGATTAGAAAGGTCTGTTACACACACACACACAGACACACACACACACACACACAGACACACACACACACACGAACACAAACCACATGTCCAGAAGTCAACAAAAACGAAGTCATTTATGCCTATTTATACCGTCACCTCCCACCATGTGGGCCTAAACTTTAACGGTGCCATTTAAGTTTGTCCCACAGACCGACTGGCTGGTTTAAACTTAAACTTGCAAGATACGTCCTCGAGTATATTCATTGAAATTGACTAAAAAGGAGACCCAACAAAGGCAAAGAAGGACAATGTTGAACTATTGTGTAAAGCTTAGTTTGTGGTTTTTAAAATCTTTATTTGAGTAAATATTTTGCAGCCAAACCAAATAGTTTAAATGACATTCAACGATAGTTTCTTCATAATGCTTTTAATACTCAACTTGTTTCTTTACAGGGCGTGTACAAAGTGCAGTAAAGTAGAATTTGAGATAGTTTACATATGATTACAATCCGTCCTCGCCATTGTGGAGGTTGATTTATGGCTTTTTGCCGGTTACACCTACAGTCTATGTTCACATCTTTGGGTTACACTTGTTGTCTTTTGTTTAATCCTCACAGTTCAGTTTGTTCGTGTGTCCTCTGGCGTTTAGGAGAATAATGCTGTAACTGGAGTTGATGAAACCCCCCGAGCACACAACATACAGTGATCTGAAACCTGAGACGGGTGTTGACATGCCACATCATTATGTTCTCCACTGCAGTGCTCGCTGGCATTTGTATTAAAATCACTGAAGTAGCAGAAGTGCATTGAAATCAAGCCAGACGGTGTTGTTGCCAAGTAGCATCCAATAATATAACCCATGACCAACAGCTGCTTCATCTTTGCTGCTAATGTTGCTTTGAAAAGTTTCGATACTGCCTGTGACTCACTTGTTGCTAGGGAAAATAACCTATAAATCGCTCAGTGAATAGCCATGCAAATCAACACTATCACACACAGCTGAACACCACGTACTTCAGCCCAGGAAGAGAGATAGTGAGTGAATACAGATGTTTCTGTTCAGCGGAAATACAAAGTGCCTCCAAAAAAACCAGCAAACACTAAGAAATAGAGTCAATATATTTAATATATACATATAACATCTCTCTGCCGGTCGACCCTCATCTACCTGCATGTCTTTTGTTGTTGTTTAGCTGTCTGACTGATTTATATATTTAACATCCTCCGCATGCTTTTATGTTTTGTGCCTCTGACATGGATGTTTATTTTATTTGTGTCTTGTTAGTACTTGACAATGTATTATAAGAGTCTCCTGAATGATGCTACTTATATTATTCTCACTTCTTTCATTGTTTTAGCACGCTCTGTAAAGGGTGAATATTACATAACTATGTAAGTGTAATCTTAAGTTTATTTTGTAACATCTGCCAACAGCAATGTTTGTATTGATGTGCACTGTCCCGTATCAAATAAACAAATAAATACAAATGTATGTATGTACTCATTTAATTGTAACTTACCACAATTAGTTATTGTAGCTTTATAGTAATAAAGTGAACTGGTGGGTTTCTCTGAAAGCTGCAGAACTTTTAAAAGAGAGCTTACCTGGACTCTTGAGGTTGTATTTATTCTCCATACTAACAGATGTTGTTGTTTCTGATGCTAACTCGCTAGCTAACTTAGCTCCCAAGCTACCTATACCGCTACTTAACGTTAGCTACACGTTAGCAAGCCCCGGCTATTAGCTTCCTTCGGTCCTCAAGTATGAGCAGGACAGCGGAAACCGGAGGTCGTCCGCTCGGCCCGGTGTTCCGGTGTGCAGCTGCAGTAGAATCAGTCCGTGTGCAGTCGTCTCAAAGGTGATTGAAGAGTTGTTTCTCAAGTTATCCGCTGTTTCGGTTTTGAAACTGTTTTGCTCAGTGTTATCCTCGTGACGTCATTTATGGAAACGTAAACAGGAAGTGACTGGCTATTGGCTATCTCTTCTTCTTCTTCTTCTTCGTCTCTTTCTTCGGAAGTCTGAGGCAGCGCATGCGTATTATTGCAAAGGACTTTTAAAAATATGATTATAACAGGATTTTTTTTTCTCTATGACAAAATAAATATCACCATAAAGATTTTAATCTTATAAGTACTTAAATATTTAATTGTGAAATGTTGAATTTAGATAAGCCTACCACTAAATGTCATGCACTGAAATACTGTATTTTATTTTGGAAAAACAAATATAAATGTGTGTATAATGATTAATAATGTTCACAAATTCAAGGACCTAATATTTAAAACAAATATATGTGTAATTATAATGAAATATGGTGTGAAATATGATTGAATTGTTTTGAAAAACCCACAAAAAAACAGAAAGCAACTTATATTGGCATCGGACATGTAGTGTAGTGCATCCCTGCAGGGTACGTTGTGACCCTGTTTATTTCAACCTCCTGTAAATACAAAGCAATTTCAATGGCCTGGTATGCATTAAACCACCTAATGTATATTCATATGACAAGTTGTCAGGACTTAGATTAACTTTTAAAGAAAATAAAAAGATGCTTTGCCAACAAACCAAGCCAGTTTCTTGTTCCAATATAAATGGGTCAGTCCTGTTAACTTAAAACCATAAACAGGGATTTATTACAAGGTGAATAAGTTCTGTTAACTTGTGTTTTTGTTATTTTTAGAATGTAAGAAAAACTACTTTACAAGTTAGTTTACTTTACACCGGACTCCTCTACACTGTAGAACCTCAAAGTCACATGACTGACGCGTTGTTAGATGAGTTTGTCGGATTCAAGAAGATGTAGATCTTAACAGATTCTTATAGATTATGTTCATATTTTGATGATGCAGGTCACGGCTACAGATCAAAAGCAGCTGACAATTCAGGAATATTCTGCACACATTTATACTTGTGCATAATATTTGTGTTCATTTAAACATTATATTCCTGGGTGCTGAGCGAAGCTGATGCATGAGCAGGTGCAGTCAGGTGCAGAGGGGAATAGATGAGATATTCCAGGTCCCATCTTCTGTTTAATGTTCCCTGTATGTTATTTTCACTGAGTCAGAAGTGTCGACAGTCACAGTCGCTCTGCTTCATGTGACTCTGACAGAGACTCGAAATCTCCCAGGTTGTTTTTTCAACCGCTCCACCATGAGATGCCGTTGATCCATCTTTATGTTTAGACCAAACTGCCACCATCCTGCCTTCCTCTTCCCGCATCAAAATATCCCAAAGACTTGAATATGGCAGGAGGAATACCTGACTGTTTCTCACTTTCTTTTGGCCCCTCAACATTAATGCGAAACTCATTCAAAGGCTGAGATCTCAAGCGAATGCCAGTTCCAGGCATGAAGCAATACACAGAAATCTGGGACTCACAGAGCAGGTTTACGGAGATTTCACAGACGCTTTGAAAGCTTTATGGAGGTAAATGGGGGGGGGGGGGGGGGGGGGGCACTTTGATCTTGATCTGTTCATGACTTTGCCCTAAAGGTATTAATGGAGTTTGAACCAGTTCATTGAAGATAATATCTTGCATCTTAAAAACAAAACACTGTTCAATCTTAAATTTTAAATGTAATTTTAGATGTAGTTTGTCACTGTTTTCCTATTATATGGGATGGATAGATAGACAGATAGACAGACAGACAGACAGACAGACAGATAGATAGATAGATTTGTTTACTTGTGTATAAGGATGACATGGAAAAAGAAAACGTCCCTTTGTTACAGACATTTGCCCACTCGCCCACTGTCTGTGCTCACATTTCACTGTATTCAACACGACTTAAACAGCAGAGCAGCGTGTCAATATTGTACAATCTGTAGAATATTAACTATAGCCGAGTGCTCGACCGCGAAACACCCTACATCTTCACTTCAAACCGACCGACTGCGCAGAACGAACATCAAATCTCAAGATCACATCGCAAAGCAACGAAGGGACGCCCCGACCACTGACTCATGTCACACCGCATCAAGTGCAGTCCAGCTGCCCTGCGTGTGTGCCCACGCACTTCAAGCCTCGCAGTCAGTTGCTCCAGTCATGTACGGATGCCGGGGGGCGTTAAAAAACCCACTCCTGCAAAGTCAAAACCCACAGGAGTCATGAACATGCCGTACGGACCAGAGATCTCTGACCTTTTGGCTGTGCTTCTGCTGCATGATGTACATCTACAGAGCCTCTGGTGCTCTATGTGCCAGCCACAATACATCCTTTATTATGAAGCAAGACATTTTCTTTTGTTTAAAATGTAAATGAGGGAGCATTGGAGTATACGGATGTGCAAATTCACCATTTGCAGGTTATTGAAGGAGCGAAACAGAGTGAAATGTGGTTGAAACTACAAAGCTGAGAGTTCTCTGTTTGACAGAGGAGAGGTGTTCTTTTATTAAAGTCTTTTGTTGGAAAATAAACTCAACTTCTTTGACTGCTCGGTTTACGACAAAGCCTCAAATATTGAAAGGATCCAGTGTGTCGACGCCAATGTTTATGACAAACAGGTAAACTGCGTCGCCATCGACTGCTTCCTTTGTATTTATTACTTCTACTTTTCTAGTGTGCACACAAACATCACCCAAAGAACCTCACACAAAGAGATGAGACGCTGCAGCAAAGAAGAGAAGGAAAATCGATCTGAAGCGATTTTAGCAGCTGTTTAAATTTCAAATTCAGATTAAATCCACTGAATTAATTTAAAACTCTTTGGGTTCACATCATGTAGTGTGGAAGGTAGCGATGAAGGAGATTCCCATGTTTATTTAACGATGTCAAATGTATCGAGCGTCCATGTTTGTTTGATTTCTCAGGAGCTTACGCATCATCCGTGGAGATGCAGCAGTCTTAAAGATCTGTTTGAGCTTACGTGGGTACAGCGGCTGTAACACAGCTCAGACACACCATCGTCTCACAGTATAAAGGGTCTTTTTTGCTGCTTAATGCTCTATTCACCAGCTCGTCTCTTAACTGTGTCAGCGACGCTGCTTTGAAAGCGATGGTATTTGATTTTGACGCGTCTGGTCCATATGATCATCTGACAGTTGGTGTTTGTATAGATGAACCTCTAATGACGGGGAAAAAGCTTTATGTAATGTCACGAGGTTGGCTCTCCATCAAGTGCAGCAATCTTCCACCCGCCAAATCCAGATTAATTCAGCTTGTGTGTGTGTGTGTGTGTGTGTGTGTGTGTGTGTGTGTGTGTGTGTGTGTGTGTGTGTGTGTGTGTTTAAATCTGCCAGTTGCTAAGGGAAAACGGAACAAAGTTTATGATAATTATTAGTCAACACTATGTGATTTACAACACAAAGGTCTTGACCTGAAGCTGACAAACGCAGCACATTTCTTTTCTTTTAGGACGACGTATTTCTGCCTTTATGTGATAGTAATGATGGAGGCACACAGGAAATGTAGCAGGGGAGCGACGTGCAGCCGGGGAATCGAACCGCTGACTCGCTTCTCAGGGGCATTTAGGCCTAAAGCCACTTCACACAGCACATTTCTGCCACGCGGCTTTTATTTATCGATTGCATTAGAAATGACACTTTGTGCGGCTCACATTATGATAAGAGCAGGTCAAAGGTGCCTCAATGCTTCCTTTCTAATCTCCTTCAGCATAGGATGCACTAACCATCCTTTATGAAAGGAAAGGAGTTAATCCCACAATCCCTGGCGGCAGCAACATTTAAAGCCGCTCTTAAAAACAGACGATATGCTTATCTTGCACAGATTTAACAATTGCTTTCATACAGTGGTGTACTAATTGAGAGAACTAATGTTGATAAATATGAGTGGACAGTGACAACCTTTTCCTTTCACTTTACTTTTTATTCAGTGAATAAAGCAAGCCGTCAATAAACAAATTCTCATAAACAGTATAAATAATCAACATGAATACATATTAAATGCCCTAAAATAATACAGTTGTGCTGCCTCTTCTCCAACAGTGTAATCGATATTGCACATGATAGGCCAGAAGGTGAAGGAGGAGAGAAGAGGCTAGAAAGTGACAATATCATTTTTGTTTTTGTGTTAAAAGTTCTCTACAAAATATCCTGAGGTTTTTTAGCCACGACCCATAAATGTAAATAAATGTGAATAGTAAAATAAAAGGAGAATCTTATGTTCCTGATTTTGCTTGTAACTTACTATATATTCATCTTAGCAACACAAAACATGAAATACATGAACCTAAACGTCTCAGACGAGTAGTGGTGCAGCAGTGTGAATTTAAAGCATGAAATACGGCAAATTATTGGAAAATATGCTCCAACTTCAGTGATTGACATCCAACAGAATTAAACATGATAGATTTAGCAAAACATTGATGTTTAATACACCAAAACATTCCAGTAGCCACTGAGGAATCAGAGGAAGAAGCCTGAGACGGCTAAAATGAATGAAAATGCTAGACAGTTCTACAATAGATGCCTTACAGCTCAGAATCAGCCCAAATTATGGGATGCAATTATATGTTAGTCTTTTGAATGTGAGTCGAGTGAATTGTCGGTTTTGGTTTTGTGCGGTCTGCTGGGAGCAGAAGGAGCTGTTTATATGGACCGCCTGAAACAACATGGGGTTTTTTGTAGTCCATCTTTGGAGCATTGTAGTTTCACCACAGCAGACCCTCATCAATAGCAGCCACCGTCACATCATCAGGATTTTGTAGCTCAGTGTAAGTGCAGTCGGGTTGTGTTTTCCTAAATCCTCATGAACTATCCTAAGTGTGTTATGGCGAAACAGCCGTAAACCAAGATGGCGACGGCTAAATTGAGGCCTCATGAACGTCAGTCCACAAACCAACGGGTGACATCACGATGACTACGTCTACTTCTTACACACAGAAACCCATGTCTTTCTTTTCCAAGATGGCAGACTTTCACTCTCACTTTTCCCCAAAGTCTGTGAGGGTTTTAGTTCTGTCCCGCTGTCACATCGTCGAGCGTTTTCACGGCTCTCTGGCCGACATTTGCAGCCCTTTATAAACACATTGTGTAAGTCTGCACGGGAATTACCCACAATGCATAGCATTGTGACGTTAAACAAGGGATTACCAGGGGAAGCCCGGAGGCCTTTAAAAAAAGGTAAACAAAGAGGACGGCACATCGATGTTCAGCCTGGAGTATCAACACAGAAACATTCATATTAAAGGGACAGTTCACCCCAAAATTAAAATGTCCTTTTACCTGTTGTGATATCTATCAATCTAGATTGTGAGTTGTCTCGTTTTGGAGATATCGTTCGTAGAGATGTCGGCCTTCTCTCCAATAAAATGGGACTAAATATTTCCCACATGAAACTGCTCACAACGAGGTCTGTGGATTTTGGGTAACCGGGTCAAGATTTCTGAAAAGAGACATGAAATGTATTTGCGCTTCGAGCACCACAAGCCAACAGCGCTACAGGTATGAGGAGAAATATGCACTTTTTATTTTGGGCTGAATTGTCCCTTAGAGGATTAAGCATTACACACTTGGTTTATTTATCAACAATTTATTTTAATTGTGTTTATTGAAAAGACAAAAACAAGTAAATACATTATTTTACAATTACCTCTCATTGTGTAAGGCAAGAGACCGGAGGGATATATAAAATATATAATAATAATTACCTATATGTCACAGCAAAGTGCTGGCTTTAGGGTTTTATAGAGGACACTGGGATTGGGCCCATGACTCCACTACGTTTTAAGGTTTAGTGTTTGCTGCCCTCTACTGGTTAAATGGATAAACTGCAAAAAGAGTTGGTTTTTTTTCCAGCGTTATCACACAAAAAAAATATTATTAAATATATTTTCAAACAACTTAATTTCAGTGATTTCAGAAGAGGTGTAATATTCCATTAAATGTGTATGGTCAGGAGACAAATACTCTTTAAACACGTCAGAAAATCACATTTGTAATCAGTAGCAGTATTTAAAAGCTTCTAATTAATCCAAATCAGATTTTAATATGTTTGTAATCCACATCAATGTGCTCCCTATTGTCTAACACCTTGAACAGAAAATCAGAAAATGTTTCGTCTTAATATTCAGCATTTCTCCAACAGCAAACACAAACAGATCCAGTCGGTGTCTGAGCGGACAGACGATGAGAAGAAGAAGCCCTGCTGTCATGGATTTACTGTCATGCTGTTGTTTAAAGGTGGATCACAACAATATAAAAGGATCAAACATAATCTGAGGCAGCAGAGGAAAATTAAAGTTTGATTTTGGATAATCCTATAGACAGTATATCTGACAACAAAGCAGAGCTGATCAACTTCTGTTGCCACATGAATATTAATACTGTCCACACTGCAGCGCTCCACAATATCTTGTTGAGACAGAATTTTACTGAACAAAATGTTGGTTTAGTGTAACGCTGGTTGGCACAGAACAGCAAGATGAGAGCAAGTCCAGAGACTTTATTACACGAAGAGCAAACAAACTAACAAAGAAGAGTTTCGTGCAGGAAGCTCAGGTTAGAAATAAAAATGAGTGAGCTTCACCTCATACCAATAGTGAAGGAAAGAGGAAATATGATGGCGATAGATTGAAAAATAACCCCAGTGACATGAATGCACTCAGCCTCTGGCTCCATCACCCAGCCGAGATTTATGGATTAAGAGACGGTTACATAACTTCCTAAACAATAATTGGTAATTGGTGATGTGCTTTATAAAATGAATATCCTAAAGTGTGTTTAACTGCAAATATATCAGATTCCAGAGGATCCAGCCTGATACCCATGTTGTGCATAAATACACAGGCGCGAATGCAGATCAGATCCTGACATCCCTGTGAGCTGAATACAAAAATAAAAAATAAACGTGCTCTGCGTTCCTGCTCGGACTCCGCCGAGCGCACGGAGGGCAAATCCGCGCCATCTCACGCGGAGGATTTGTAGGTTTAGCCCCCCCCCCTCCCTGCAATTTTTTGATTAAATAGCGTGGCATCCATGTATACATTCTCACTATGTTTACGGCGCGAGGCGAGTGCGGAATGCGCGTCCTGTGCGGGAAAAGTTGTGGGTGTAACCTGCGGTTTTGAGACTTTTGGAGAGGGATAGGACTCTGGACACCATGCACACGGATGTGGTGCTGCTCTTCCTGCTGGTTTGGATGGCCGGTGTGTCCGGACAGACGCGTCCGAAGGGACAAGTGCTGCAGCCATGCCTAAATGTCAGGTCAGTTCATTGTGCAGGAGAGGCTTGGCTGACTTCTCATGTGCCGTGCGTAAATACGTGTAAAGATAAAACAAATCGTTTGTAAAATCTTTGATTTCACACTCAACAGTCCTGCAATATGATTAAACCCACTAATTATTTTCCGGATGATGAAGTGGCAGATCAACCCAGCAGCTCCAAAAAAATACATCTTCATCCAAGAAGGTGAAACAAACTGATCTGCGTTTGGAAAAACGACAAAATAAATGAGTCTATTCCAGATTATACTGTTGAATTAAACAGTTCATTCTTTAGCCTGGAAACAGCAGTTGACAATCTCAACTCAAGGTCCACTTACAGGCTTGTTGGGAACTTTCGTCCGTATCACACGATCTTCATCATTTGGAATTCAAATTTTAGATGAACCGCTCTGGTTTTACTTAATGATTTATCTCTAATATACGTACTATTACTTTGTTATAAATCATTACTGTTATTCAGCCATTCAACACGCTGCTGTTTGAGGTCTGTTGATGTGTGAGCCTCTCATGCATGGCTGCTACTGCTGCCTGCCTTAACACTATCACGTTTCATATATCCTCTTATTTTAACTGCTAATTTCAGTGTCTGTTTGCGCAAATGTCCTCTTGCAGCCATGTTTTCATTTGAGCGTCATTCTTGACCTGCAAAGAGAATAATATTAACACAACTATCAAGCAACTGCTGAGAGGGGATTTTAGTTAAGTTAACCCTCTTGACTGTTTTGGGATTGTTTTCCATTTAAAAGTCAGATCTCAGATCTCTTTTTCTCACGGTGGTGACCAGTGATGAAAGTAGTACATTCTGATTTAGGGAAAGCATCAGTTTGATGCTCCCAAAGAGCTTCTATGGGTTTAATATATCTGGCTATATTCTCAACAACTGAATTTTTAAACTAAATTGCAAAAAATCATTAGACAAATTAGCTGTTCAGACCGTCATTGACTTAGCTTGGTATTACGTTGATTACATTATTACAAATCTGATTTTGTAGTATTATTTAAGTTATAATAATAAACATACACCAAACACACTATTGTCATGTGTTAATATTGTACATATGCAGTATATTATTAGATGTAAAAGGTATCCCAGATAGATTTTGAATGCCTGAAAGCCCTTTTCATTCATTCAAGTAAACTAGTGCCTGAACCATGTCTGTTGACAGCGAGCCGAATGCTTGTTGCTCCTTGCAGCTTTCTTGAGAACCGCTCATACAAACGGCTTCACTCCCGACACTGAGCTTCCTTTGGTCCTCAGCAATACACCTGCCATGACAGACCACGTCACACACACCCAATCACGGCTATTCACGAGCAGAAAAACACCGGTGACTGTGCACGCTCGGTAATCAAAGCTCCATTTTTCAGCTGACAGCAACAAAAGGTGACGTGTGGCTGGTTAGAGAAATCACTTACTCTGATTACGTAACCTGTAATCTAAGCGTGTTAATGCGCTTTCTGAATTATTGCTATTGTTGTGGCTTTGAGAAAGGTTAGCCGGGCAGAAGGAAGGTCAGCAATGAAATGTGATTTCCAGTAAAACGCAAATGTAAAACGTTTAATTCTGTCTTTCTGCTGTGCATCTGTCAGAAGATACAGTTTGGGATTTGAGAAGCTTATTTACTGGAAATGTACTTTACTTTAACATTGCTGCTCTATACAGCGACTAGACGCTGTGTTTAATCACATTTAGAGAAAATAACACATTCCTTCTCTTACACATGAAATATGAATTTGTTAGCAATAAATCAATCCAATTCAATTTTGAGCTTTAAAGACAACTTCCTTATTGGCAAAACCGTAGAATTACAACTTCATGGTCCATCACGTGACGCCATCGGACCCAAATTCTGCCCATTGACTTACATTTGTTTTACATCTCCATTACGAGCCATTACGTTTTCAGGTTGTCCGTCCGTGCGTATGTCCGTTCTCGTGAACGCAATCTATCAGGAACCCCTTTCAGGGAATTTATATAAATTTGGCACAAACGTCAACCTGAACTCAAGTGTTCAAAGGTCACTGTGACGTAACGTTTGATACACCAATTATGATAACGTCCCACAAATGTCCAAGGCGGCTAGTCTAGTTCTGAGATTAATCTTCTTTCCAGTACACACACTTAAATAGCTCTTATTTAAATCAATAGGTCCTAAAATTAATAAAAAATGCACTAATAGCTGAATCCAGAGTTACTTCCCTCGGCATAATGAACTGGTGTTCATGTGAGTGAGCTGTTGGCAGGCGGGGTGACTTCCCTGTGTCAGTTCACCAGCTTCATGGATCTTCTCCACTTGTGCTGCTGCTACTTTTAGTTTTAGTGTCAAAGTAACATGATGGTGCAGCACCTGGGTGTGAAGTTTAGTGCAGATATTGGAGGGTTTTATTGACAGCAGCTCCTGGAAATTAAGATGTTACCCAGGCTACTAATAATGTAAACTTATGCTTTTAAACTTTTTAAGCATAAATGGAGAACGGGAATGATGAAGCTATAGAATTAAAACAAAAGAATGTCAAGCAGACAATCAGCATCAGGCAGTTAAAGCATGGCAACATAAGATCACATTAGCCTACATTACAGACGGTAAAACTTCTCCCATTGAAGTTAAAAGACTTAACGGGAGAAGCTAGTCTCCTATACGGGCGTAGCTGTGTAAACCACGGATACAGTGAAGGGACACTCTGTGGGGGTTTTCTCCATTCTGAACTGTTTCTGGTAAAACCAGATGAGACATAATCTGACAAACAGACAAAAAGCCAAGCAAATGAGAGCAGACAAGGCCAGCACGCAGTATGACGGCATGTCTGCTCGCTTTTTAACAAAGTGTCCAAGGGAACATGTCGTGCTCATTTTCAGGTTGCAATATCTCGACCTTTTGAATCATGGTTTCAGAAAACATATGAGCATTTAAGAAGTGTATGCAATACGCATGTTCACTTTCCCAGAGCTAAAAGCCTTTTTCATTTAGTTTGTCCTGGCCTGCAGTTGACAGAAACCCGAGGAATTACACTGCTTGGCTCCGTGGTATGTCCCGGACTGTGCATTTCAATGTATGGTGTCAAGCAATCTGACGTTAATCTACTCAGTGTCCTCAAGTCAACTCAGTTTTAGGGTCACAGGCCGTGAAGTGAAGCAGACGGTGCCCTGACGGCCCGTCAGCTCTTTGACCTCTTTGTCTGTGCTCAATCACACGCTTAATCATTTCTCAGTTTCACTGCGTCCGAACTGATGAGTTAAGGTATGAGCACCATCAGGGTAGCGAAGCAGAGAGTGGTCTGTATATAACAAGTGGACATAGTCACCCGTTCGTTTGTGGGCCGAGTTCTCTTTCTTGTTTTTAGTTTTCTAGTGACACTAGAGGGTGGAGACACGAAAACACACTGTGAAAGGGTTAAATTTCTAACATAAAATCACAACTCCCAGACAGGACAACGCTGTGGTAGCGACCTGTTAATCACTGTGTAGCCCCGCCCTAAAGCACACCCTGCTTTATGGTCTGTTTGACTCTAAATGGACCATAATGTACTAAATGAACATCATGCTGTATTGAAGAAGACTTGAAACTAGAGATTGAGACCATAAACTCATGTTTACAATGTTTACTGAGAGAATAAATCAAGAGAGAAGTAGAGTAGGTAAATAAGCACACAAAATATTATGCTGAAGGGTTCGTTATTATTTGAGATATGCTCTAACAGACTCGTACCTTGAATATTATTTCATTAGCTTTTCCCTCCTTTGTTGTAGAGTTCATGTTTTTCATGTTAAGGGATAAGACGGATACTATCATATCACAAACTTCCTAAATCTTTATTCTGGTTTTACAACGCGCCCCACATACTTGAAGATCACTTTCACCCAATTCAGCGTCAGTGCTATTAAATATTGCGTAACGCTTGCGTAAAACTGTTTCCCCCCCCCTTTCAGATCAAAAAGAGAAATGCCTTCGACAGAAGGATCCAGTCGCAAGATTGTCAGGTATGACGCACGTCATTGTTCGTTATTTAGTCCAATTAGATCGATAACAGGGGCTAGAAAGGAGGATCTCATAGCGGAGATTAAAGCATCGTGGATTTAGAGGCACATGGTCAACATTTTAATCACACTATTGTTTGCAGTATCTAGGAGGATGGGCCGCTTCCATGTATTTTACTAAACCCAACATAATCCATTCTTATCCCTCAGAATCAGGAAATTCATAAGATTATTTCGCCTGTGCTGCATCAACTCATAAACAACAAGCTACAATGCACAAAGTCTCCCAGGTGTTCACGACATAGGAGAGCTTATTAGCAGTAAAACCTTGATTAGTTGCTAAATAGCGACGGTGGTTTGAAAGAGGCTTAAGAGAAGCATTCGTTACTGTCACTGCCAGCAGCCGTCCACATGTTCAAACACTCACAATTAGACTACAACACCTGTCCACCCAAACTGGATTATCTGCAACTGGGTAAAGTTTGACTGCATGTCATTTGTGCAATCTTTTAGGGAATTTGCACTATTGTCCACTTAGAGATTAGGGTTTATTATTAGGGCTGGGTCAGGATGCTGTATTGATGGAGCCCTGTGTTATAGACAAATCTGGCAGTTGATTTATATTTTGCACTAAACATGAGTTTATGGTCTCAATCTCTAGTTCCAAGTCTTCTTCAATACAGCATGATGTTCATTTAGTAAATTATGGTCCATTTAGAGTCAAACAGACCATAAAGCAGGGGATGCTGTGATTGACAGGTCGCTGCTGCTACCAGAGCCGTATACGTTAGGCTATAAAAGAGCTCCACCACGGTCACATGACTTCGCGTCACCATCACTCAGCTAAAGGATGAGTCTCATTTAGACACTTGAGCAACCGCCTTTTTTAAGACACGTAAAAGCTTCAGAGGGATATTTCCTGGCTTATTTAATGTCGTAGAACAAAACTTTAATGCATCGAACCAACCTGACTAACCTGACTTCAGGAAGAAGGAGCAGGACGTTTTTAGGACTCATTCCTGCAGCACTCAATAACACTGAATCCCTCGTCTGTCTTAGTGGTCTTGGTGGTTAATAAATTAACTCTTTAATTGTCGTTTTTCAAACATTTCCATCAGCCCCATTTTCAAGAGGAGTCCAGATAAAACTAAAGTCTGGGGTCCGAAGTCGGAGCAGCTGCTGAGTATAGACGACCACGACTTTACAATGCGACCAGGATTCGGAGGTAAGGAGGTTCATCTTATAAATGGATCAACTCTACTCAAAGATGCTTCAGTTTGAATTCCTTCATTAGCCACATCAAGTGTTCTTTTAGACTGTACAGCAAACCCAAGCCCAGGTCATTTGTGTCTGGCGCTGGCTTGTAAAGATGACATAACGGAGCGGGATTATGCCTAAATCATGCACCAGTGAGTAGTTACCACGCAGCCACAGTCTGTAGCGTTAGGTTTCAATAACTCCCATTCTAATCTGCCACACTGCTCAAAGACAGAATCGGGGGGCTTTGTAAATTCTCACACTTGCATTTCACCTATAATTTCAAAACCTTTACTCGGTTTTTATTGTTGTTAATTGAGTAAGAATGTTTTTTTAATGGTAAGCCCGTACTGTGAGTGCAAGCTCCAGTGAGCCATTCCGTCTGACAGCTGGTTGGCTTTAACCAATCAGCTTGTTTGTCACGCAGGTTCTCTGAAACCTGCGTGAACTGGGAACACCTTTCCTGGTACATCCACAGAAACATATTTAACCTTTGCAGAAGTTTAAGCTCATCGATGCGTTTCTCTTTTCACATGGCCGTGTGAGTCTCACTGCTCTCACTGCACGCTACCTGCCCAGCATGAAACAGCAGAGAAAAAACGTGAACAAGAGGCCGGTGATAAAAGAAACTGCATTTCTGTTTGTTTCTGAGTCTTTCTGCAGGTTAGGGTTAGGTGTCCTTTAACGCCACTTATGCAAAATGACAGGAGTCAGTAAACACTAAGGCTGTACCCAAATCAGAAGTGTTTGGATTCAAATACGATTTGAATGTTCAATACCCAAAGTCGACTCATTTATATCATATATGTTGCATGAGTTTCAGACATGGTTTCCACCACATTAACATTGTCTAATGCAGCCAAAGTTTCATAATGAACAAAATAATATCTTCACACAACTGGTGGGAACAAATACCTCAATGCGAGACAGTTTGAGATCGTGAGCCATTATCGTATCAATCATAGCATCTTATAAAAACTGTACAAGGTAACTGTACAGGTTAAATTGAATGTCACAACAATAAACACTAAAACAACATCAACAAAAGCAACAAAAAACAGATGAAAGAAAACAGCATGCAATTAGGATTAGAGTACTCAGTCCGCTGCCTTCTGTGCCATTGTTTGGGAAATCTGCACCCGACTGCATTGATGGGGATTTGGATGAAAGTCATTGTTTGAAGGAAAAGCACAAAAAGGAGTCACAACCTCCAAATAAACACAGATAATCCTGACAGTTTAAAATCCGCACTCGTTGGCTCTGCTCAGACAGAGAGAGTTTTGCAGTTCAATGCCTTTGTAAAATGTTTTATTGTTGCTAACACGACACAGATTTTTTTTCAACTCAAAGCGTTCAGGGCGCTCCTGCAACAAAGCGAGGCGCATAGAGCGGAAAAAGTCGCTCAGCAACAAAAAAAAGCAGCAGACAAATGCTTCACTCTCATGAAAACAAAAAGAAAAACTTGCGCCAGGCTGACAAACCATTACTCCTGGAACTATTACTAGCAGGTGGCAGTGAGTAAGTGCATTCCCACCCACCTGTTTTTATGCACATTTTGAATTTGCGCTTAAAAAACATTGAATTGCCGGAAATTCTAAAAGACCAAATATCGCAAACCTTTTTTTTTACGCTTGGCTAAAGTGGAAAGGTTGGTGTAATGCAACTTGTTTTCCTGGAGCTCTTAATAACGTCATCTTGTTGCCAAGTCTGCCTGATCTGAAACTGTCCACTGTTGTATTTTAACAGACACGTCAACACGACTGTGAATCAAAGCTTAGTATTTCGTTATAGGGCCTGCCGTCCCTGTTGGAGTGGATGTCCAGGTTGAAAGTTTGGATGCTATCTCAGAGGTCGACATGGTATGTCTGGAGCAAACCGTGAGTAAGAAGATGTCGTTGGCTGAGATAACAACGTAACGGACACGTCTATCCCTGTTTAAGGACTTTACTATGACGCTGTATTTGAGGCACTACTGGAAAGATGAACGTCTGTCCTTCAGAAGCAACAACAACCTGAGCATGACCTTCGATGGCCGCCTGGTGAAGAAGATCTGGGTGCCGGACATGTTCTTCGTCCACTCTAAGAAGTCCTTCACCCACGACACCACCACTGAAAACGTCATGCTGCGAGTTTACCCAGACGGCAAAGTCCTCTACAGCCTCCGGTAAATCACGCCTGTCAGCCGGGCCCGGCACGAAACATACACAGTGTGAAACAACTCGACCTCTTTAATTATTATAAACTACGACAGGTCTCCAGGTTATACTAGTCCCGTGTGAATAGGGCTCACGTAAACAAGCTGCATTCTTTTAATAAGTCGACTAGGCCTATCTTTCACGTTTAAATAAGGTAAATAAGGTGGATTCCCAAACATCAGCAGTAACTTGTTAGTTTTGTATGATGATGCTTTACTTGACACGAGGGGAACCGAGAATAATAAGAAAATAATCCTACTGCTGACTAAAGGAATAGTAACTAATATGTATGTTATCAGAGATGAATGTGTCATTAGTTTTGTGCTGCTCAGCAACACATTCAATGTTAATCGGGATCTAGATTCACAGATATCTGAGGATTAAATATAACATACTATATCTACTATATAATCCAGGACAGAGAGTTATTCAGGAATTAATTACCATTTCATTATTAACCATTTGAACAGGATTATTATTAAAGGCTTTATTATTTTTAAGTACAGGTAACTAATTACAAGTAATTCAATTATTATTAATCATTATTATCGGTTTAGTAAAACCCTTGTAGCTGTTCTATTATTTTCCTTTATTCACTTAAACATTATATTAACAATACTAATGTTTTTTTCTTTTTTTAAATGTCATTATCATTATATGTCCACCAATCAATCGGCACGCATAGAACGTTTTATTAATGCACGACAGACTTTAAATTACAGTTCTGATTTGTATTATTTAGATAGTTTTGGGATATTCTTGATTACTCCATGAGAAAACCTTCAAAATATTTCTGGCTTTTTGGTCCCAGAAACAGCAGATTTCATCCTCTAGTGAATATTTTTTGAAAGCACCAATAGTCAAATCTACAATATCGTACAATACAATATCGATATCGAGGTATTTGGTCAAAAATATTGTGACATTTGATTTTCTCCATATCATCCAGCCCTACTATGAAAAGCCCAAATGTACTGTAAACTACAGTTTCACATTATGCATTTTAAGATGTTTTAGTACTGGATACATGCAGTACATGCGATACCTCTAAAGTGGGGCAGGTTAGGATGTTAGTGGGTGTTCAGGGATGTAACTGCCGTTGGCTGCCCTGCCACGGTACAAGATGTGTATTTAAGGGGATAACATTCTGCCAATTATGGCCGCTAATGCCCGCCGAGCAAGACCTCGTAATTTTGGCGAGCGATAGGAGGCTCAGGGCCAAGATAGCTGATTTTGTAATCCACATAACAGAGCCCGGCGGAGATTTGCTGCTGGCCATCTGCCTCCTGTTGTGACACCGACGTCCTGATGGACCGGAAACAAACTGATGACATCAACATCTGCAAATCAGCATTCACTATTGATAGCGGGGGCATTGTTGTATCTAAATGAGGGAATAGTAGCTGGATGGTTAAGTGGTAGATTTACGCGTACTCATCACATGGTCGGGGTTAATCTGTGTGGGGTTGGTGCTGGTTGGAGAGAGATTTCCCAGACTAAAGGCAGATTGGTGGGTGAGGATGCAGTGTCTTGTCCCATGAGCTGGATTATGTATTTTCATTTATCATCTCTGTGCTGGAAGCCAAATCTCTGCTGACCCACTCAGTATGTGCCTGTGGATGTGGAGGGGTAATGCTCTGCTAAAGGTTAGATGTGCATTATGGGCATATAGGGGAAAGCCATCAGCCTCTATTTACAGTTTTTATCAACAGACTTGTACCCGTTTTCAATCAAAATTAGAGTGCACGTGTGGGCTTTTGAAACATGTGAAAACTCGCTAAAAATAGACTTCTTTTCCATTGCCAGCAGACAAGTCACGAACGTAACAAACACGGGCGGGAAACCCGTTGTATCTGTCTTTCAAACTCTCAAACCAGAGTTGGTGGTTGTTGGAACAGTGGAAAGACCAATAAAGACGGTTTTATTTTGTGTCCGTCGAGCTTGAATTAAGTGCGTCTTGCAATCCCAAAGGTAAATTACTGTTTCTCTCAATGGAGTCCTGCGGCTTTGAGCAGAGCATTGTAGTTTAATTAAGTTTTGTAGGTAAATAAATTATAATAATGTCCAAATCCCTGTTGATTTTATTTATTATTTATTCACTTCCACCAACGTCACGGTCACGTAGCCTCTGAAACTGAAATGATTATTTATGTGGCGACATTTTCTTGCATACATCACCACAGCTTTCTTTTGTCATTGCAGGGTGACGGTCACATCCATGTGTAGCATGGACCTGAGTCGCTTCCCTCTCGATACACAGACATGCTCTTTGGAGATAGAGAGCTGTAAGTGACGTGATGTGATCAAACTTGATGTGGCTTTTCCTCTCCCCTGATCATTCCTGCGACTTCTGTAGAAAGTCTTGTCGTAGCTGCAGAAGCATTGAGATATTTATCCTTCTGTCATGTTTATGTGAATATGTTAAATCAAGGAAATGTTGTTTTAATACTTATAAAAGACTGCACTTTTGTGCAAAAGATCCTTAATTTAAGCTCTTTGTCTTTCCAGATGCGTATACAGATGATGACCTGATGCTGTACTGGAAGGAAGGGAACAGGTCACTAAACACAGACGAGAGAATTTCCCTCTCGCAGTTCCTCATCCAGAAGTTTCACACCACCACCAGGCTGGCCTTCTACAGCAGCACGGGTACTGACAGGAAGTGCAGAGATGTCTTCTAATTTCAGGCCTACAGCCACTTGGACCTGCGTGACCTTTAACATTTTTCTCCTTTCCAGGCTGGTACAACCGTCTGTACATCACCTTCACTCTGCGGCGTCACGTCTTCTTTTTCCTGCTGCAGACCTACTTCCCCGCCACTCTGATGGTCATGCTGTCCTGGGTGTCCTTCTGGATCGACCGCAGGGCCGTCCCTGCCAGAGTGCCACTAGGTAAAGCTTGGTTTATACCCGCTATATACTGTAGGTGTAACTGGCAAAAGCCATAAACTAAACTCCACAATGGCGAGGAGGGATTGTAATTATCTATAAACTCATATCTCATATTAATGGACTACTTTATTGCCTTTGTACAAGCCCTGTAAAGAAACAAGTCAAGTATTAAAAGCATTATAAAGAAACAAAGGTTGAATATCCTGTAAACAATTTGTTTTAGCTGCAAAATATTTAGAGGTGCACGACCTTGCGCCGCGCGCCGGCCGTGATTACGTCATTTGCGTCAGTGCCTGGCCTTTGTCAGCTAATTAGTGCGGTGGTTAGTTTGCTGGCTTAGTTCTAGCTTTATATTGTTTCACTCAAAGCCCACAGATGATTAAGATAAAACAATAATTTAAAGGTGCTGTATACAAGATTGGGAGCATCTTAACTGCTCTCAAAATGGCTACGGTTGAGCCAGCGGCTCGCAGCTAACAGCGAAAACTATGTGCGACTGACAGGGCTAACAGAGTTTACCTGAGGGGGAACCGGAGCGTGGGTGCTATCAGGACGGCATTATCAGCTGTATCCGCCGTACGAGAGCAGTGAGCTAACGTGCTAACACTCACGTGCACTAAAATGCACTTAAAGCACGTGGTCTATGTCAACAAATCAAGGAGAAGCTCAGATTGTGTTAACCTTTCAATTAGCTTATGCTAAACGCTAGTGCTATTGCCAATCGCTAGCATGCTGGCTGTCATTATGATGATGGTTATGTAAGTGCTGTTATAGTGACAAAATACAGTATGAACTCACATTTTAGTTTACATGCAAAACTTAGTTACATGTATGTTAGCGATTAGGATTAGCACTAGCGATTAGCATAAGTCGTTGTATATGAGGGGACGGTGAGAGGGGTGACGAAAGCTGCCTTAATATAAATCACTTGGCTCCAGATCAGCCAATATCAAAATTCAATTGCCATAGCCGTGTTTCCACCAGTCGCTATGCATATTTATAACTGAACTAGACACTAAAATGTCAAGATTTGGACTTGCACTACACACTGCACATATACGTTGGGGATTGGGGATTTAATTACTCTTTAAACAAGCTTCAACTTCTGCGTCATTGGGACTAATATTGGCAGTCCCACAACTTCTGTCATCTTTAAATGGCAGTTTTATCAACTAGAATTTGTATTTGGCACTTTGTGCAAGTCCATATTTGTACATACCTGCCACCACGATTGTATTTAGAGCAAATAGCAGCTTCTTAAGTAGATGTTTATCACTTCAACGTCAGATACGAGGCCGGTTTGACTTTCTCTGCGCTTGTTGTCCTGCTTCAGGTATAACCACGGTGCTCACCATGTCCACCATCATCACTGGAGTCAACGCCTCCATGCCCAGGGTGTCCTACATCAAAGCTGTGGACATTTACCTCTGGGTCAGTTTTGTCTTTGTGTTCCTGTCGGTGATAGAGTACGCTGCCGTCAACTACCTGTCTACTCTACAAGAACGCAAGGAGAGGCTCCTCCGAGAGAGGGTGAGCATCGAGTCATCTCATCTCCACGCTCATAGATGCCAAGACGTGCATTTACTAAAGTTATTGTTTAAAAGCACCTCTTTTTTTAACCAGGCTAGTGGTTCTAGGGATGACGATATTGTGTGGTTGGTTGCTTTGGTCTGTCAATAAAGAAATATCGCAACCCGAAATTTTGATACAGATGTTTAAGGTCTCCAGAGGAGATGTTGTGAATGTTATTGTCAGGTCAGAATTTTAATTTTAAACCACATACCTGCCAAATTCCCATCAGCCTCAGCTGTACTTTGTGTTAAGTGCTAATTAGCAAATGCAATGGTGAAAATAGTAAACACGTTAGCATGCTAATTAGCATGTTGCTCAAGAGACGCTAGCAGTAGACTGAAGACAATTTTAACCTAAATACTATAACAGTTGTTGAGCCAGTACATATTCAGAATTTGAAATAAAAAATTATAGGCAGTGAATTAAATTTGCCAAATTGAATATTATATTTTTTACTTTTCTTAAGTGAAACTGTACAATTTTAAGTACTCTTTTTTCGTGCTGCATTGCGGTGGTCACTGCTCTGCAAAAATGACATCTATTCAAGTAATTTATTGTCTTATTCATAGTTAAAGTCACATTTTCTCCAAAACAAGATTAGATAATTAAAACAACCTGCACAGTGTCAGTTTGAATTCCAAGATGATTTGGATTATTAACAAGTTTTTTGTGAACACGTAGTGTTTTAAGTACTTTTTGTCTACCTGCAGCTGCCGTGTACCTGTGGTTTGGCCCATCCTGACATGATGTCAGCCAGCTACAGTGAGGTGGACGCCTACACGACGGGGAACTACGGCCCGCCGGAGGAGAATGGGATAAAACGGGAGAGGATGCTGGTGCAGCTGGCGATGGAGAGCGACCAGATCACCGGCCACGTCGGCTCCACCGCCTACAGCAGGGCCTCGATCGACACACACATCATAGACAAGTACGCCCGGGTCCTCTTTCCTGGATCTTACTTCTTCTTCAACATCATCTACTGGTCGATCTACTGCTAACACAGATGGGACTCGAGCAGACCTAACCTGACTTCTAGCAGACGTGTGAAAAATCTGCCACCCTGCTTGTCAAAGTGGTTTACAGACGCAGTTGTGCGTTAAACTTGCAGATTTGGGCTTTTTTTGTCGTCAAATTTGAAAAAAGAAGATGGAACTAGGGCTGTTGTAGCGGTAAAATAATTCCCCTGAGGTGAAAATGATATGTAATATTATTGCCTTTTAGTTTTTTTACAAATTACCTAATTTATCCTGATTTTAGTGTAAATAAGCTTTATTGTTCGGCTATTATAAGGTATATTGTTGCTTTTCAAATGACAAAGTTTTACTTATTACTTTAACTAATTAAATACTTGTTTAATGCAGAACATAGCAGCGATATGAAGCGCAGTGATTTTTTTCTGGTGAGGGAAATATCGACACAAGGTAGAGTACTTCCCTTCCCGCGCCGCCTCTATCGTGATTGGACGACTGGGTAAAAAGTGACAGTGACGAGCGCGGCTTTTTGCCCAAAGATGACCATGTTTCAGCTCTCAGCGCCTCGTCAGGTCCATCTTTTCCTCCAAGAGCCCTATTTTAACTAAGCAAATGGAAAGACGCTTCTTCAGGAAATCACATTGTGGTCTGGATGACAACAAACAGTACCTAACGTATGTGTGTTTTCATCATTTCATCCAACTATTCACCATAAGCTGCCCCAGTACATTTTTTCATTTCAGGTTGTTACACAACAGTTTAGCTCTCGTAGCGTTTTAAACAATGACTGATATTTGGGAGCATTCAGCACCTACACTGTGGTGATCGGATGGTTTACAGTACCACATCCATCAGCCAACAGCGACTGGGAGGACGACATATACAAATGGTGTCAGATATGAGGACATTTTTAATTACTTTGTAGTCTCTTGGTGTAGATGGCTCCAGTGTGAGGAACTACAAAAATACCGAAGCCGAAAAAGGCCACACAAAAAGTTGAAATTTCTAGATATAGTTGCTCTAAAGAGCCAAACTTTCTGTCTGCTTGCAAGATAGCTAGCACGCCAAAATGGTAGTTCTTGATTTAATTTATTATTATTTTTAAATACCCCATGATGGTTAAATCTGGCAGTGAGAGTAACCAGGACTGAGCGGGGCAGACTGTCAGACCCTGATGCAGTAAAACGAGAGGTTTTCTAAAGGGACTCTGGTGCTCAGAAACACTACCACTTTTGTCCACAGGGGCCGCCAGAATCAACACAAAATGAAAGTTCCTTGTAGTAGCTTTAATCACGGCTTCTTTTAAAGCTTTTAAGCAGGTAAAGGATGATAAAGCTAACAACGCTAAGCAACGTAATCTTCACTTCCACTTTAACATGGAAGATTAAAAAAAATGACGCAATGACCCTGGTTCAGCCAAAGAATAAGGTCAACAACAAACGCTCCGAACAGGCACTGCACTAGTTAGTCCAATGATGATCGAAATAAATAATGAAAAATAGTTTAATTAAGCCGTTTATATGATCACGTCAATCTAGTGCCATTTCAGACATAACTCTGCTGTATTTTATGTTATAATTCACATCTTAAAATGTGACAGAGGAGTATTTGCTCTGTAATTAAACGCTGGATTATTTTCAAGTTGGAAAAGAGGATAAATATCGCATGAATAGGCATTATGTATTATGTAATATTATGTAGCAGTACAGGCCCTGTTCTTCATATGCGGACAAATGAGGAATCCAGATTCGGATGTGGATGAGTTTTGAGTCGGGACTTATTTCAAACCTCCAAATCATTTTGCCCAAATCTGCCAAAGTGCAAGAGGTTTTAGGGTGAACCATGTATATGAAGTAATAAATAGAAACAAATGGCTGTGTTTCTTCTATTTCTAATAAAAGAGAGTTGATGTAAATGGGACTTTAGAAGAGAACATGCAGGTTATTGATAAACTATTATCATCAATCATTGAGAGATAACATTTCTTTTTACAATCAACACTTAAAGTGATGAAGGCAAATGACAAGGTAGTACAAAATGTAAACCACACTTTGGGGCTTCAGTTTTACCTCTTTACTTGAGATTTTGTTAAACTTATTTCTTCCTTTTTACATAATGAACCAAAACACAGACAATGAGGATGATAATAAAGAGAATAAGTATAAAAACAGATTTTAAATGATCCACTCAAAACTAAAATTCTGATCATTATTATCATGTAACAGGTTGAACTGTACTTGTGTAGTAGAGGACGACTGCTGGTGCTAACTGTGGAGCGGAGTGTGTGTGGTATGGATTTGGTAACAATGGTGAAAAGAGCTTGAGTTGAATTTAAAGTCCCTCAAGGCGTTTCACTACCAAATGTATTTGTTCTGTTTTTAGTCGCAGTCTTGACTAAAAGGGCGTTTTCATATTCGGTGCGATTGATTCTTATCTTGTTGTTAAATGTTAAAGTTTGGTAATTATTAAGAAACACAGAATCAAGGGTAAGTTTGCATTTAAACAGCAGCTGTTTGTGATGTAAATGGTGTTTCAAATCTTCAGGGTTTCATGGTTACATGTCATCGTTTCATCCTTTGACCTGTTTCTAGATATGCTTGAACTTGAACTTAGTAGGTGAAGCTTTTTTTCTACTTTCACGTCTCCATCTCTTGAAACTCTTCTCATCGACATGTTAAATCATGTAATTGGCAAGTCGTACAGAATTCTTGATTAAAATGTTCTTTCTTAGAGTAGTTGTCCTCCGACTGTTTTTCTACAAAAACACCACTGACTCGACCAAGAAAGAGATACGACTGCAATGCAGGTCAGCAGAACATCCGACATGTTGGAGTCAAATGAAGTCAAAATTTTTTACGAGGGTCGGTTTTGAAATGTGTCCCTCTGTTCCTTTTTAAGCTTATGTAATGTCTGCGGTGACATCTGTCGTGGCTTATGTCAAATTTAAGACAAAGCCGAAGCGACAGACATGGTAGAAATAAACCAAGAGCTTAGTCAGATCATTGTAAACAATGAAAATGAAAACAACAATCTCTATCCACTGCTAAAAAAACAAACCAAAACGGATTAATGATTTGACCATGAAGTAAAAATTCTGTTAGGATACAGCTGTGATGAAAGAGACGGTCATTTGGTGATTGTAGTGTAGTAGCTACATTTAGATGTAAGAGGTCTTCTTAATGGATAATTCTGGTTTATTACAACCTATTATTATTATTATTATAGTTTGTTCACTATCAGTATGACTTTGAGTTGTGCGCCACACCACAGACTATATAAGAAGCTACACACACAACACTGTTAAACCAAAATCTGTTTCTGCGAAATGCCAAATGAAAGATGAAGGAGAAAGGATGAAGGGCAATACTTAATCACAGGAGTATTCATTTAATGAAGGCCATAGCTGTACATACGTACTGAATAGAAGTAACTAAATGCGTGAGAGGAACATTTTTGCCTGCTTTTGTCCTTCATAAAGTTGCATGCACACTTTTCACTGCTTACATAAACGTTTTTATTATTTATTATTATTACTACTATTATCTATTTTTTTCTGTTGGACCCCGTAACTATTCATCCACAGGCCTGGTCAGGTCTATTTTGACCACGCGTCCGTCTCTTTGTCCCCTCAGACCAGCCAGGTAGACCTGAGGTTTGGGCACGTTGCTCTCACCGTCTCGCTTGCTCTGACAGGCCGCGTTCTTGGGCAGCCAGGTCTGAGAGACGTTTTCCCGCCTCATGTGGCTCATATCCGTCTGCACCGAGTGCGTCATTTTTGTCCTGATATCAGCCTAGAATTATGACATAAATATATATATATATATATATATAGCTGCATTTCTTTTAACCTTAATATCTTCCCAGAAACTTAACATTCGCATGACAAAGAATTGCATGTAGTGAATTCTGGCTCACCAGTTTGATAGCTTTTCTCCGCAGCTCCCACTCGCTCCACTCGTATGACTTGACGATGTTTGTCTCCACCGGGTGGACGTCTGTCTGTGTGCCGCTCTCACACCTGGTGGCGGGCTTCACCGATAAACTCTCTCCTGGCTGAATCTGCAAAAACCACACGGCAACAACTCTGTTTGGATCAAACTCCCAGTGAAGTCAGCGTGCAATGCTGTCAGCCACAGTATCCTCTATACTACCACCAGATGTAGGAGCAAACTACAAAAATAATGAAGCATTTCAAACCCTACATCTAGCAGAATGAATAGTACTCTCATATATCATAGGTGTCCTAACTATGGGACTATGTACTTTGAGGACACTCAACGTGGAAGAGGCTGCTCACCTCGGAGTAAGGACTGACGCAGGACAACTCTTGGTGCAGTTTGAGGAGCTGAATGAGTTCAGGGGAGTGCTTGGCTTTCTCTGCGACCTCTGCGATGAACTCGTCTGGACTGGAGGCAAATTTCATGGCAGCCTCTTTGGAGCTGAAAACATAGAGCTTCTCCTTGTGTTGAAGGACTCCGATGTGTGGATTACCTGCAACATTGAGGATGCTCTTCATATAGAATCCCTTCATACAGAATATATTGTATATAAATAGAAAAAGATGAGAGGGAATAAACAATGTTACCATGACATTTTACACACACAAGGAGTAGATTTGCTGCTGCTTCACACTGAACCGAGTTGTTTG